>NC_141695.1:338644669-339099669 GCF_964263255.1 Lissotriton vulgaris
TGGGAAGGACCGGGCCCTGTGCGGCTCATACAGGCCTATCTCACTCCTGAATGTCGACCTTAAACTGTACACGGGGATTTTAGCGTCTAGGCTGGCCCTGCATCTGCCGGGCCTGGTTGAGGCTGATCAAGCTGGCTTTGTGCCGGGCAGACAGACGGTCGATAACACCAAGAGAGTGGCTCACATTCTGGAGAAAGCTTTGCGGGTCCCGGGCGAGCGGATGCTGCTGGCGGTGGATGCTGAGAAGGCATTCGACCGGGTTCACTGGCCTTATCTCGAGCAGGTGCTCCGGAAACTGGGTATTGGAGACAAATTCTGCTCGATGGTCTTCAACTGCTACAAGCGCCCGTCGGCGACAGTAAGAGTCAATGGGTGCAGCTCCCGTAGTTTTGCGATCGAAGGGGGCACTAGGCAGGGGTGCCCGCTCTCCCCACTCCTCTTTGCTCTTTACATGGAGCCGCTTGCCCAGAGAATTCGTCAGAACCCAGACACGGTCGGGATCAAGATGGGGCAGTATATCCACACGGTCAGTCTTTATGCAGACGACGTCCTGTTAACGTTGGACGACCCTAGACGGGCCCTCCCGGCTTGTATTCATGAACTAGACGCTTTTTCGAAAGTGGCTGGTTTTAAGATGAACATGGGCAAGTCGGTGGCTTTGGATGTGTCCCTAGCCGCAGATACTAGACGAGACCTGCAGCGGCTTTTTCCCATCCAGTGGTCGTCATCTCTGGTGCCGTACTTGGGGATTCTGCTAGCGCCAACGTTGCCAGCGATGGTAACGGCTAACTATGCCTCTCTCAGCAGGAAAATCAGGGAGGAACTAGGCCGCTGGAGTAAGGGCCTATTGTCTTGGCTCGGCAGAATTGCTGCGGTCAAGATGACGGTTCTGCCCCAGATTTTATACCTCTTCCGAGCCTTACCGCTCCAGCCTCCCGTGGGCTGGATTAGACAGACACAAGCTGACATCGCAAGCTTCATCTGGCAGGGCCGCAAACCGAGGATGAAGAGGGTTCTCTCCACGCTGGCTCTGGAGGCAGGGGGCCTTGGCATCCCGGACCTCCGGAAATACTTCCAGGCGGCGCAGCCGAGCGCTCTTCCAGATCTATGGGCCGGAGGGGGTAGTCCCCTTTCAGCAACTGAAACAGGAGGTTGGGGTGAGTTGGGATGTTTGGGGGGGGGGGGGGGGGGGGAGTTCTGGGGGTGGTGGGGTTGGTCTCCTGCATTATTACTTTTCCTTTTCTGGTCTGCTTGATGGTGTCGACTGTACTCAGCTTTTATCATTTGCCATTGTTTTTTTCTTTGCAGTAGCTTTGTCCACCATCGCACTCATAAATTTATGCTCAGCTTTTCTCACCTAATTGTATGTAACCCCCACCCTCATGCTCCCTTGCCTCCTATTTTTTGTCTTAATAAAATGCTTTAAACCTAAAAGTGTAGGCGATAACTATGATCCCTGTTGCGCCCCTCATGGAAGACAGAATGATTTAGAGGTGTATCCTCCGAGCTCACTGGCCTGTTCTCTATTTGACAGGAAGTAACTGTTGGTGGTCAAAGCTGCATCCCTGATCCAAACCCGCTCTAGCCCCTTTGATAAGCACCAAATGGTTCACCATATCAAACGTGTCCGAAAGGCCCAGCAGGATCAGTGCTGCTCTGCCTTCCCGTCCACCTGTATTTTAATCTTCTCGGAAGCAATAACTAAGGCAGGTTCTGTACAGTGCTGTGTCCAAAAACCTTGTTGCGATTGATCTAGAATGTTTCTAGCCTCCAGAAAGGCCATCAGATCTTCATTTATAGCTTCTTCTAAACTTTTTGCAGGGAGCGGTAGATGAGAAATGGGCCGATAGTTTTTAATCTCTGTGGGATCCTGGGATGGTTTTATTTAGAATAGGACGTACCAATGCCTTTTTCTATGTTACTGGAAAGTGTCCAGAGATCAGCACATTAAGAGTTTAGCAAGATGAACTGCGATCGTACTGGGGACCACTTGCAAGACATATGGCGGGCATGGATCCCTAGGAAAACCAGATTTAGTCTTTTTACTCTATTCCCCCAAACCATAACCGTACACCCCAAACCGTTCCTCCTATATCTCAATCATTTAAACCCACACCCCTAACCATATACCCAAACCCAGTGGTTCTTAACTTGTGGTCTGAGGATCACTGGGGATCCGTACGGCCAACTCAGAGGGTCTGCAACAGTTTTACAATATCAAATAATATTAACATTAATAAATGGAAATTAATAAAGTATATACAAATATAGAAGCAACACTGAACACTGTAAAACGTGTTCTGTACTTGATTGTGAATTAAACCAAATATTTCAATATTTGAGCATTTGTTTGGTGTATACTTGATTTGGTACTTGTGTATAGTTTCAAGTTCAAATCATATAAATTGCATAGGCACAGGTCCCCAACTTCAAATGGTAACTCAGTGGAGATCCTTGCATTCCAGTAAGGATTCAGTGGGGGTCCACAGATCTCAAAAGATTAATCAAACAGGACTTATAAAGCGCAGCTAATCAGCCATAATGGTATCCAAGAACCGCTGCCCTAAAACTTAGCCTCTTTTACCCAACCCCGTCAACCCTTTACTTCAAACACTTAACCCTATACTTTATATCCTTAATCTCCAACCCCTAATCCAAGATCGTTGACTTCTATACTCGAACTATATCCCAACTCTAAACCCTTTAACTATTAACCACTCTAAAGCAATGAGAGTCGAAATAAGCGATGGCGTACCAGGGGAGGTAAGGGGTGTGGAGGATGTGGTGGAGAGCGAGAAAATTTAAATAAAGCGCTTTGAACACTTTTTTACCCAGAAAAGTAACCTAAGAAGTTAATTTAACCCAACAGGTCAAATTCCAGCAGTTTTTTTTTTGAACTTGCCAAAACAAAAATGGTAGCATAGTCACTCAAACACTGTAGATGAAAAAGAACTTAAGAGGTATAATAATTTTTTCTCCTGAAAAATACTTCCGGGTATGGGGCTGCCAAAACACTAAATTAAATAAATAAAAATGCTTTATAATCTGAAGTTTTAGGGGTGTTAAGGCGGCAGCTATTGCTCACAAAATTTTGCTCAGAGAACAAAATGTAAGGGATGTTTAGGGGCTCTGGACTACATTGCACCACGGAGTCATAGACCGACCTAACTACCAAAATGAGAACAGACATTTTAATAAACATTTAAAGTTGAGCCAGATAGGTGTTATTTATTCATAAAAATAGAGATTTCTATTAGGTAAAAGTGGCAAGAGGTTGAGATTATCAGTATTAATGAACAATAATTAACATCCCTCAAAGGAGAGAGTCAGCTAAGCGATCGCACTAGAGGTCTAGCAGGAAACAACTTGAATGGGCAATGTGAATACTAGGCGTGTACAAAAAAATTCTGAATCCGCACAAAGAAACAATTTATTTTTCAGCAGACCCTAGAACAGACAAGTGGCAGCACAAGAATCATCTTGTAGACCAGTGGACAAACATAGGAACCACTGGCCACATCCAGGAGCCATCATGCAACCCACTTATCAAGAAAACTCTATATTCCATGCTCCAACCAAAGGTCCTATAAAATTAGGGTATAAATCATGAAATCTGGATTTAAAAGAAAGAAATAATAATTTCTCTCACTTTGGCTCTTCTCTTCTGTATAGTATAATTGCACGAGAAAGCGTTAATACGTTTTTAGAGCCAAAACCAATATTTGAGAGCCATTAAACAGATCAAGAGTTACAGGGATCCTCCTGCTTGGCAACTCACATTAACTCAAGGCAGCAACCAGATCATACTATTCAGAGGCTATTGCTGAGTAAAAGATGGGCCTCTCAACAAATTAGATTGTGAGCAAGCCAGAACACTTCTAGGTAGCACAGGGTGCATGATTGGGAGCTTAATGTATGGCCATTAACTCAGAGCAGATCACCAGACATTCCGTCTCCCACCTGTGGGGTGAATGGCTCTGAAACGTGGTGGCTCACAAACACCATCTGACAACCTTTAACTAAACAAAGTGTAGGAGCAAGCAGAAAACAATGGCCGCAAACATGAGAAGGAGAAGTGCTCCTAGGTGAAAGATACAGAGTCGGTGGTGAATGGGGGAGCAAAAGGGACAAACTGGTGGCCTTCTAAATATCCTGCATACACTTCAACTAGCACCTAACTCTGTCAAGTACATGAGCGAGCAGCAAAAGAAGGTTGAGGCAGCTGGTGAGCAAAGATACTTACTGTTCCTGTGGCAGGTCTGTCAATCTGAATCTCAACCACTTCTCCCTCAATAATTTCGGTCTCCTCCCTGGAAGGGCAACCAGAAGAACAATTACAGAGCCACACACAGCACACCAAGGACCCCCAGCCCATCAAATATATGTTTAGAAGGTACCAGCATTATTGGCAGAGGGTGTCTGTAAGGCAGAAATACTAAGAATTTCTAATTACATTTTCAGTTACATATGCTCTCTAGGTAAACAGAACTGATATTAACTGCATCAAGACAGTTTTGCTCATTCTTCAGGCATAGTACATGTTCAGGCTGCTGGTACAGGGCAATATGACTGATAATAGGCTCAAACGTCCACAATGCTACCACTTTTCCGTAACCTGGCACAAGCCTTATTGGATGGATGGCAGAGCATTAAAGAGAAAACAGTACCCTTATATCTAGTAAAGCCTCTAATGAAAGAAAACACTGCAGGATATGAAGTGACAATTTTAAGACAAACCACTTCAACAGGTCTCAAAACTATGAGCTTAGGATAGCCTAAACTCTGTCCTTTGGAAAAGCTACCAGGTGCATTATGGGTGAGCTATTTCACTACTGTTTCACTAAAGTCTGACAAAATCCCAGTATGTGCTGCTCAACTGTGTGAGAACTGCATGCATAATGAAACACTCTCTGCTGAAAATGCTTCCTCAAACCCATTCCCATAAAGTTTTAAAACTAATGACATTCACCAGATTAACAAACCCCACCTGATGAATGGCTTGCATCTTGAAATTCACGAAGACCATTTTCTGTGTGTTATTTTATTGTGGCAAAGGAACCACCAAAATCCTCCACTTGTGTCCTCATCTACTCATGATTTAATGTTTCTGTCGTTCAGTACCTCCCGGTCATTTCTCCCTGGTGTGGTTTAGGTTTGCAGCAGTTTCCTCTCCTCCTCGCCTTTTATCAGTACTTGGACCACTGCTTTTTATTTCCATGTACTTCTTAGCCTACCTTTGAATAGAACTCTTCTCTTCCCCAATCCTGTTCTGTCGTTATTCCCTTACCTAACAAGTTTTTGTTTTGTAACGCCCATCCAGATCTAGCTTTCCTCCTTATCTTTTTTTTTAAATAAAACGTTTTAATGTCTAAGACCCACCATAAAAAAAAGAAAAAGAGGAAACCAACCATCACCTTTAACTTTTTTTAGAAATCTAAAGAGTTTATGCAATGCAAGTACTTTATGACATTTGGGACTGGATCCCAAGTTAGTAAATAATCATGAAAAAACCCTTTCCCCAGAAGATGTTTTTTGCCATAATTATTTTTATCCCAAAAATATTCGACTTAATATTTTTATCACTGTTTTCCATTGTGAAACAAACTCCAATACTGGGAGTATGCCCATTTTGCAAAGAAGGTGGGTGAAAGGTCATGCCTGCAAGTCCCATTCACAGACACAATCAAGAAACTTGTCCAAGAGACCGAATCAAGTGAAGCTAGCTCTGATATGGGGAAACACAGCATAAAAGCTACATGACAGTAAGACTGTAAATGCCAGTGAGTGCTCACAATTACAACATGCTTTTTTGTAAAGCAAGGATAGAAAGAAGTTCTTGCTATTTCATCAGTAAGGAAGGGAGAACTCATCACAGCATAACTACAAGCGTCATAAAAAACGTGAGCAAAAATATTAGAGGAATTCATTAAAAGAATAGCTTTATTTGCGGTGCTAAGAATCCCTTTCAAAACAACTCAACTCATTGAACCAAGAGAATTTTTATAAAACAGCAGTTTAAAAAAAAAGTGTCCAATAACTAATGTCAGAGATTCTATATTTAGATCGGGAAATACATTCAGAAAATGTGACTCCCTGCCTAGTTTGCTGTGCAATATGTCCGAGTTAGACTGTAGGATGGCTCCGTTAATTAATCACTCACCACTGCGATATGTAGTAATCCACAGGCTACACAGCCTAAACGTACAAATCCCAGTAAAGAAGATTTAGTCTGCTATCCTTCTGAGTTCAATAAGTGGAGTAACAAGTGGTTAACAGTAAAGGCTGCTAATGATAGTGCTCATAAATTACAAAAGTGCAGCATGAATCACTACATTAACGCTATCAGCCTCAAATTCAGTTTCAAAACCTGCAAAGTAGTGCTAATAAGTTCCCAGGTTGAAATGGTGGGGAAAAACTCATGAAGACAAGGAACCGGGGAATGTTCAGGCTAGATACAAAAGCTCATAAAACCTAAATTAAAAAAATATGGTACCCCCTCTCCCTCCGTCCATCATGTTAGCCTCACATCTTTTGAGAAAGTTTTAAACCTCTCTGTTCCAGGAACACCTCATCAGTCAGTAAAGAGGATCCTCTAAGCTACTATGACCAGCCTGGACCAAATACTGAAAATAGTCTACCACCCGCAATGAACACAACGAGAGTTGCAACAAATAAACAAAGTGATGGATGGAATGGCTGAATGAATCTCAATCCACTGCTGAACGCTTGGAGCCACATTCCAGCCCACTGTTTTTGTATCCACGGAGTCGTTTTAGTCAGAAACACGCCATATGGAAATCAGATTTTGGTCGTGCTTCAATATGGACATTCCAACCCGAACTGCCCAGCCAGATCCTTTCCTACTGTGACTGAGATTAATTCAGGAACTTCTTGAGCCACTCTGTTTGTTGCTGTTGATACCCTAAGTGCAATTGGGTATGCCCATTTGTGGGTCCAATGATACACTGTGTCACCAGTGTTGCCAGCGGAAGCGCAGCGGACAAGCGCAGCGGGAGCGCAGCGGGAGCGCAGCGGGAGCGCCGTTTGCGCGCCGAAGGCGCGCCTAAGGCAAGCCCGTCTGCGCCCGTCCGCGGCAGACCGGGGCACGGGGCCAGACCCCCTGGTCCTCACCTCCCAGATAACCGCTACGACAAAGAGGAGCTCCTCAGCCTTCGCACCAACTACCTGAAGGTATGTGAGCACAGTATAGATCTCAGTAGTCCTACTAATTCCTGCGATAACTGTGGCTTCACCCTCAATAAACACCCCAAAGCTAGCACGCCCAACGGCAATGCCCAACCAGAGCACAGTAGAAAAATCAGTGGCGCTCTACTTAACTGTCGCTCCCTCAAAAAACATAAACTCGAAGTATTCGACCTTATAACTGACAACAAATGGGACTTACTATGCCTTACTGAAACTTGGCTGGACGAAGACTCAGACCCTGAAGTCAGGGAGGCCCTGCCCCCTGGATATGCAATTTGCAGGCAGGATAGACCTAAGGGAAGGGGAGGTGGCATTGCCATAATCTATAGAATGAATATGACATGCTCCCTCGAACCTGTTACTATAACAGATAGCGAAACTGGAGCTTTCTCCATCGGTATTGACAAAAATACGGTCATCAAAGGTCTACTGATCTATAGACCCCCTGGAGGTAGCAGAAACTTTACGGAAAGTCTTATCCAGAACGTCACCCCATTGGCTATGAGATACAGGAAGTTCCTTGTATTAGGGGATCTTAATCTCCACATTGAAGACTTTAACAACTCAGCTGCTCAAGAATTGTGCCAAGAGCTGCTAACCTTACAATTAGTAACTGCCTCCCACCTCCCGACTCATCGTCAGGGGCACCTTCTTGACCCCATTTTTAATAACTTGGAGGATCTGAAACAGGATACTCCCATTCCTTTGCTGTGGACAGATCACTTCCTAGTCCCTTTCCACTTCCCAGTCATGACTCATCATATAAAAACTCACCATTGCGCCAATAAACGACAAAGGAAATGGGCCCGGTTTTCCATGGACTCTTTCGAGCATCACTTCCGACTAAACGGTTCCCCCGCAGACTTAGGAGTGGACGTTGACAGAGCTTGCATAGCCCTGGACGGACACATCACTAAAGCCCTGGACATCACTGCCCCTTGGGCCAATAAGGGCCCGGAGCGACAAACTAAAACTGCACCCTGGTTCAGCACAACTCTTAGAGAAACCAAGGCAGCCTGTAAGAGACTTGAACGAGCCTGGAGGAAGAACTATTCACTAGAGGCAAGAGATGTATACAGAGCTAGCATAAAAGAATACCACCTCCAAATTAGGAAAGCCAAAGCGACCTTTTATGCGGATCGAATAGATAGTGCTAACTGCTCATCCAAGGAACTCTTCAGGATTTATAAAGAGATTACTTCACCTCCCCCCGCTTTAGAGCAGGCTGACACATCAGCACAATCATGTAACGCCATCGCGGAATTTTTCCACAAAAAAGTACGCGACATTTACAACAGTTTCCCGGATGATGCAAGAACTGGCTCTAACCTTCTTCCTCCTCATGAAGAAGCAACTTGGGAGGCAAAGATCGAAGACTGCCTCACAGTATACCAAGTTCCGTCAGAGGATCTCCTGATAGCCATCGCTAAAGGCATTAAATCAGGCTCCCCGCACGACCCTGCCCCTGCCAAATTCCTGGCCAGCGCCATGAGTCATCTGGCACCTTATGTTGGCCACATACTATCTACCTCTTTCAACACTGGCAAGGTCCCTCACCGGTGGAAACAGGCAGTCGTACTGCCTCTGAAGAAAAAACCCAACATCAGTGCGTCCCAGCTTAGCAATTTACGCCCCATTTCGCTTCTACCCTTCTTCTCTAAACTGGCGGAAAAGCTGGTTAACCAACAACTATCCGCGCACATAGAGTCCAGAGGCCTCCTGCATACCAACCAATCGGGATTCCGAGCACGCCACTCCACGGAATCAGCCCTCCTTTTTTCGACTGAGGCACTGAGGAAGCACGTAGATGCAGGACATGTGGCAGCACTGGTGCTCCTGGACCTCAGTGCAGCCTTCGACACTGTAGCACATCATACGCTGCTACAGTGTCTGAAGAAAGGAGGGGTGACAGGCATGGCCTGGTCATGGCTGGAATCTTTTCTCACCAACCGTAGCTTCTCGGTAGAGCAAGGAGGAGCATGCTCCGACACCTTCGACCTCGGTCAAGGAGTGCCGCAGGGCTCAAGCCTCAGTCCAACCCTTTTTAATTTATATGTCACCCCCGTGGCTACTACTGCGGAACGATACGGGGTAGAAGTAGTGACATACGCAGACGACACACAGCTGGTGGTCGCTCTGACCCAACCTGCTGAACAAGCCGCCGCTAACTTCTCAGCATGCCTCCAGGATATGGCGGGATGGATGGCGAAGAATTGCCTCCGTCTTAATGGTGACAAGACTGAGGTGCTGATTGTTGGAAAACCCCCCTCAGTCTGGTCATCTGCTTGGTGGCCGCAGACCCTGGGGCCCCTTCCTGCCCCTAGTGATCAGGTCAAGAATCTGGGAGTATGGGTGGACTCAAAGCTGGACTACGACTACCATACTAGACGGGTAGCCGGTACGTGCTTTTCGATTCTACGGAAACTCCGCAAAACCATCGACCTGCTCCCAGAATCATCTAGGAAGACCCTGGTCCACGCCCTTGTCACGTCAAGACTGGACTACGGCAATGCCCTTTATCTGGGAGCCATTGCCACTAGCCGGCGGCGACTGCAGACTATTCAGAATGCTGCCGCTCGCCTGGTCCTCCGGCTGCCCAGAAGAGCCCCTTCAAAAAAATCCCTACAAACACTACATTGGCTTCCGATCAATGAAAGAATTGATTTCAAAGTCCTTTGTATTGGTCACAGGATCGTACATGGCAAGGGCCCGGCCTTCCTTCGGAACCTTCTTTGCCCCTATACGCCCACTCGACAACTCCGCTCGTTAGGAGCAGGCCTCCTCGCTGTCCCCAGACACAAGAAAGCCAGAATGGGAGGAAGATCCTTTCGTACTCTGGCGGCACATAAATGGAACTCTCTCCCCCTGAGCTTAAGAGTGGAAACATCGGAGCTCATCTTCCGTAGAAAGCTCAAAACATTCCTCTTCCCTAAAGATTAACCCGTCTTGTCTGACTGACGGAGTAGATGGCTCTTCTGACAGCGCGGGGACACACTGAAAGTGTAACCATGCGCTTTACAAATTCAGAAATAAATAAATAAATAAACAGTGTCACAGTACTCAAGCTATACTTTATTGACGCAGCTCAAGTAGGTCAAAACCAAATCTGTAATTGCTTATGTTCCCATCTGGAGGTGACCTGGCTGTGTAGTTCGGGCTGGATGGTTTCTAATGAAGGTAGCTTAGACTGATTTGTATATGGGCGCTCTTTGTATAGAGTGGCACAGTGGGCGAGAAATAATGGCCTAGACTGTTACCCAAGCAATCACCAGAAGCGGAGGTTAATTCAAGCATTCCTTTCATCACTTTGCCACAATCGAGACAAACAAACAAAAACAAACCTATGTACTGTGCTCCACAACTAAGCTCTGGCTATAGGCAAATAATATAACAAGTGAAACCCCTGTTGCGAGTCCACAATGTCCTAGGTAGTTTTGATGTTAAGAAGTAGCCTTATCGCGGAGTTCAGTAAGCTCATGAATGCATCTCAAAGTGTGGTCTTTTGCTGCTATTTGATTAAAGAAATTATCAACGTCTTGCGGTGTCCTTATTATGTATAAATATGTATTCAATACAAAACAGACACCTGCAACACTTGCCTATTTACGAAGGAGGAGCCGGGTGGTTCTGTGAAGAAAGGCTGAGCGGAAGTTGTGGAGCAAACCAAAAGCATATGACAGTGTGGTAACATATACACGCAGAGTTCTACCCAGCTGGCAATATCGTCTCACTTACTTGATTCGTACTCCAATGGACCGTCGGAAGGACTGCGTCAAGGCTTCCGTCTTGCTCATTTCCAAAGAAAATATTTCACTTCCGGCAATTGCTGTGAATGGGGTGTCCAATCCAAGTGCCTGAGCCATGCCTGTCAATGGGTATGATATAGGTGGAAAGTAAGGTATAGCACACACTACAGGCGTTGGCATAGAATCCAATAGAACCTCTTTTACACACCAAATTCCCATTTACACAGACCCATGAAGAAACAAAGAATGAGCAGTAACAAAAACCAAGATTTGTACATAAGCATCCACAACTGCTAGACAAAAATCTGCTTAGCTGAGACCACTATCAGAAAACAAGCAAAAGCACCCTTGCTCTTTATCAGCACGTCATCCATACCATTAAAGCCTATAAAGTAAAAACTTGTGCATCTCACTCGGGCACCACCAAATGTGGTGTCGAGCACACACAGAAATGCTCTGCTGATGTAAGAGACTAAAAGTCTGCATCAATGAGCAAAATTCACTTGTGGAAGTCTGATGTTCACACGCTAAAGAGGTACAATACTGTGACAGCCAAAACAAGCATTGGCATAGCCAATAGGTCTCGCCTTTGGGACCTTATAAGTGTTTAGCCAGAGCTATTGGCTGTGCCAGTTTTTTTTAAGTTACATTGCAGAACAGCGTGGCTGCTAGATAGAGTTTCCTGGCTGAACTGGGAGAGCATCACAAAAAGACAATTAAGCACATTTAAAATGGTCCTAACGATTCATCTTTCCCAGGACAGTGAAAGTACTGTTAAATTGGGTAACAGAGACTGCAGTAGTTTAAAGAATAGAAAAAGTCAGGTATAGGTGCTGTAGAAAAAAAAGTTGCTGTAATAAGGCACTCTAATAGGTAAGATAGCGTTGGTTATCTTTTTGAATCACCCATCAGACCACCTGGACAACCTCAGTGTGGTAATGAAACCTTGGTAATGAAGAGACACCAGCATAAGTTGCATGACGGCTGTCAGGCTGGAGTTCTTTATGGCCCCTTGAAGGGGATTACTTCATCCAAATAGATTTCTCAAAAGTCTATAAAAACATGCACACATGGTATAAATGGAACAGGCCAGGGAAGCCATGTGCCTGAATAAACTAATCATAACTATTGCAGGTTGTATATTCACCTTCACTAGAAACGTAAGGATCCTCAAAAAGTCCTGACTCCGACGCGGGGCTTCTAATGAGGTTCGACTGTTAAACACAACCTGGCCAAAGGGGTGTGCCAAAATTATCGAACTGTGTAATCTCTGACCGAAATCAATTGTGCAGTAATGCAATACATGTGAAGTGTGCTGAGCTGCCAAGGTGCTCTCCCGGGGCTCACTGGATTAGATTTTTAAAAAATGCTAAAACGGCCCAGGGAAAATTTGAATATAGCGTGCTATAAACCACTTAGTATCATAGTGCCTCACTCTGCTTTATGCTTGTAAATGTAAATGTAAATGTATAGGCATTTATATAGCGCACTACTTACCCGGAGGGTCCCAAGGCGCTTCGACCGCTGCGAAACCCTTCCTGGCTTCCCTGAGAGATGGTGCCTTAATGGGTATCTCCAGGGTGAGACCAGGCATCCCCGGCGGTCTGGTGGGGCTGTTAGTGAAGATGAGGCAAGCTAATGCCCAGAGTTGCCGAGTGTGATCGCTGATCAGAGTGGGCACCGAGGCGAGAGAATTATCGAGTCTGCTGACCCTGGTCCAGAAACCTGCCGCGCCGGGAATCGAACCCTGGTCCCGGGCCGTCCTCTGCTCTCGGGTCTGCCGCCTCTAACCAGTGAGCCACACTACTTCACTGTCTGGTAATGGTATTACGCCAAGTAGCAAACTTTGTGCAAATCAATCAATGCTGCAGCAGCTCTTCACATCCAGTCAGCCGTGCAGTAGTACAAAAATAAATTCATAACATGTACATACATAGTAAAAGCTTCGAGAGCATGCTGCTGAGAGGCGTGCCTACCGTGGAGTTGTGCCCTCATCAGATCTCCCTCTGCATACTTCCTTGCCCTTACTGCCGAGGTGTAATTCAATCAGCAGCCAATCTCTGTGCCTGTATTGCTGATGTTACTTAACCAGCAAATGGCATTCTAGAGAAAACCTAGCAAGTCCCTAATTGAATTACAAGTACGGGGAAGAGGTGGCAAAAAAGAAACAGGAATCCAATCCTGACAGCTGCAGGCATACGTTTCCCAAGGTCAGTCTCGTACTAATACTATTAATAAGAGTGCTGCATGGTTTCAAAGCCCTTACTCATATCAATGTACCACTTTGTACAATGGTATACACCCTTGGACAAAACGGCATACGTTTCACAAGGTCAGTCTCGTACTAATTCTATTAATAAGAGTGCTGCATGGTTTCAAAGCCCTTACTCATATCAATGTGCCACTTTGTACAATAGTATACACCCTTGGACAAAAAGGGTAGAAAAACAGCATGCTATTAAGAAGCTCATATTGAGCGCATGCTACATTTAAAAAAAGTGATTTAAGCAAGGCTCAGCCGCAACATTTCAGATCAGTACTAAGGAACCTATTAAGCGGGAAAACAGACCGACGCATGTGTGAAAAGCATTGAGATTTTCGACACACGTTAAAGACCGCCATTACAGGCATAACCAACCCCTCGTGTGCCCCAGTGGGCGTGGGCAACTGTGAATGGGCCGAGGAAAAGTAGAAACAGAACGAGTGGTGTGCGCGAGAGCGAGCAATAGGCAATCTGTTTCAAATTACGATAATTGGATACAGATGCCGCTCTGTGCGTAACCGCAAGCCCTAGGCTGTGGGCGGTTACATTTGCTGGGAAAGGCGGGACATGCACCCGCCTTTACCCAATTGCGTGCTGTCTTTTAAGGAAGACGCACGCAAACACCAATCGAAATATTGCAGGAAAAAACAGCCACAGGCACAAGCTTGTGAAAAGTGCTGGTCAGCTCCAAGAGGCCCTCTCCTTAGAGCAGCGCATGCGTGCTACGCTTAGGCTCGACCTAAAAAGGACAGAACTGCAATTACAGAACAGAAGATTTCCAACAGAGGTAGGTATACATCAGGTACAGACTCAGCACATGACCACTGAATATATCCTAAAGATACACTGTGTAGAACTGTAAGCTTAACAGAAAAAGTAAATGTCATAAAAGATTCCCTACATATTTAAGGCTAGACTAGTGTGTTTTCTACGGACTAGGTCCGTAGAAAACACACAGCAGAGGTACCACAGAGGACCAGAGAATACTCTCTACAAAAACTGGATGATTTACAACAGATGTACTGTATAGAACTTTGCTTTAGCGGACTATTCATACCCATGGCAATAGCAGTCTTTCCGGTGCCTGGCTGCCCAGCTATAAGCACCGCCCGTCCTGCAATCTTCCCTTCTTTAATCATTTCCAGAATGACTCCAGCTGCACGGCGAGCAGCCAACTGGCCCACCATCCCCTGTGACACCTGAGGAAGAAAAGACAGAACAGGACATGTAACGGTTGCATGGAAGGGCATCACCAGAAATTCTCTCACCTCTGGGAAGAGATAGGGATATAGCTATGATGACCCTTGGAAACAAAAAATTGGGAAATAACCATCACAATGAAGTTCCTCCCCTGACTCGAGGAATCATAAAATGTCATCACATTCAACATCGATCTCATCGACCCTCATGGGAAAGGGAAGGGAAAAGAACCACCACATTCGGTGACCTGACTGATTTTGGAGGTGGAGACAGATAAAACACTGAATCCCCATGTGAGTCAAACTGTAGTGCTGGGAAGGAAAATATAACACTTGTGAGACCTTGGAGAAATGAGGCAGCAGACTTTAATGGCAACTGTTAGACAAGCCCTAAAGTTCACAACCCTGAGAACTTTCACAAAAGGTGAGTATAATGGCATGGGAAAGATCAGCATACTGAGATGTGTCCACTGATATCTAAGAAATGGTGGGGGAGGAAGCAAGAATGTTACTACTCGTGACTCCGACAAGGAAAGCAAAGTGTCATATTTAAATTAGGCCGAGAGCTTGGCCCCAGAGAACCCACTATTGGAGAGGCACCTTGCCCTACTGTATGACTGTAATCATGGTGCAACTCTTTGGGGATCCATTAAACAGTTAAACTTTTCTTGCTAAAACCTGGACACGTCTTGGCCAGTCCTCCTCTACTGCGATGTACTATCCATTTGCACCCTACCAATCTATTGTGAATCCTTGGCACAGGCAGGGAAAATTGCATGCTGCATCTGGTTATGTTCACTTTTACAGATACCAATCCATACCACAATATTTTGACACTTCCCGATTGCTGGCCCATGCTCAACAGTAACTTCATACAGTACAAAGGCATAGCATCATGTTAGTGCTTACAGCACTAGCACACTGGACAACCACACCTATGACAGAAGCTCTAAATAGTACATCATACCTGTCGAGGTTCCAAGGCATCGTCCAAACCCAGCCCTCGGATATGTGAATGGGCACCTAGTGAAGAAAACAGCTATAAATATCGAAGCCAGCACGTGTGAAAAATATTGGCTACTGAAGGCCGTCAACGGTACTACAATGCTGAAACATCCAAAGGAGAACATTAACCAGTCGGTATGTGGAGAGGACTCTCAATTGAATCATATTTGTGACTCTAAAGTTCAACATAGTAAGCCAGCTACTGTATGTCACATTAAGTGATATAAAAATGAATTGATAAAAGAGAAAATGAAAACCTAAAAAAAGAACAATGGAGATGCACATACAAGACGACAATGTATACTTTAGGAAGGAAAATGTTTACATCTAAAGATACTCTGGAACACAGTAAATACCACACAATGTCAATTGCAGTAATTGGTATGCCTCACATAATATATTTAGGACTTTATTTTAAATGTGACTGAAAGCTCCACTTACAACTCTGTTCAGAAGTCTGCCTCCATATTTAAATTAATCTTTATGAAGTGGAAACAGAAAGAGACAGTAACATTGCTGCTCAACTTATTTTGTTATTTCTACAAGCTGTAAAAAAACAATGACAAAGCTAAGAGCTCTGTCTTGATGTATGATAAGGTAAGACATTATAAAACCAGATGTTCCATTTATAATATTGCAATCATTTTGTAAAAGCATACAGGCATTATGCTTCATTAAAAGAACATTTATATAATAAAAGCTAACACCATATGCCATTTACAAAAAATAAAAGAATCAAAGTAATATATGACCCGCCAGACAGAGCAAAAATGTCAGTAAACCACAGATCACCTGTTGCTGTTCTGCCATTTGCCTATTGGCTCCCAAGACCATTTTTGGTCTGGCTGCAATAGGGCTACCCCTGGTTTGGATCTGGACACATAAAAAAGGGTTGCACCAGCCACACTTAGTAGTATTACTTTTGCATTTAATGTGGCTGATTGCATATGGCTAGTGTATCGTGACCATTAATCTGCGTTCATCTCTATCACTTCTGGGTGAACTCCTATAAGCAAGTATCATTGCCGGTTGAATAAAGCCCACTTGTATGGGTTGCACACTGTCAGGGTTGAATCATTTATGTCACTCCAAGGTGATCACTAAAGTATGTATAATGACGATTCCTATATTCTCCATGTAACACATGGGTGGATTACCCAGGCACAAAATAGAAGAGCTTATATTATAGTTTACCATCTCTTGTCCGTACGAGCATTTCCTTGGCTGGTTGCACAATGCCCATTCTCATGGGTTGCTCCCTGCCATTTTTGGATGGACACCTCACAGTTTATAAAATGGCTTGTTGCTTAACACCAATTACTGTGGGCTGGTACTCCTCTGATGTTCCAGTGTGGACTCGAGGGCATATTGAGTAGATTATGCAAGGCTGCACCCTTAAATGATAGCATCCTTTAACCTCGTCAGTTCCTATGTCCATACTTCATGTGTTCAAGTACAATAGTGACCAATCCAAAAGCAAACCAATGTATTTTCTTGTAAGCCCACGCATAGGTGCAGTTGCACATTTGCTGCAATCATTTGAGCAGTTTTTGCCATACGTTCACACCAAAAGATTTCCTACTTAGCCATACTAACTCTTTTTATCCATTCATAGACTAGCATACATTAGTATGTACTATTTCACAGTTCTATTCGCTTCAAATTCACATATAGAAACAGTGCCTAAACTCAGTAAGTACCAGCTCTGGTCCTCATAATTGACATAAAAACTATCAGGTAGAAGCCACATGACATGCATCCATCCAGAGTACTCATGGATTGGATTGGAGTCCGAATTTTAATAAACACAAACGGTCAATGGTTATCGCCAGACCTAATTAGGAGACCAGTTATTAAATAAAGTCTCAAAATTGCACCCATGTTCTTGCATTAAAGTGCAGATATACAACTTGTGTGAATTCACAAGACTTTACACAAGTAGGCCAAGAAATAGTAATCCTAAAAAACATTTGTGTACTTCATTTCAGCATGAGCAAACATCCAGGTGTAGATTTGCTCAAGCGAAAATCTGAGTGTTTTCAAGTTCACTTTCCCACCCAGCCACTTTTTTTCCCAACCCTGGAAGAAGTTTCATGTCTGCCATTGTCCGGGGTAAATTTTCAACCTTTCTCAGAATGGGGAAGTATTGGAGAAGTGTTGGTGGAAACTCTAAACATGCAAGTTACTCAAAGGGGCATTCCAACCCTGGAACTGTTGCCTACCAATACCTTCAGCCCCAGTATGTAGATCTGAAGAAACGTGCCAACATAAGGGAATTGCTAGTATTCAAACCCTACTATTGAAGGAACCCTGGCATAAACGGAGAGGCTATTTTAGAGCTCTAATATATAATAAGATTGCCGCCATCCTTTGTTGCCACATTACATTACATGGCACAACACGGACGGACCAGTGGATTTTGTTACAGGACAAGTAGATTTAAGAAGCACTCTGCCCCATGGACAAGTAGATATTTGATTAAATTCCACAACCTTGGACCTCAGATATAAGAAAATGTGTATCTGTACGAAGTGGTGCTAGACTGTAGTCACAATATGAGTGGTCTCCCATTGGTGGCATAATACATGCTTCAGCCCATAGGGCACCCCTGGTGTACCTATGATCTGGGTATCTTAGTACCATATACTAGGGACTTACAATGGTACATCAGTAGCCAATCTGGGTATACCCAAGTACTCACCATGTACAATTTAGGGAACAAGCACAGAGACTGGGATCCTAATAAGCAGGATCCCAGTCAGAAAAACAATGACACCAGCAAAAAGCGGGGGTGACAATGAAAGCAGGTCCTACTTTCCTACACAGTATAATAGCGACTAGACCAGTGCTTCTTAACCTGTGGTTCGCCGACCCTTGGGAGTCCATGACGCCTACTCATGGATCCCTGGCTGTTTAATAAATTAAATAACAGCAGATTAATAATGTATAATTACATAAAAATGCTAAATTAATAATTTCAATAGGCTCTGTGAATGTGAGGGAATTTTAAACCAGATGCTAAAAATTAAGTTGGTATCCAGATTGATTTGGCAGTGCAAGTGCAGCAACAGGACCAAAAGAGGCCTTAACTGAAGCACTGGTATCTGTCCACAATAAGAGCAGACATTGGAGCAAAAAAAAAAAAAAAATAATGTGCTAGTGAACAGCATGTTGCTCAGTCTTTAGAAAAATATTTTTTAACCAATCGAATATTCCGATTAAAATTGCTATTTTTAGGTCTCGCTGAGATAACTCTCTCTACACCTCTCTCTTTACACCTCTATCCATCCATCGCCCTGACTCTATCCATATTAAGCGGATTCAAGACTCTTTATCCTTCTTGGACCCTAGTGTTGTTACCATCCCGAGGGACCAGCTGAATTCGACAGCTGGACCTGGACTCTTTCTCTCTGAGTTTCCATCTATCTCTGACTATCTCCCAGGACTTCCTGTTTAAACTCAAGTCAGGCTCACCCTCTGAGCCCTGCCCTGCTAGTTTTCTGGCTAGGGCTGCGGAGGTTCTGAACCCGCTGATTAATCCCATTCTTAATTTGTCACTGACTAGTGGTGTGGTACCTATGGTTTGGAAACAGGCGATGGTTGTTCCACTCCTTAAAAAGTCTGGCCTTGACCCCGAGATCTATGCCAATTATAGGCCGATTTCCCTCCTGCCTGTTCTCGCAAAGATAGTGGAAAAGCGTGTTCATACTGTGCTCTCCTCTTTTCTTGAAACTCATAGCTTGCTGCACTCCACCCAGTCGGGCTTTCGATCCAACCTAAGCACCGAGACGGCACTTTTGGAGGTTAATGAGGCCATTAAGGAAGTGCTGGACGCAGGAGGAAGGGCCATGTTGGTAATGTTAGACCTGTCGGCGGCTTTCGACACCGTCCCTCATGAGGGTCTCCTCAGCAGACTCCATGAGATCGGTCTGAGAGGGACGGTGCTGAGCTGGTTTAGATGTTATTTAGCTGGTCACCGGCAGGTGGTCTGGGCCCCCCCATACTCAGCCGAAGTGCCGCCTTTGGAGGTCGGAGAACCTCAGGGGTCGGAGCTTAGCCTGACTCTTTTTAATATCTTTATGACCCCTTTGGCGGTGCTGGCGGAGTCCTTTGGGGCTCACATCGTGTCATACGCCGATGACACCCAGCTCCTTTTCACTTGTGGGAAGGGGGCTGAGTTCGACGGAGAGAGCATCCGCGGGTGTCTTGGGGCAGTTTTCGAATGGTTTCAGAGAAATAGCCTCAAGTGCAACCCTGATAAATCAGAGGTGCTTTTCTTCGGGTGTCAGGCTGACCGGAGCTGGCAGGATTGGTGGCCTGTGAACATGTTCCCTCCTACGTCCTCCTCTCTGGCTGCTAAGAACTTGGGGGTCCAAATTGACAACAGCCTATCGCTTAATTCCCAGATCCTTGGACTGACTGGCACTTGCTATGGTCTCCTCAAAATGTTACGCAAGTTCCTTCCCCTGCTCCCGCTGGCGCATAGGAAGACTACGGTCCAGGCTCTTATTTGTTCTGGGCTGGACTACTCAAATGTTTTATATTTGGGTCTTCCGGACTATCTACTACAAAAACTCCAGGTGGTCCAAAACTCGGCGGCACGGGCGATTTTTGGCCTACCTCGCCGAGCGAGAGCCTCGGACCTCCTACATTCCCTACACTGGCTCCTTATTCGGAAGCGGATTGTTTTTAAAACACTTACACTGGCGCATAAGGCACTCCATGCTGTGGGAGCTGAATATATTCAGAAACGTCTTGCTTTCTACAAACCAACTAGATCCCTCAGATCGGAATCTCTTGGTCTTGCCATTGTCCCTGCTGTTAGGAAAGCAAGGGTAGGGGGACGCTCTTTTAAACGCTTGGCTCCCCAGCTATGGAACACCCTCCCTCTGTCGCTCCGCTGTACTTCGAACTTGCTGGCCTTCAGAAAGGGTCTGAAGACGTGGCTCTATGGACAGTGATCTGCTTCTTTCTTTTCTACTTTCTGCCTGCCCTCAGTAGTCTGCTGTGGGTTAGAAAGCGCCGAGACACTCCTTGGAGTAGCCGAGCACTATATAAGACACCCATAACATTAACATTAACATTAACATCCATCGCCCTGACTCCATCTGTCTATCGCCCTGACTCCATCTGTCTATCGCCCTGACTCCATCTATCTATCGCCCTGACTCCATCAATCTATCTATCTATCGCCCTGACTCCATCAATCTATCTATCTATCGCCCTGACTCCATCAATCTATCTATCTATCGCCCTGACTTCATCAATCTATCTATCTATCGCCCTGACTTCATCAATCTATCTATCTATCGCCCTGACTTCATCTAGCTATCGCCCTGACTCCATCTAGCTATCGCCCTGACTCCATCTATCAATCGCCCTGACTCCATCAATCTATCTATCTATCGCCCTGACTCCATCAATCTATCTATCTATCGCCCTGACTCCATCAATCTATCTATCTATCGCCCTGACTTCATCAATCTATCTATCTATCGCCCTGACTTCATCAATCTATCTATCTATCGCCCTGACTTCATCTAGCTATCGCCCTGACTCCATCTAGCTATCGCCCTGACTCCATCTATCAATCGCCCTGACTCCATCTATCAATCGCCCTGACTCCATCTATCAATCGCCCTGACTCCATCTATCAATCGCCCTGACTCCATCTATCAATCGCCCTGACTCCATCTATCAATCGCCCTGACTCCATCTATCAATCGCCCTGACTCCATCTATCAATCGCCCTGACTCCATCTATCAATCGCCCTGACTCCATCTATCAATCGCCCTGACTCCATCTATCAATCGCCCTGACTCCATCTATCAATCGCCCTGACTCCATCTATCAATCGCCCTGACTCCATCTATCAATCGCCCTGACTCCATCTATCAATCGCCCTGACTCCATCTATCAATCGCCCTGACTCCATCTATCAATCGCCCTGACTCCATCTATCAATCGCCCTGACTCCATCTATCAATCGCCCTGACTCCATCTATCAATCGCCCTGACTCCATCTATCAATCGCCCTGACTCCATCTATCAATCGCCCTGACTCCATCTATCAATCGCCCTGACTCCATCTATCAATCGCCCTGACTCCATCTATCAATCGCCCTGACTCCATCTATCAATCGCCCTGACTCCATCTATCAATCGCCCTGACTCCATCTATCAATCGCCCTGACTCCATCTATCAATCGCCCTCACTCCATCTATCAATCGCCCTCACTCCATCTATCAATCGCCCTCACTCCATCTATCAATCGCCCTCACTCCATCTATCAATCGCCCTCACTCCATCTATCAATCGCCCTCACTCCATCTATCAATCGCCCTCACTCCATCTATCAATCGCCCTCACTCCATCTATCAATCGCCCTCACTCCATCTATCAATCGCCCTCACTCCATCCATCTATCGCCCTCACTCCATCCATCTATCGCCCTCACTCCATCCATCTATCGCCCTCACTCCATCTATCGCCCTCACTCCATCTATCGCCCTCACTCCATCTATCGCCCTCACTCCATCTATCGCCCTCACTCCATCTATCGCCCTCACTCCATCTATCGCCCTCACTCCATCTATCGCCCTCACTCCATCTATCGCCCTCACTCCATCTATCGCCCTCACTCCATCTATCGCCCTCACTCCATCTATCGCCCTCACTCCATCTATCTGTCTATCGCCCTCAGTCTGTCTATCGCCCTCCCTTTATTGCCCTCCCTCTATCTATCTATCGCACTCACTCTATTGCATCATCACAGCATCACTCAGCACCACCACAACATCACTATGCACTATCACAGCATCACTGAACGCCACAGCATCACTCGTCGCCACCACATCACTCGTCACTACCACAACATCACTCGTCGCCACCACAACATGACTCGTCGCCACCACAACATCAATCTGTGCAACCATTCAACAACAGCTGGTTCAAATATGTTATCTCAATGTTTCAAGCTTTATTACAAATGTCACAAAAAGATGTTAATATTTCACTTCTGTTCTTGGATTTTCGTCACAATAAAATACACTGAATATAATCTTCACAGAAGTTATTTACAAAAGTTTAAGCTGTTGCCAATATAAATTACAATAACTTTTATTTAAGCATTAATTTTTAAAAATAAATAAAAGCCATTGTTATTTGTAATATCAATACATCTAAGTCACGCAAACACATTGCATTACAAATGCTATAGGCGTCACATTTGCGAAAGTTAAAACTATTGGCATTGTAAATGACAAAGCTATTTAATTTAGCTATTTTCAAAACCAACACATAAATACAAAATTTGTCATTTACAATACCAATAGCTTAAACTATCCTAATGCGAGACCTATTGCATTGCAAATGCTGGTTTAATGTTTTTGTTTGTGAACTAAACAAAATATTTCATAACGTGCGTATTTGTTTGAGGGACAATTGTTTTTGTGTATTATTTTAAGGTTCCAATCATAAAAAGTACTTGGGTGGGGTCCCCGCCTTCATGTAGTAATTCACTCTAGGCCTACAGAAAACAAAAAGTCAAGAACTGCTGTATTAGACATTGAAACATCGCAGCTACACTATGCTCCAATAAAATGCCTAAAATGCCATATGCTGCTAAAAAAAAAAAAAAAAAAAAAAAAAAATAGAACTCCTCTGTATTCAGAATGTATGTGTGAAACTAAGGACTGACTGTGGCAGTGTGCTGAATTATTGTGCCATTCAGATGTATAACAGCGCCTCCCGAATTGTAACATAAGTACTCTCTCCCTGGGAGGCAGGATGATACAATAAAAAGCCAGTAGCAGGAGGTGAGAGAGGTTTACTCCTTTGAAGTCCACTGTGTATATTTTCGAGAAGTAGTTACAAAAGCTCTATCAGACAGCTCTGCCATCAGGACAGCCCTAACAAGGGTGTGATTTACAAAGGATATTTCTAGGAGTAAGCTTACAAAAGTTACAACAAAAATGTGCTTAAGATACACTTGAATTCAGAAGGGAGTCAGGCATTGGTATGTGACAAAAAAACAGGTGGTTAAAAGTCACTGGTGATGTTTAGCATAAATTACACTTGTAAGCATTCCCTGAAATACGTAAGAGGAGTGACCTGACAAACAGAATGCAAATCTGGTCTAAACTCACACAGGTGTAACTCAATGGGCGCTTATAAACTATTTTAAATGTATTTCTGCTTTTATGGAAGCTTTTCATGTTTCCAAATAAAGATTTTGATTGATTGAAATGCATTTCTCATACTGCACAGGCAAGTTACACCTGAAAGATTCTGTTCTTGGTGGTAACAACAATGTGACAAAATACACCGATTACACTAGATGTTATAGAGAGAGCAGGATTAGAAACATTATGAGAACATGTTTTAAACTGGAAAAAAAGGATCACATCAAATTAAAAACATTTTATATCTATGTTTTAAAAAGTGTCTTTTAATAACTGTGCAATTTAAACACCAACAAAAACACAGTCAGGACAGAAAATACGAGTGCTTTATTTTGAACAGCACACACACGTTTCTTCCAATAGTTTTACAGTTCTTAGTAACACCTGAATTTGATTACATTTCCAAATAACAAGAGGAGACTCAATTCATGAAGTAAATTAAATGTAATTGGTGGTGGGTTCGCCGGTGCCGGTGGATCCGAGGTGGTTGCTGTTAATGATTAGAGGGGCTACTGACTGGTCCAGATATAACGAGATCTGGCTAGCTACAGGAGTGGTGAAATAAAACATTGCCGTCTACTGAGGGGCGCAGGCACCCCCATGGGAGCAATGGATTAGGGACCTGGACTGGTGTCAAAGGGCGGAGGAGATGGTCTATAAATCCAGAGGTTGTGTCAAGAAATGGAAAAAGGTGTGGGGCCCTTGGCACAGATACCGGGCAGAGCGGGCGGGGGTGAGCTAAAGCCAATTGCATTAACTGCTCATTCCGTTGCTGGAGTTCCTGTGAAAGTAATATGTACAGTGAGCGGGCGGGGTGGGATAAAGCCGATTGCATTAACTGTCCATTCCGCTCCTGGAGTTGCTATAAAAGTAATATGTACGGTTGTTTATTCTTGATTGCTGCTGATCACTGCTGTTTATTGAATGAGACCTTGAGCATATTCAATAAAAAGTTTTTTTTTTATTGCAACAAGTCTGATTTTCCTATACACTTGGATTCCCTCTGCGAGAACCAAGATGGGTAAATGCAAAATTGTCCAGCAAGTGAAACGAGGAACATTTCCCCAGTAAGAAGCAGTGCTACCTTCCAGCAGATACTTCAATTAAAGAAGAATCATAAATTGGCCTCGCCTGCACCAAGAGATTGCTGTTGTCATTTTTTGTAATCAGAATTTTAACAAGTGTAAAACTGCACTTAAAAACGTTTTGATTCAAGATGTGCATGTATATTGTGATCTTAATAGGAAGAGCTTGGGGACGGATGACTCAAACTTAGTAAGGATTGCAGGGATAGCTGTTAGCAGGAGCTGAAAGCCATTTTGTACTTGGCTGCCATCGGAGTTAGCCATGTGCTTTCTCCCTCTTTCAGAGCCTTGCACATGGTCAGAAAGGCCTAGCTGTCAGATTGCATCTGCTCTTTTGTTAGAACTGTCAGTCTATTCTTGCTGATGTAAGGAGAAATGTGTCTGGTCCCACTTTGTTGAGCAAGCAAATGTTGTATACCCATATTAGCCAATTTGTATTCTTGTATGTGCAAGGACCTCATCCTTGGTTTTATGCCGACTAATGTAACCTATGCATATATAAGGCCCCTGTTCTCTGTACTCCTTAGAATGCCTCCTACAGTGGCCTTAGGGTACTGTGTGACAGTCTTTCTCATCTGAGGTTAATAAAATTATTTTCTATATTACGGCTTCTGTACCAATTTCTTCTTTGTTGGTTTAAAAGGACCAGGTGTACCAGTGAACCCCTTAGGAGGTTTATATTTCTTCCACGGGAACATCTCAAATCCACAGAAATAAAAACATAAAGAATGAGTATTTAAGAAAGCAGACAAAGCCTAAAATAAGGCAACTAATTACACTGAATGTATGCACTAATGCTGCTTTATATGGCTCAGCAGACCGTGAGCACAGTATTCTCTGGTGCTCACTTTGACCGACGGAAAGGCTTTATTTAGGCAAACCATATTATTTTTCATACAGTAATTTACGCAACCAAGCCTAAAGACCACACTGGCAGTAAGACAAGCTCTATTATGGTATATTTTGTGTGTGGGGCCAGTTGAAAGAAAATCAGCGATCAAACCCATGGGTCGAGCTCCAGTCTTTTAAGGTGGGGCTGTTACCATATTGACAGCTTGATGTCAAACAGGTTGCCAAAGAAACTGGTCTCCAGCTCAACAACTGCTCTCCTACCATTCACTAAAATGTCTGTCCATGTTACAAATCACTGGCCTCGACAGAAACAATGACCCCTAGTTAAAATAATACACAAAAACCAAACAATGCTTTCACCGTCTGAGGCTGAGATACACCACCAAATGTTTGGATAGTGGCAACATTGTTAATAACACTGTCCTATGTCAAAGGTTATTTTAAAGACTGCGTTCAAATAAACTTAAACAACTTTGGCCAAAAGAACACAATGTAGTAACCCTGCTACAAAATGTCCGTTGGTTCTAGATTAAATATTGCACATCTCAGTCAGATAAGGCCCCAGCTGTTGAGTTTTCCTCCAATATAGCATAAATCTACATTCCTTCAAACCCACGATCCTGTAGTGTAGTTCCTAGATTCCCAATAGGCTCTGCGCATTGGAATAATATATACTATAGATTTGACATAGGACTGAGGTCGACTAGGTCTCTATTGAATATATTAGACTTAATTGTGATTGCCAGCTAGCTCAGAGGTCACTAGAAACTTTCTCGAATAAAAAAGAAGGGATTAGTTTCTGACAACCGCATAAACAGGACAACTTTGCTTTCCAAGAATAAGAAATGTATCTCTAGAGTCGCGGAAACAATAGATAGTTATTTCACTCAGTCAATCGTGCATGCTTCGTTTCACCAGAGGTGCAGAGAAATAGAGAGACAGGCGTTTTCAATAAAAGTATTTATTGAACAGTTTTCTTTCTCATGCAGAAGAAATGAACTGCTACAATCGAAATACTAGTTGGTAAAGTACAATGCATACAGTACGAAGAGTATTATAAAATAATACTGTAAAAGCATGGTATGGTTTCTAAGCCATATAAAATAACATACATAAATAACAAACACTAAAAAGTACTCAACTGGTGCTTTAAAAATACGCCTACCCTGGTGTACCTAACCGAGGTCTAGTACGAGGGAAGAAGTAAGTGAGGTGTAGCTTAGTTTCAGTATTCTTTGCCAAGAATCTAATCCAAGAATTCTCTAAGGGTCTAATCAGCAACGTACTTTGGTTCAGAATGTAGGAGGTCTGGTGTCTCTCTCTCAGGACTCTATTTCCCAACAACCTGCAAGGGTAGCTTGGAAACACTGGAGCTGGATTTCTCGGCAAGAGAAAAGACAGCACCTCTCAGTGCGTCTGCTGGAGGGTCGGCTTCCTTCAGCACTTGCTGCGGCGAGCTGTGTCGTGTAGGTAGCTAGTCAAACTGCTCCAAACCACTGTGTGTTTGCCTGGGCAAGTGTGGGCATATTTATACCTTGAAGGTGCAGAGTTTGACGTAAGGTTGGACATAATAACGTCATCAAAGACTCAGTTCTTTGAAAACTCCATGAGTACTTGAACAAATCAATTTTCAAGCAAGGGGAAGTCCCTGACTGCTGAAGGCGGGTTTTTCCAAGAAGTTGTTGTGGATTTTCGGAACTAGTGGAAGTAGCCATGCCGTATTTGGACTGCATAGGCTAAGTCTAAATATGGTTATGATTTCTATGCCTATATAAGGATAGGGTGATTTATACCTATATATGGGCATGAATCAGGAATTTCACACTAGGGTTCTAAAATGCTCTACAAAAATCCAAGCACGAAGTGATCCGCCAAATGAAATCAAAAGTGTTGTTTTTGGGAGAGGACCAGTTTAACAATGAACCGGGGTCCAGGAAACATTGCTAATGAAGACAGACACACACAATGCTCGAACTTCCAAGGCCAGTTAAGGTCCCAACTGGTCTTACTGCTAGTCAATGGGGGAATGTGCCATAGTGGGTCAACGCCCAATGATGATCCACATGGGTACCAATCAGTCAAGATTTTACAGTGGCAGAGGCAACCATAGGGCAACAACGCTTAACCAGTTACAAAGAGAAATTAGACTTCGGTGATGGAACACATCGGATTTCAAACAGCAATATCTTCAGAACTATATGGGCTAGAAAGCTGGTTCAACTGGTTTGAGTATCAGGAAGGCAGGCATCAGCCAACACACAATACTGTATCTCTGTTACTTTTCTTGTTACTGTATCTGTGCTGTTTACATTGTCTCCTGTGCTAGTATCCCCCCCCTGTGCTGCTGTCCCCTGCACCCACCCGCCCCGCTCCCCGCCGGCGGGAGTGTAGACACGCCCCCTTCCTCCCCGCTCCCGCCTCCCAGCTGCCCTTCCCTCCCTGCACTTGGCCATAAATGGCGACCATGCGGCACCGGTGAGTGTGACCTACTTGTAGGACAACCCCGCGCCGCACGGCCACCAGCTGCCGCGTGTGCCCCCGCCTGCTGCTACTCTCAGCCTCGCTGAGCCTTCCCGCCCTCGGGCCACGCCCCCGCTCGTTGTTTTGCCGCATTTGTGCCATTGTGTAGCTTTGCTCGTTATTTTACTGTATCTCTGTTACTTTTCTTGTTACTGTATCTGTGCTGTTTACATTGTCTCCTGTGCTAGTATCCCCCCCCTGTGCTGCTCTCCCCTGCACCCACCCACCCCGCTGCCACTTCTCGCCGCCGGTAGTGTAGACAGGCCCCCTTCCTCCCCGCTACCGCCTCCCAGCTGCCCCTCCCTCCCTGCACTTCGCCATAAATGGCGACCGTGCGCACGCGCAGCGGGCGCTCCCTAAGCGCGCCGAAGGTGCGCCAAAGGTAAGCCCATCTGCGCCCGTCCGCGCCTGGACCGCGCCCAGTGCCAGGACCCCTGGCCCCCGCAGACACCAGCCCACCCGCCAGACCTACAACGCCACTGAACTCAACGCACTCAACGCCGGCCGAATCCCGGGCTGCTACCGAGCCACCCCGAGACGCACCCACGGACCCTTCTGCTGCCACTCCTGCAAGTTCACCTGCATCCGGACCTGCACTACTCCAGCACCGACCAAGACCAAGACGAGCAACAGCAGCAGCCACCTGAAATGCATCCTGCTCAACACCCGCTCCGTCCACAGACACGCCGTCGAGCTCTGGAACCTGCTCGAAACCACAGCCCCAGACGTCGCCTTCCTCACGGAAACCTGGATGAACGCCTCTTCAGCGCCCGACATCGCCATCGCCATCACAGACGGCTACAAGATCATCCGGAGGGACCGCATCAACCAGACTGGAGGAGGCATCGCCATCATCCACAAGAACACCATCCGCATCACGACCAACACCGACGACACCCTCGCACCCGCCGAGCACCTGCACTTCTAGGTCCACATCAACCCCAAGACCACCCTCAGAGGCACCCTCATCTACAGACCCCCGGGACCACGCACACAATTCAGCGAGGACATTGCCGACTTAGTCAGCCCGCACGCCCTCCCCTCCGCTGACTACATCCTCCTCGGGGACCTCAACTTCTACCTGGAGAACAACTACGACCGCAACACCACCACCCTGCTGGACAACCTCGCAAACCTCGGACTCAAGCAGCTGGTGACCACCCCCACCCACTACGCCGGACACACACTCGACCCAGTCTTCTCATCCAGCAAGGACATCACCTTCAGCCACGCCACAGGACTCCACTGGACGGACCACAGCTGCGTCCACTTCAGCTTCAGAAGGACCACGATCCACCACCACCAGCAACAGGTTGCACGCAGAAGCTGGAACAAGATCACAGCCGACCAGCTCGCGACCTCCCTGAGCAAGAACACACCCACCAGCGCAACGAACCCCAGCCAAGCGGCCACCAACCTCACGAAGTGGATCAGCGACTGCGCAGACGACCTCGCCCCCTGAGGACCCCGCCTAGCAGACCCGGCAGCAAAAAAGCCCCATGGTTCACCGACGAACTCAAGAGCTCCAAGAAGAACTGCCGAGCCCTCGAGAGAGCCTGGCGCAGAGACCCAACACCGGACAACATGACTGCCCTCAAGCTCGCCACCCGAAAACACCACCAACTGATCCACGCCACCAAGAAAACTGCATTCAAGGAACGACTGGACAACAACGCACACAACAGCAAGGTACTCTTCAACATCGTTAAAGAGCTCTCCAACCCCAACGCCGGAAACAACGACATCACCCCGTCGCAAGACCTCTGCAACTCCCTCGCCTCCTACTTCCACAACAAGATCGCGGACATACACAACAGCTTCAGCACTCAACCGACGCACGCCACGACTGAACCACCGCCCCCCACCACCACCCTCCGCGCCTGGACCCCGATCAGCACCGAAGACACCGTTAGCACAATGAACTTCATCCACTCCGGATCTCCGACCGACCCCTGCCCTCACCACGTCTTCAACAAGGCCGACGCTGTCATCGCACCCCACCTGCGGGACATCATCAACACCTCCTTCGACACCGCCACCTTTCCGGAGAGCTGGAAGCACGCCGAACTCAGCGCTCTACTAAAGAAGCCATCAGCCGACCCCACCGACCTCAAGAACTACCGCCCCATCTCGCTGCTCCCGTTCCCTGCAAAAGTCATCGAGAAGACCGTCAACAAGCAGCTGGCAGCCTTCCTCGAGACGAACGGATCCCTCGACCTCTCGCAGTCTGGCTTTCGGGCCAACCACAGCACCGAGACCGCCCTGATCGCAGCCACCGATGACATCCGAGCCCTGCTTGACAACGGAGAAACAGCAGCCCTCATCCTCCTAGACCTCTCCGCGGCCTTCGACACGGTCTGCCACCGTACACTAGTGCAGCGCCTCAGCAACGTCGGAATCCAGGAGAAGGCACTGGAGTGGATCATCTACTTCCTCGCCGGAAGGACACAGAGAGTCCGCCTCCCCCCGTTCAGATCAGAGGCCAGCGAAGTCATATGCGGCGTTCCTCAAGGCTCCTCGCTCAGTCCAACCCTCTTCAACGTCTACATGAGCCCCCTCGCAGACATCGCACGCCAGCACAACCTCAACATCATCTCCTGCGCCGACGACACCCAGCTGATCCTCTACCTCACCAACGACCGCGCCAGAGCCAACCTTCACGAAGGGATGAAAGAGGTAGCCGAATGGATGAAGAACAGCCGCCTGAAACTGAACTCGGACAAGACGGAAGTCGTCATCCTGGGATCTTCACCCTCCGCCTGGGACGACTCCTAGTGGCCCCCCGCCCTAGGCAACACACCCAAACCAACAGACCACGCACGCAACCTGGGCTTCATCCTGGACTCCTCCTTCTCCATGACCAGACAAGTCAACGCCGTCTCCTCGTCGTGCTTCAACATCCTGCGCATGCTACGTAAGATCTTCCGGTGGATCCCCACCGAGACCAGGAAGACGGTCACACAGGCCCTCGTCACCAGCCGTCTGGACTACGGCAACTCCCTCTACGCCGGAAAAACTGCCAAACTCCAGAAGAGACTCCAGCAGATCCAGAACGCCTCAGCGCGACTCATCCTGGACATCCCCCATCGCAGCCACATCTCCGGACACCTGAGAGACCTGCACTCGCTCCCGGTCAACAAGAGAATCACCTTCTGTCTCCTCACCCATGCACACAAAGCCCTACACAACCAAGGCCCAGGATACCTCAACAGCCGCCTCAACTTCTACGCTCCCAAACGCCAGCTTCGATCGACCGGCCACGCCCTCGCCGCCGTTCCCCGCATCTGAAGAGCCACCACAGGGGGACGGTCCTTCTCCTACCTCGCCGCCAAGACTTGGAACTCCCTCCCGACCCACCTCCGCCTGACCCAGGACCACCTCACCTTCAGGAAGCAACTCAAGACCTGGCTGTTCGAGCAGTAGCGGACCCCCCTCCCCTAGCGCCTTGAGACCCTCTGGGTGAGAAGTGCGCTATATAAATGCTGTGATTGATTGATTGACACAATCAGACCATGTGCTGGGGATACAATAAAGACCTCTATACCTCTCTGGAATTCAGAATGGCATATTTGAGCACTCCCTGTGCAGTGGTGGATCGGAGACAGGAAAATGTGTCTAAATCTCCAAAGTGTAGACAATTCTTCTGATCGGTCTTGGTGCCGAGACAACTGCTGGGCTGCAGGGACCGCGTCACTACTGAGCAATCAAGATTACTTCATGGGTACTTCACACAAACCATTCAATTACACCGGTCTTGTTCAAATCTTCAAGCTATGCACATAGCTCTACTCTTCATTATGCAATCTCACACTACTTCTTGCAGGAATTATAGTACACAGGATTCCAAGTATCCAAGCTTGTGCTAATGAGACAAAAATCTTGTACACCCCTGAATGAGGTGTCCCGAATGGGCACGACACACACACACACACTCCGCTACAGATTAACACATCACTGCACACCAACTCACGAGGATGTGCAAGAGACATCAATTATGGAGTAAAGGATGCACCGCTACCAGGGAGAGATGACAGCCAGTTTGCCTATAGAGATGGAAGTAAAACATCTGTATCCTAGCCAATGTTCCCTCTAATTTTTTTCCTCTGTGTGCGGCAGTTTAGGGTCTCTGTGCGCTGCAGCCATGGCTATGTGCGCCAGAAACCAGACTGCGCGTGTGTGCAGCGCCAAATATCCCTCCAAACTTTTGTTGAAAATACTGTGCTTTTCAACACCCACAGCGCCACATTAAGGGTCTTAAGGCAGATTTGCAATTTGGATACACAGAGGCTTATGCTTGTTTAAATCCGCTGAGTGACATTAACCATGGTTATGGAATGAGGCTATGTCATCTAGAAGTGCGTTCACACTTTGGTTTTCTTTCGAGGCAGCTATCATTTTGCCCGGCTGTTGCTCCGCTGCTTTTATACGTCGGTGTGGTTACGTCTTTCTGGGTCCCTTGATTTCTGGCCGTGCACCGGCGCTGAAATGTTGCTCATGCACATTCGGTATAGCTGCGGTTTCTCTCCGTTGTCGCCTCCTTTGAAACAACAACTGTCGCCAAAGCAGGGATGAGAAATCCCAGCCTGTGGTTGGCTAGGGCGGTGGGTGGTGCATGAAGTGAAGGCCAAGAGAGGAGTTACAGTGTCACTGGTCCGATCACAAGGAGCTGGTGTTGGTGGATATCTATGGCCTGCCAGCTGCTGTGAGGCTTACTGTGGGAGGGGTGGCACCATGCCACCAGAGCTCAGCTACTACCGACAACGGCGCAGTTCCTCTTCATCCCACCTTCACCCTCCACCCTCGGTTCTCTTCTTGGCACTTATTCCCTAATCGGCCTGCCTCCGCCCTGGCTTCTGTCTCATTGTCACCTGTCCCACAATTCTCTGTGATGCCCAACCTCTTCTGGTGTGCTAATAATAATAGCAGGAACAATAATGTGTTTTTGTATAGCCCTTTATATACCACGCCTCATTTATAAGGAATGGAAATAGCAAGCAATATTATGCAATCATAGAAACTCCAAATGCACGTGGATGTGGGCAGTGAGCATTTTATTACCTTCGGGGTGATGCATGGCTACATTGTTCCAGGCCCTCCGTGCCCCATCATCACAGCTATTCCAAGATATCAGCATACTCTTTCTTTCACATAAAGAAAACTCTGACATTCTAAAAGTATTATTTCTTGTACGTGTGCAAATTTCTGAATATTAAAACAGATATTATATACAGTATTTTATATCAGAGAGACCCCCCTGGGGCCAAATTCTGAAACATTTTCTGGCCCACAGGAGTACAGGGGCCGCATTGACTCCAGCAAGACTCCAGCAGGATGGGAAAAACATTATAAAACAAGAATTTGCAGTGCAATAGGTCACACATTTACGACGAGTTTGAGCTACTGGTATTGTAAATGACAATGCCTTTTATTTATGTGTTGACTTTTTCTTCAGGCATTTGCCAGTTGTCTGGTGCTCATTGGATGCTGGGCGGGAGGTGTGTATTCAAGCTGGTATGCTAATAAGAAAGATAACACGGGCATCTGGGTACTGGAAGGTGTCCCACTATTTGCACAGTGTGTGATATGGCTTCTGTCTCAGTGATCGCGGCGTGGCTATGGCTACCTGTGAGTGGGGGAACTCACTGTCCATCCTTAAAAACACTGGAGGCGGGCTGGGGCCACCGGGCGGTAAACTCCTATTCCAGTGGCCCACAGTGGTTCGTGTCCTGATCTTGCCAGTGCCTGCAGCCTCCTGGGTGGCCTTGGCAGAGTCTGTATCGCTGCCGCCAATGGCAATGGAGAGGGATAACCACCACAATCGGACTCCCATCTGCAGCTGAAACATGTTAAATTTACCAGCCTGTGTCTCGCACCGCGCGTTCAGGTGCTAGCTGGTAGTAATGCTCAGAAGGTGTAATAGATGGCCGGATCAGCGCCGTGTGAGGTATCTAACTGCATGTTTCATGTTGTAGGGCCTCTCTGACATCGGTTCCCTCTTGGGCCGGGTCACTCACGTGACATCAGAGAGAGGCCCAGACCCTATGTTTTGCTGATTTTTATGGGAAGGAGGGGCCCACGACAAAGGCTGGCAATCTGTGTTTGGCAAAGGCTGGTAGCAAAAGCCTCCAAACAACAGTACAGCCAAAAAAAAACAGCTCCTAGGCTAATGTACAGAGTCTTGATTTAATGTATTGGAAATGAGGTTTCTGATATTGGTATGACTCCAAGTGTATGACTTAGACATGAGTAGCACGCAGTCTATGTAAGTAGGCACTTGGGTACCCCACATTGGGGGAGTGAGGGGGACTACGTGCTATACAAATACTACAGTGCAATGCGAAATCCCATATGCAAATGGCATAATTATTTTTAGAATTTAACATCTTCTGATTGCATGCTCTCAAAAGGCCTCCTCTGTATTCCTAAAACTATGCATTCCTATAGCTTTTACCGAGGGGCAGCGGTAGTACGTCACGTCCTGCTGGCTGACACTGCCAGAGCGGGTAGTTTGGTTGCGAGGAACTTAGGCCGTCCAGAATCATGCTGCAGCTCGGTCTACAATGCTACTGTTTCCATATGACCAGCCTGTCCACCGGTGCTCTTCTTTATTTATGGTCAGCGGCATTCAATTATAATTTCCGAGCCGGCCAAGGACAGCCAGCAACCTAGACCAAAGTCTAAGACCAAGGCAGATTTCCGCAGGGTGTGCGGCTTGCGGCCTGAGTACACAGCTGCATTGTTGCAGTGTGACTCGCTGACGGGCCAATCTGACTAAAGATCCGTAAGTAGACAGTGTTTTACTAGTTGCCAGCCCTGAGTTTTTGTCATTGTTAACACAAATGTACTGAGAGGGCAGGGTCTGGAATCTGAGGTCCTTGTGCTGGGTCCCTTACCATCATCTTTGCCTGCAGTGTCGGCCCGGATCCAACAGCAACTCCAGAGCTGAGCTGGAGGTCACTGCCAGAAGCGCCTGTAGCTCAGTTTCAGGCTGCCTGCAGCAGCTGATGTGATCTGGTGCCTGCTGCTGGGCAGGTAGGGGCACCGCTCACCGATTGGGGTCGGCCACCCAGCTCGGGTAATTATGTTTATTGGGATTGAAACTCCTACATAATGAAATACAGCCTGTTATCTGTGCGTGCCACAGCCTCACTCTCCTTTGTAATTTCTAATATTTTAATGTTTCCTGTGTCTTCATTGCTTGATTTTCCTCACGAGAAATTGTCAGTCATAGTCTTTGAAATGTTACTCATAATCGCACTGAAATTATGAAACTGTCACACATCGGAATCTTAAACCTTGGCAGGTATGCCCCTCCCGCTCCGGCCTCTCTTCCCCTGCTCGGATCCGCCGCCCTCTTCCTCTCCAAACCTCTTTCTGACAGGCGCCTCTTCCCTTTCTCTTCAGCGTCTGTATTCATTTTAATTGCAGCGCACACGGAATGCAATTAATATGAATACTACCTCAATGGCCCTCAATCAGCCCCGCATCTGTGCACTGTTAAGAAAAGAAAAACTGAGTGTCAAACACCGCGTGCGCTAAAGCACACGTCGTGTTTGAAACTCAGTTTTTCTTTTCTTAACAGTGCACAGATGCGGGGCTGATTGAGGGCCATTGAGGTAGTATTCATATTAATTGCATTCCGTGTGCGCTGCAATTAAAATGAATACTAACTCAATGGCCCTCAATCAGCCCCGCAGCGGCGCACTGACAGGAAAGGAATCGTGCAAGTGCTAGGGCCATTTGCACGTGAAAGTGAACAGCAAATTACGGGTTTTCGCGCCGCTCGCACGTTAATAGCGGCGGCGCGAACAGTCTCAGAATGTGCGCGCTAAATAATAAGCACCGCGCGCTTGGGGTGCCTTCAATGCGCGCGAGCGCAGGCGCGCAGGTTAGTGGGAACAGTGATCCTAGCACTTATACACTGCTGTGAGAAGTTGGCCCGATATGCAACGTTCGCTATTCTAGCGACCGCTATGTATCGTTCCAACGACCCTTATGGTGTTTGGTTGTAAGTCAACCTATAGACCAGCTATCCTAGTAGCGTGGATACGAGCAGTCTAAGGCTAAAGACTCAAGAGGGCGTGTTAAGCCAGCTGTTTACCACACATGTACCCCTTGAACACCCAGTGAAAGGACACCACACAAGTGTTATGAAAATAAACAGTATATTTATTAAGAATCACAACAGCCCTGTACTCTTTATGAGGACAGGGTACTAAGCACAAACCAAATCTCTTTAGCAAATACTTCAAGTGCACAATTAAAACAAGTGTCCGAGGACACGGAAAGATTAAGGTCTCGGGCGGACCCGATAAGGCAAGTCGGAAGCGAGGGACTCGGGACCCTAGAGTAAGGAGGCTATGCAGGCACCGAAATGCCGAGTTACCTAGCCACGAGGGCTGCGGCTGCACAAGTCTTACAGGCGTCGGGGTCTCCGCTGACGAGCCAGGAGCCGGAAGAGAGGGAGTTGCTGGCCGGCGACCAGTGCTGAATAGTTCGTAGAGATCCAAGCCTGGATCGGAGATTGAAGAAACCTGAAAGCAGAGGGGACCAAGTTCGTACTACTAGCCAGTAGTCAGAGGGTACCAGGAAGGCACCGGTTGGCCGTCACCTCGACCAGGTGAGTGGGCGACGCTAGGCTCGGCAGTCTCACGGACCAGGAGGCGTTGTCGGCGACCACGGCGGAGGTGCGAGCTGTCCCACGAAGGATGATGCTGTCGGCGTCGCTGGGCCCAGGATGGGGCAACAAGCCTTGGCAGTTCTCAGGGCCACGTGGTGGGCCTAAGATGGCGTCTTGAGTGGACCAGGAGGGTCCGGGGTGCTTCTCGCAAAGATGGAAGCAAGGGCCAGTCTGGAGCAACCAGACCAGCAGTGATGATTCTCGGATGTCGTCACAGAAGGGCACAAGCCAGCGGCTAGTGACCAGACAACGTGCTGAGCAGCGAGCAGAAGGGCCCCACGCAGATCGTGGAGATGCTGGGAGACTGCACTTCGGTGCTGGAGCGGCTCAGGGTCGGGGCTTCTCGGATCCCAGAGCACTCACCAGAGAGTTACCTCGATGGTCGTGCTGGTTTTTAAGAGCGTGCAGGTTCTGATGATGGCCGGTCCCTCGAGGTCTCGTCGCACCCACGGATCACAGCTGAGCTGATGATGTGGGTAGAGGTCAGAGGTGCCAGGGAAGCCGGTTCTCGTCGAGCTGGGCCGTCGGATTCCTTGAGGAAGGACTTACAGCAAACCGCAGAGTTCTTAGTTGGTGCCCGCTGATGCAGGGTGACTACTCCTTAGTCACAAGGGAGAAATCTTGAGAAGAGTCTTGAATGTCCTTTCGTAGAAAGTAGTTCTTGAATCAAAGATGATCTAATTTGGAAGGGTCCCCGCTCCGGCCTTTATTCTAAAGAAAGGGGTGGGTACATGACTAGGTCCTGCCCTAAGGGTGGGACCAGGAAGGGGGGTAGTTACGCCCCTCTCCCCTGCCGGACTTTCCCCAGGCCAGGGCTGTCGCCCCTGGAACTGGTTCTAACCGGCAGATGCGTAGTGAGCACCGGGGTGCCACTCCGCAGTCACCTTCTCGCCAAAGCCCTACCTTCCCAGAATACACAAACCCTGTCTGGGACGGTGCGAACACCGCCCTCGACAGGAAACCCTTTGTCCAAGTGCTCCTCGCTGGAAGGACTCCCAGCAGCAGGAGGTCAGACTCGTGTCTGTGGTGGCAGCATCCATTTTGTGGAGCTGAGGCTTCAGTTAACTTTAACCGGGGTTCACAGTTACGTACATGTCGTGTCCCTCTGGAAGGGTGGGATGCTAACCTCATCGCCAGAATTGGTGAGAGGGCAGCACCCCGATTCGTATGACACCTTACTCGACATGCCTTGATAACGCGACACCGGAGTTACCGATATGGTACGCGTTATCATGGAACAGCTATTGGGTCTTGATTCCGCAAGCTGCAACCGGGCTCGGCTCGGGCCTGAACCTAGCTCACACGAGCCCACGCACTCTGCCTTCAGGATTGTTAAGGCCTGCCATAGGAGTGACTGATAGGAACTCGGGTGTCCATTGTATGGTTAGATATAGAGCTACTATACCTAAAGCGAAGGGTGGTTACACGGCTTCGCCCCAGCTGTCGTGCAGCCAGTTGTGTCAAATTTAGGAGGCCAGCCAGGGGTGGCATAATACATGCTGCAGCCCCTGGCGGCCCTGGGTACACCTATGCCCTGAGTTACAGGGTCTGATAAGGTGGCCCAGTACCAATTGGTAAATGCACCTAGGGTACATATCGTAATTTAGAAAGAGAACAGCCAGGCTGTGGGTCTGATTGGCAGGCCCACAGCCAGAGAAAGTCGTAAACCAGTGAAACAAAAGCAAAAAATCTGGGTGATCATAGGATTGCAGACCCTACTCTCCTACATGACCCCCCCCCCAAACGTCGGAACAATAAGCTAACCTTGACCAGGTGAGTCTTCTTGTTCTAAGTGGAAATATCTGGAGAGCCCATCGGCATTGCCATGATCAGTACCAGGTCTATGTTCCACTGTAAAGTCCATCCCCTGTAGGGAAATGGACCACCTAAGCAGTTTGGGGTTTTCACCCTTCATCTGATTTAGCCACAAGAGGGGCTTATGGTCGGTCTGAATCTTGAAGTGAGTACCAAACAAGTATGGCCTCAGCTTCTTCAGGGCCCAAACCACAGCAAAGGCCTCCCTCTCAATAGCTGACCAATTCTTCTCTCTAGGGGTCAGCCTTCTGCTTATAAAAGCAATGGGCTGGTCTTGACCATCAAAATTCAGTTGAGAAAGAACAGCTCCCACACCCAACTCAGAAGCATCTGTTTGGACAATGAATGGTTTGGAGTAGTCCGGACTCTTGAGGATAGGCGCCGTGCACATGGCCTGCTTTAGGTCATCGAATGCTTTTTGACAGCTCGCTGTCCACTGAACCTTTTTTGGCATTTTCTTACTTGTCAGTTCGTTTAATGGTGTCACAATTGAACCATAGTTCCTGACAAACTTCCTATAGTAACCAGTCAGGCCCAAGAAAGCTCGAATCTGAGTCTGGGTGGTTGGAGGAGCCCAGTCCCTGATCGACTGTATCTTGCTCTCCAGTGGCTGAACCTGACCTCCACCTACAAGGTGGCCCAGGTACACAACCTGTGTCTGCCCTATCTGGCACTTTGTGGCCTTGATAGTGAGACCTGCTGCTTGCAGTGCCTCTAACGTCTTCCGCAGGTGGACCAGGTGATCCTCCCAGGTGGAGCTAAAGACAGCAATATCGTCCAGATACGCCGCACAGAAGTCATCCAGCCCAGTAAGGACTTGATTCACCAACCGTTGGAAGGTGGCAGGTGCATTTTTCAGACCAAAGGGCATCACCACGAACTGGTAATGCCCACCAGGGGTTGAAAATGCGGTTTTAGGCTTGGCGTCCTCAGCTAACCTGATTTGCCAATACCCAGCGGTCAGGTCAAACGTACTTAGGTAGTTGGCCGAAGCCAATCTATCGATAAGCTCGTCTGCCCTTGGTATTGGGTGGGCGTCAGTCTTAGTGACTGCATTGAGACCCCTGTAGTCTACGCAAAACCTCATCTCTCTCTTACCACCCTGGGTGTGAGGTTTCGGCACTAGAACTACGGGACTAGCCCAAGGGCTATCCGAGGGTTCAATGACTCCCAACTCCAACATTTTCTGCACTTCACTTTTGATGCAGTCTCTAACGTGATCAGGCTGCCGGTAGATTTTACTCTTGACTGGCAAGCTGTCACCAGTGTCAACCTCATGGGTGCACCAATCGGTCTGACTGGGTGTTAGAGAAAACATATGCCTGAACGACTGAAGAACCTGTTTACAGTCGCTCTGTTGATGTTCGGAGAGGCTGCCACAAAAGACAACACCATCTACCGAACCATCGTCAGGATTCTGAGTGAGCAGGTCGGGGAGAGGGTCACTCTCCTCTTCCTGTCCCTCATCTAAGGCCATGAGCAAACTCATGTCCTTCCTGTCGACATATGCCTTGAGCCTGTTGACATGAAGCACCCTGTGGTGGCTCCGGTGAGTTCCCAGGTCGACCAAGTAGGTGACCTCTCCCTTTTTCTCCAGGATGGTGTAGGGCCCGGACCATTTGTCCTGGAGTGCTGCTGGGGCCACTGGCTCCAACACCCACACCTTCTGTCCGGGCTGGTAAACAGTCAAGACAGCCTTTTGGTCAGGCCAAGCTTTTTGGAGTTCTTGGCTGGCCTTAAGGTTTTCAGATGCCTTTTCCATGTACTCAGCCATCCGCGAGCGGAGGCCAAGCACATAGTCCACTATGTTGGCTGCAGGCTTTTTGAGAGGTCTCTCCCATCCTTCCTTCACCAAACACAGGGGTCCCCTTACAGGATGCCCGTACAGAAGTTCAAAAGGGCTGTAGACAACCCCCTTCTGTGGGACTTCTCTGTAGGCGAACAAGAGGCAGGGGATCAGGACGTCCCATCTACGCCGAAGCTTTTCCGGTAGTCCATGAATCATCCCTTTTAGGGTCCTGTTGAATCTCTCAACAAGCCCATTGCATTGTGGATGATAGGGTGTAGTGAACTTGTAGTTAACACCACATTCCTTCCACATAGCAGTTAAGTAGCTCGACATGAAGTTTGCACCTCTGTCGGAGACGACCTCCTTAGGGAAGCCCACTCTGGAGAACACTCCAACTAGGGCTCTTGCCACAACAGGTGCTGTAGTGGTCCTAAGGGGAATAGCTTCAGGATACCTGGTGGCATGATCCACTACCACCAGTATAAACTTGTGCCCTGATGCTGTAGGTGGTTCCATGGGACCGACGATGTCGATCCCCACCCGTTCAAAGGGCACCCCCACCACAGGCATTGGTATAAGGGGGGCCTTTGTCGTGCCACCTGACTTACCACTGGCTTGGCAAGTGACACAGGAGCGGCAAAACTCCTTGGTATCCTCGTACGTGTGAGGCCAGTGAAAGTGTGAGACAAGCCTGTCCCACGTTTTCGTCTGGCCTAAGTGACCTGCTAAGGGAATCTCGTGGGCCAAGGTAAGTAGGAAACCACGCTGAGACAAGGGTACAACCAGCCTCCTGGTCATGCCAGGCTTGGGGTCTCTTGACTCAGTGTACAGGAGTCCATCTTCCCAGTATACCTTGTGGGTACCTGTGGCGTTCCCAGCAGCCTCAGCAGCAGCCTGCTGTCTGAGGGGTTCAAGAGAAGGGCAGTCTAACTGGTCCTTCCCCAGGTCTTCCCTTGAGGGTCCCCCTGAACCCAAGAATTCAACTTGATCAAGTTCGAATTCCCTTGGCTCAGTTTCCCTCAATTCCTGTAGGTCAGCCTCCTCTGAGACTTGATCCTCGACCTGGGGCAAGGGGGAAGGCGCAGCCTTAACCCTACCGCTCTTTTTCTTGGGAGGTGTCTGGTCCGTTGTTCCAGGATCCAGCACCTGTTCAGTGGGGCATTTCCTGACCTGTGACCTAGTCACGGCGAACACATGTGCTGGCAAACCTAACATTTCCATGTGAGTCCGGTGCTCCACTTCTGACCATTGTGACGACTCCAAATCATTGCCCAACAAACAATCCACTGGGAGGTCTGGACTAACTACAACCTTCTTTTGGCCAGTTACCTCTCCCCAGGAGAAAGCTACAATTGCCATACTGTGATTGGTAGTGACATTGCTTGCATTGGTCACCAGGAATTCTGTACCTGGCATGATCTGTCCAGGGTCCACAAAGTTAGGCGTCACCATGGTGACGCTGGCACAAGTGTCCCTATAGGCCTGAGCCATCTTTCCATTTATGAAAGGCGTCTGTCGGTATTTGCCCAAAGTATTGGGGCTTACGTCAGGGGATACGTCTGCGTCCCCTGTACTGACAAGGACAGCCTGAGTGAGTGTGCCAACTAAGTTGTCACGCCCCTCAGAACCCAGGGTTAACCCTACTAAACCCTTGGGAGGCGCACTACCACTGCTGACTGTACTAGGGGGCACAGGTGCCTTAGGGGCTGCAGTGGCAGGAGTCTGCCCTCCTCCTTTCTTGGTGCACTCACTAAACCAGTGAGACTTACTTTTACAGTACTGGCACCATCTTTTGGATTGGCCTTCTTTCTTCTTTTGGGGAGCCTGACCCCCACCCTCTTTGGGTTGTTGGGGACCTGTCGAAGACTTCTGGTCATTTTGTTCCCCTTTAGAATCTTTACCCTTCTGGTCTGCTTTCTTCTGACCACCTTGATTCTGGCCCTGGTTCTGCTTAACTCTTGTACGAACCCATCTGTCTGCCTTCTTTCCCAATTCTTGGGGAGAGGTCAGATCCGAGTCGACAAGATGCTGATGCAACAACTGGTTCTGACAATTGTTTAAAATTTGTTCTCTCATCATCAAATTATACAATCCTTGATAATCAGTAACCTTACTGCCCAGCAACCAGCCCTCAAAAGCCTTAGTGGCACAATCGACGAAATCAGACCAATCTTGAGACTGCGTTTTCTGGGTATCCCTGAACAGCACCCTGTACTGCTCAGTGGTTAGGCCGAACCCTTCAACGAGTGTATTTTTCAAGATTTGGTAATTGTTAGCATCCTCCACCCTTGTGGTGAGGAGCTTGTCTCTTCCTTTTCCTTCAAAGGAGAGCCACAAGATAGCTGCCCACTGACTCTGGGGAACACCCTGCACAGTGCAGGCCCTCTCCAAAGCAGTAATCCATTTGTGGATGTCGTCCCCTTGTTTAAAGGGGGGCACTATCTTACTAAGGTGTTTCGTATCGAAACTCTTTTCCCTATTACTAGGTACATTGCTGCCACCAGTGGGGACTACCCCACGTAACTGTTGCTCTCTAGCAAAGGCAAGCCTTTCTTTGGCCAGGGCAAGTTCTTCCCTTTCGATCCTCAGATTAGCTGCCCTTTCCTTAGCTTCGTACACTCTCCTCTGAGGGGACGTCATCCCTCTCTGAGAAGAGTTGTGAGAGCCATTGGTTCGAAGGGATCCGCCAGAGTCTCTTGACAGAGATCGGGCTCGTCCATTCCCAATGTTAAGCTGACCTGATAGTGGCCGCAGGGGTCCCCCAGTACCGCTATCATGTTTGCTTAAGTTGGACCTGCTTAGTCTGACGACTTCTACCTGTCCCTTATCTGCCTCATCCCCAGAGAGATCCTCATCCTCATCCTCCTCCACATCCTCGTTCTCAGTTGCGAGGTGAATGAGGTCAGGATCGTCTCGGGTTCCCTCGAGGGGAGGCATGTCTCCTTCTGGATTAGAAGAGCTACGAAGTTTCTCAGCTCTCCTGGCATCATAAGTCTCCAAGAGACCAATCAGAAAGGACGTTGTGGGGTTAGACCCCTGCTGAATCTTCCTGGAGTGACACAGTCGTCTTAACTCCTTGAAGCTCAGCACAGTATATCCTGAAGGGATGACCTGTGGAGGGTCAACTGACACAAGGGGAGACCCAGAGTTTCCTCCTTTGTCCGACATACTGGTTCTAGTGTGGTGTAAGTGATGCACCTACCTACACTACGTGTTTACCTACTGTACCCTCGCTAAGAGTTGTAGCCAAGGTGTGCTAAGCCTTGAGGAGCTACAACAGCTGGTTCAGTAGAACTCAGAGTATTCTAAGCTTTTAGTTATATGTACTAACAGTACTTGTGTGATCTTTCAACAAGATATTCTTAGGATACGTGTGGTAAAACAACAGCAAGCTCAAATCCCAACCGCTGCTCACCAATGTGTGAGGTTGGCCCGATATGCAACGTTCGCTATTCTAGCGACCGCTATGTATCGTTCCAACGACCCTTATGGTGTTTGGTTGTAAGTCAACCTATAGACCAGCTATCCTAGTAGCGTGGATACGAGCAGTCTAAGGCTAAAGACTCAAGAGGGCGTGTTAAGCCAGCTGTTTACCACACATGTACCCCTTGAACACCCAGTGAAAGGACACCACACAAGTGTTATGAAAATAAACAGTATATTTATTAAGAATCACAACAGCCCTGTACTCTTTATGAGGACAGGGTACTAAGCACAAACCAAATCTCTTTAGCAAATACTTCAAGTGCACAATTAAAACAAGTGTCCGAGGACACGGAAAGATTAAGGTCTCGGGCGGACCCGATAAGGCAAGTCGGAAGCGAGGGACTCGGGACCCTAGAGTAAGGAGGCTATGCAGGCACCGAAATGCCGAGTTACCTAGCCACGAGGGCTGCGGCTGCACAAGTCTTACAGGCGTCGGGGTCTCCGCTGACGAGCCAGGAGCCGGAAGAGAGGGAGTTGCTGGCCGGCGACCAGTGCTGAATAGTTCGTAGAGATCCAAGCCTGGATCGGAGATTGAAGAAACCTGAAAGCAGAGGGGACCAAGTTCGTACTACTAGCCAGTAGTCAGAGGGTACCAGGAAGGCACCGGTTGGCCGTCACCTCGACCAGGTGAGTGGGCGACGCTAGGCTCGGCAGTCTCACGGACCAGGAGGCGTTGTCGGCGACCACGGCGGAGGTGCGAGCTGTCCCACGAAGGATGATGCTGTCGGCGTCGCTGGGCCCAGGATGGGGCAACAAGCCTTGGCAGTTCTCAGGGCCACGTGGTGGGCCTAAGATGGCGTCTTGAGTGGACCAGGAGGGTCCGGGGTGCTTCTCGCAAAGATGGAAGCAAGGGCCAGTCTGGAGCAACCAGACCAGCAGTGATGATTCTCGGATGTCGTCACAGAAGGGCACAAGCCAGCGGCTAGTGACCAGACAACGTGCTGAGCAGCGAGCAGAAGGGCCCCACGCAGATCGTGGAGATGCTGGGAGACTGCACTTCGGTGCTGGAGCGGCTCAGGGTCGGGGCTTCTCGGACCCCAGAGCACTCACCAGAGAGTTACCTCGATGGTCGTGCTGGTTTTTAAGAGCGTGCAGGTTCTGATGATGGCCGGTCCCTCGAGGTCTCGTCGCACCCACGGATCACAGCTGAGCTGATGATGTGGGTAGAGGTCAGAGGTGCCAGGGAAGCCGGTTCTCGTCGAGCTGGGCCGTCGGATTCCTTGAGGAAGGACTTACAGCAAACCGCAGAGTTCTTAGTTGGTGCCCGCTGATGCAGGGTGACTACTCCTTAGTCACAAGGGAGAAATCTTGAGAAGAGTCTTGAATGTCCTTTCGTAGAAAGTAGTTCTTGAATCAAAGATGATCTAATTTGGAAGGGTCCCCGCTCCGGCCTTTATTCTAAAGAAAGGGGTGGGTACATGACTAGGTCCTGCCCTAAGGGTGGGACCAGGAAGGGGGGTAGTTACGCCCCTCTCCCCTGCCGGACTTTCCCCAGGCCAGGGCTGTCGCCCCTGGAACTGGTTCTAACCGGCAGATGCGTAGTGAGCACCGGGGTGCCACTCCGCAGTCACCTTCTCGCCAAAGCCCTACCTACCCAGAATACACAAACCCTGTCTGGGACGGTGCGAACACCGCCCTCGACAGGAAACCCTTTGTCCAAGTGCTCCTCGCTGGAAGGACTCCCAGCAGCAGGAGGTCAGACTCGTGTCTGTGGTGGCAGCATCCATTTTGTGGAGCTGAGGCTTCAGTTAACTTTAACCGGGGTTCACAGTTACGTACATGTCGTGTCCCTCTGGAAGGGTGGGATGCTAACCTCATCGCCAGAATTGGTGAGAGGGCAGCACCCCGATTCGTATGACACCTTACTCGACATGCCTTGATAACGCGACACCGGAGTTACCGATATGGTACGCGTTATCATGGAACAGCTATTGGGTCTTGATTCCGCAAGCTGCAACCGGGCTCGGCTCGGGCCTGAACCTAGCTCACACGAGCCCACGCACTCTGCCTTCAGGATTGTTAAGGCCTGCCATAGGAGTGACTGATAGGAACTTGGGTGTCCATTGTATGGTTAGATATAGAGCTACTATACCTAAAGCGAAGGGTGGTTACACGGCTTCGCCCCAGCTGTCGTGCAGCCAGTTGTGTCAAATTTAGGAGGCCAGCCAGGGGTGGCATAATACATGCTGCAGCCCCTGGCGGCCCTGGGTACACCTATGCCCTGAGTTACAGGGTCTGATAAGGTGGCCCAGTACCAATTGGTAAATGCACCTAGGGTACATATCGTAATTTAGAAAGAGAACAGCCAGGCTGTGGGTCTGATTGGCAGGCCCACAGCCAGAGAAAGTCGTAAACCAGTGAAACAAAAGCAAAAAATCTGGGTGATCATAGGATTGCAGACCCTACTCTCCTACAACTGCCCCCCGCCCCCCCCCCCCCAGCCGATTCCGCAAGCTGCAACCGGGCTCGGCTCGGGCCTGAACCTAGCTCACACGAGCCCACGCACTCTGCCTTCAGGATTGTTAAGGCCTGCCATAGGAGTGACTGATAGGAACTCGGGTGTCCATTGTATGGTTAGATATAGAGCTACTATACCTAAAGCGAAGGGTGGTTACACGGCTTCGCCCCAGCTGTCGTGCAGCCAGTTGTGTCAAATTTAGGAGGCCAGCCAGGGGTGGCATAATACATGCTGCAGCCCCTGGCGGCCCTGGGTACACCTATGCCCTGAGTTACAGGGTCTGATAAGGTGGCCCAGTACCAATTGGTAAATGCACCTAGGGTACATATCGTAATTTAGAAAGAGAACAGCCAGGCTGTGGGTCTGATTGGCAGGCCCACAGCCAGAGAAAGTCGTAAACCAGTGAAACAAAAGCAAAAAATCTGGGTGATCATAGGATTGCAGACCCTACTCTCCTACAACTGCCCCCCGCCCCCCCCCCCCCCCCAGCCAGTCACCTCGTAGCCTGGGATTGGAGGGGGAACAGCAGCCACCCTCGCTCCGGCTGGGGCTCATTTTGTGATTCACAAAAGGCAGTAAAACGCAAAGAGCTTCCAATGGACTCTAGTAGGTCGTCACTAGATGAAAAACATAGGGCAGGCCAGAAAAAAAACTACAGGGCAAAGTGGCAAAGCTTTTGCAGAGTGTACCGGAAACTTTTGTTCTTACAGGCCTTATTTAATTGTCCCAGATCCTAACTAAACCGCTACTATTAGAATGTTCTTTGGTGCATTTAATGTGAAAGAATCCTTTATGCTACTCCTTCCTCTATTAGACCTGGTCTTATACATTCTGCCAGCACAGTCTGCAATTTCAAAAACTGCTAAACAAATAACTTTCATTAATATTTGTAATGTTTTTATTCATGTCCATGCATTCTCCAAGTGCAAAGGCGAGCACAGCTGCCAAGGTATCAGATTGCGGTGTGTAAAATTTTCATAAATTCAGTGTAATTATTAGTGATATTTGAACGACTGAGTGACACTCAGAAGCAAGTTTACCTAGACTGAATAAATGCTACAGATAACCAAGAGTTAGCAGTATACAATACTGATGTGGAGGGCATTCACAACCTGTCTGTTCATTAGCTTGTACTGTGCACAACATTAAAATAGCCTAGCGTTTAGAGTTTGTGTGTCTGCCTCGCGCCTGCACTCAGGCATGCTACAAAGTGTGCTGATGTCCTATTCATCAAACAATTGCTACCCTTGCTTCCTGGTCCATCAAGATGCGAACGACCAATGACTCTACCTGAAAGTATACACGTCACAATATCAACTTAGGAAAAGATTGTCTTCCATCATCCAGGTAAGCATTGCAAGTGCCCGCTGACGAGACCCTGGACACCTTCAGAGGCAGTAGATTGGTTGCGGAGCTCCCATAATCCTCTTAACTAGTTCCGGCATTGCACCTTTAGCGCTCCATTACAGGCTGCGGCTACTGCAGGACGCAGCAATTTGGGTTTGCTGCCCAGCACGTCTCCAGTGATAGTCACCCAGGCCGCTGTCCCGACTCTTGGGCGGGGCCGCCCAGTGACAGATTGCCCTGGCAGCCGCTGCGTCACTGACTCCTCTCTGTCTCCGGAATTATATTGATTTGGCGCAGGGTTTAATAACATCTGACACAGACAGCATACGGCAGCCCGGCGTGAGCTGCAGCAGGAAGCGATGTGAGCGGCGCCATGAATATTTGCTGTGCTGCCCTCAAACCAGCCAGTAGCCTTCTTCTAGCTCCCAAAACAAACTCCCCGCTCGGACAGAAGGATGTGATGCCCCCCTCCACCCCCCCCCCCGAATAACATCAGACTGACAGTGAGAGCCCGCCACGGGCATTCGGAATCACAATCTTGATACATTGTAGCAGTTCAGTGAGGCTGCCAGCAGCCATAGCTCAGCTTCCAGCCCCCAGCCAGCAGGAGCAGCGCGCACGCCAGGCTGCCACCGACTCAGTTTTAGACAGGGCTTTTAGTGCCAGCTGACTCCTAGCATATGCGTGACAATGCATTCCAGTGCAGTAATGCAGAGTACCATACTTAAATGTGTTAGTCTATTGCCTTATGCGTGGTACTTGGCAGGACTGGGTGAGATGTGCTGCCCTACATAAAGGTATGCAATAGGGAAATAAGTAAATGTTGTTATGGTAATTCTTCTAAAACCATCCTACTGCCGAAATATGCTCTGCTTTCATATCCCCCACAGAATCTCACAACTCCACTCTAAGAACATTTATTTTTATTTACTTCTGTATTAAAAGGCATAGGCTGAATATGCTGTTTACCATCGAAATTGAGACGCATTAATTATGACTCCTTGTCTACTCCATCCTCTATACCGAGTGATACCTTAGATTCATTAAAGGATGGGCATAAAAACACATGTTGAGGGCATACAGGGCAAAGTTATTTTCCCAGGCCATTTTCTTTTATTTTTTTAAGGCAATAAAGCGTCAAAATGCACGACAGTTGGACATCTTACAAGCAATGAGATGACAGCAACCTTAGGTTCATCTAATCTGTCCCATTTTGGGGTCTCTTGTAAAACCGCACAACCCCTACACAGTTTTGTTTCAAGTTCCACCCACGCTTCCATGTAAGCAATTGCTTCAGAACCCCACATAAGTGTAGTAAGCGCCATATTAAAGTTGCAAGAACAATACAATGGCACTAAATGGAGGGCCATACTTACCGATCCTCTCGATGCGAGTGACATCTCGTACCTCTGGCACTTTCGTTGCCTGCAAGAGACATGGTGGAAAAAATATAAAATAACTGATACCATAGAATTGAAAGGTTTTTGGATTTTATGCATTCGGTCTTGGCAAGTGTCTTGAGGTACTCTTAAGGGGCTGCATTGACCCTCGGAATCGCCCAGATTTGCAGCTATTTCACGGTTGTGTGTGCACTGTTACTGATTGGTCTACTACCAACAATTTTGGTCTACTACCAACAATTCATATTTTGGATATCGGCAGAACACATAGTCTCGAAGAGACAACATACAAACCATAACGGGGTTCATACCTTGCACATGGGACTGCTGTCACAAGGAGGTGATTTAGAGATGTGTACAAAAGGAGAGGGTTGGGGGTCACACTGAGCTTGTGTAGGAAAGGATACTCCTAAGAGTCGGGAGCGGGTGTAGTAGCTGTGCCTACATTATTAAAGGGGTGTTCCTAAATCCATTGGAGTTGTCCCGATGAATTGTGGACAGCGATCACCCTGTGCAGAAAAGTGGGCTTTGCTTCTATATCGGATGGTAGAACGTTGGGGGAGGGAGGGGGCAATGGCCTATCCCCTAGTGTTATCAATATGTACTGAAAAAGGGGGAGGGGGCGTGGTCCAAATGCTCTGGTAGTATACACCGATCAAGCCCACCAGACTATCTCCGTGTCTACCCATTCACGCTACTAGTTGACAAGTCCCATTCTTGTACTTATTATAAAGAAATGCGGTCAGCGGGCTCTACGATGGCTCTAGTAGTATACACCCATCAAGCCCACCAGACTATCTCCGTGTCTACCCATTTACGCTACTAGTTGACAAGTCCCATTCTTGTACTTATTATAAAGAAATGCGGTCAGCGGGCTCTACGATGGCTCTGGTAGTATACACCCATCAAGCCCACCAGACTATCTCCGTGTCTACCCATTCATGCTACTAGTTGACAAGTCCCATTCTTGTACTTATTATAAAGAAATGCGGTCAGCGGGCTCTACGGTGGCATATACCTTGGAGACGTGGATCAACGCTGTTAGGACACAAGGCTGTCTACTTCACTTGAAAACATTGCCCTATCGAACACAGTGATCTCCATCTTTTATAGAAGATAAACCAGCCAGTCGTCATGGAGCACAGAAATTACTCTCACACTAAATACATTATTTCATACACACATGCATACTCACCACTGTTGTTGCCATGTTGCTGCCGCCACTCTGGTCGCCACTCGCAACGACGGGAAATGCTCATACGTCAACTGCCTGACCAGAAAGCCCAGCTTCCTGTCAGAGAAACCGACGAAGGACGTGATCAGGCAAAGGAAAAGCGGCGGCCATTTCTAAAAGGGAACCTTCATGTAGGATGTACCTGAATTATAATCTGCATATTTGACAGAAATCAGTTTATAAATAGAAACCGCCTCCCTGCTCTTCTTTGCTCATAACAGACGGATTGTTGTTTCTTAACTAGACAGCAAATATGTAATATTATTCGCTGCTTTAATTTTTTTAAACTATTAAACAATGTACGGCGCTGCATGCTCAATAGTCCGTACTGTAAAACCGCATGGGTCAAGGATAGTCACAATTTGCGCACCCTTAAGGCACCGCATGTGCGCCTTCTGAAAGCGTTCGAAAAAGACAGCTTTCGCTTTTGCAATGGAAGGGTTCCTTTAGGAACTACAAGTTCCAGAGTTCAAAGGGGGGAAAACTAGCCATGAAAAGCGTATCACGCATGGGGCATATAATATACATACATGCCAACATTCCAGGAGAGCAAAGTGGGAGATATAAAAAAATAAATCGGGAGAATGGGGCTTTGAATCGGGTTACTGGCATGTATGGGCTTTGGAAGTGGCTGCTGTAGGATCGGACATTTGAAACGTAAATGCACTTTTTTTCTTACCTTTCGGAAGCATGGAGCATAATGGCAGGCAGAGAGGGTGATGCTAGTGTTAGGCACTGGCCTGGCAGGTTGTTGGTAGTGCATGCACCCCCCACCCCCCTGTGGCAGCCCGGGCTGAAACAGCCGCCCCCCCTCCAAGACGATTCCCAAGTTAATGACGCTTTGTTGGTTTTTCACCCCTTCGAGAGCCCCTGCATCGCCACTCTTTGTTGGAAGTATTAGCACTTTACACAATACCAATCCCTGTCAGCTGGAACCCCAGACGAATCGGGTTTTTGCTTGTAAGAATCGGGAGGCGGGAGACTAGCCTTCAAATCGGTAGTCTCACGCCTGAATCGGGAGGGTTGGCATGTCTGAATATACAATACACAAATACAACAGCTTCATCAGTGCCAACATTGCAGTAGGGCACATATGGGGTCAATGTAGGGGGGAAAAGTTATCGAGCAATTTAATATCCCTGTTAATTTGCACTCATGTGGGGTGTGTTTCAAGGGGGAATCTCCCACATAACAGGGAGTATTGAATTAGGTAGCCAATATATTGTGGGGTTATAATTTTGCTTTGATGGAGCAAGGTAAAGAACAAAATTTTGTTCAAACTTGTGAAGTTAATTTCCCATAACATTAATCAAATTAATAAGCTTGTGGTGAAATTATTAATCAACTTAGTTTAAGAATACATTCATCAATACACGTGGGATAAACTAATGTGCTCTATGTTGCATACGCAAAGAGAAAAAATAATAAACTAACCTTGTCTATTGTCCTTGTCAGTATTAAATGCGGCAGTTAAATTAATGGCATGTGCTTATTTTATGTGCTTATGTTATGTTCTCTGTGATGAAAAGCTTATGGAGTTTGTGATGATCAAAAAGGAAAAGTAATTATAATGCTGCTTGTATGTGCTTATGGCTAGGTAACATAATTAACAGGATTAATTAGTAAAGGGGACGGGTAACAGAATGGGTCTCAATTCTTTAATTAATTGATGTCTTGTGTTTGTTTAAATAATAGTTTCCGAAGTGAGGCCTAAAGGTGGTTCAGAAAATATGGCTGACAGAGCTGCAGACGGGAAACCTTGTCCAGAGTGAAGCCTTTGCACATGCGTAGCTGTGAAGATTTTTTACCGCATTGTCATTGCTGATTGAAGAAACAGTTCTTTGGACGCGTTAAATGTGCTCATGGAGAGAAGGCTCAAGGACAGGAACTTGAAGTGTCTGCCAAGGTTAGGAAGTAAATGTTCGAAACCCGAGGAAAAAGTAACATTCTTGAGGAAGCTGAAAGATGTGGAAATGAAAGACAATAGGGCTTATTTGAAGCCTGGACTTGTTCAAGAGTCGGAGATGACCTAATAAATTTTATCATGGACTGACACTGGACAGCCAATGAAAAGCTCGGATTTGCTTAGAAGAATGTAAAATGTAGAAAGTTTAGCTAGAGAGAAATGTGTAAAGTCTGACACTATGAGCAGGGGAAAAACTCTTACTTTCCAATTCCTGAGTGACGTGACATGCTGATGGACCTTTGGCGCATGTAAGGACAGCAGACTTTAAATGATTTTTCCTTTTTAGGTGAAGTGAGAAATAGTCAGGGAAACAGATTTAGGGAATGGAAACTGTTATTCTGCTAATACTTAATTTTTCTGAGCTTACTTTGGATATGTCAGTTTTAATTCATTTCCTTATATAAATGCTGCTTTCTTAATTGCTTATGAAATAAAGATTCTAAATCGTTAAATGCTTTTTACTTATGAAAAATAAAGTTAATAAATTAGATTTGAAGCGACAAGCTGGTCTTGTTTATTCATGGTCTAGTTTCCATCAGTTGATCCAATCGCCTTAGTGGTCAGATTAATAAATAATAAATGTTTTTAAAATCATGGTAAAGATGATAAACTGCAGTTGTATATAATAATGTAAATAATAAGTGAGTTGATTTATTAACCATACCACCTGATTCAGTTGCTCAGAAATTGTCTCATTGGTGTTATGGGCCTTTATATATGTTTCATGGTTAATGGTGAGTATTGAGGTGTTAGGTAGCGTTTATGAGACAGTTTTTCAATCAGAGCGTTGGATCAGCTTTAATAAGTATATTTATGTGCAGTCAGCTTGTTGTGGGCTTGTTATAATTCTTCATGGGCTCCAATTCCCGTGATGCCATGAACATTCCTTTCTGTTCGAGAATACTGTTGGTGGAGGAGCTGTGCAGAGGGTTTCTTATGTGTCCCTGCTGTAACATTTTTTTATTTTATTTTATTTATTTAATGCGATTTTATATAGCGCAAACTTTACCCGAAGGTGTCAGAGCACTTTACATAAGAACCAGTTGCAAAACATAAGGACTTTGAATTACATGCGTTACATAAAAGATACAAACAGAAAAAAATGCAAATGTACAAGATGTAAAGTCACACAAGGAGGAGATACAAACAGAAAGAAAAATTGCAAATGTACAAGATGTAAAGTCACACAAGGAGGAAATACAAACAGAAAAAAAAATTCAAATGTACAAATAGTAAAGTCGCTTAAGGAAGAGGTACAAATGGATATACTCTAAGCGACACATAGGAATCGTAGAGAGTACAAAGGTCTACTGCATATACTAGTGATTAGAGTTATCTCTATATACATATATATATATATATATATATATATATATATATATATATATATATATATATATACACGTAGTAGATTTTCTTAGGTCAAGACCCAAAAAAAACAGGATAGCAGAGTTCCATTAAGTGGAGTCGGAGGGGGGACCCAGTCACAGCACCAAGGGAGTGTGGGAGGGATACAAGGGTATGGAGAAAAGGCAGAACAGAAAAGGGAAGAAACATTTGAGGATCGTCAAGGGGGAAACAAGGGAAAAGGGTAAAGGACGAGGGAATGGACAAGATGGCCAGTCAGGGTCCAGAAAAAAGCGGCTGAGAACAGCAGCAAAATGGCAGCCAGAACAAAGGAAAAAGTAAAGAGGTCCATGAGAGTCCTTGCTGGTTTGTGTCATGCCTGTCGGGTGCATGGAGGACTGTGATACAGCAATAAACGTTTACTTGGAGTGGTATCAGTCTATGGTTAGGGAGACGTGGTTGGTAATGATTGGCAATTGCCTCTACAGGGTTTGTAGCGCATGTGCAGTGTCCGCGCATGCGCAGAATTAAGATACACGGAACTTAAACCGCCCGAAGAACCAGGAAGTGCTTCGCGTTAGCTAGCTGTTTCCTGTATTCGTTCCGGGTCACGGTGAAGGCGTCCGAGGAGCTAGCGGGCCGTTGGGGTAGGCGTTCGTCTTTTCCTGTGTCCGTGTCTTCTGTATTTCATATTGTAAGTCCCGTGAAGCGGCTTGTTTCCGGGCTGTTACTTTGCTTTTCATTCTTTGTTCTGTTTTTGTTTATCCCGCGTTGTACTTACATCGCGGTTTTGAAAAAGCGCATGTTTGAGACCTGCTTGATTTATATGCCACAGTTTCGTGTTTCACATCACGGAGTGGTATTCATTTGATTTGAGCCTTACCGCTCGTGGTGAGATTGTGTTATTGTGATACAGCGTTCTACTTCAGAACCTGTGGTGAGTGTCAGGGATAGGAAGATTCTTTCATTACATTGGTGGGTGAAAGTTACTCACATTACTTTCTTGTATTTAGATTCTTTGTGTGTTGAACAACACCTAGATAAACTGCTGTTGAAGTTCCAGAGAGATTTACCTTCATTTTGTTCCATTTTTCACTCCACTATCTGGAAGGTACCCTTGCATTGCTTTTCATCTCATACCTAGATAAACTGCTGTTGAAGTTCCAGAGAGATTTACCTTCATTTTGTTCCATTTTTCACTCCACTATCTGGAGGGTACCCTTGCATTGCTTTTCATCTCATACCTTGGGAATTACAAGATAATAGGGGGGGTTAGTTTTCACTCTTCTTCTATTATCTTTCTATACAGACCCTGTCTCCGAAGATAGAACCTGTTCAGAAACAAAGAAGATTGTGTAGTGTTGTTTCTTCCCCTTTCTATCCTTGTTTTGTTCCCCTGTGTTCCCCCTGGTTACAATTTGGGGTTCAGTGTTTATTCCTGGATCCCGGAGGGTGACGGGGGGAATCAGGGTGCCTAGCAGCGTGAATCCAGGACACTTCCGAGACAAAGGTGCGTGCTTGACAGTTTGTTGACTGTTGGCTGGCGGTCACTGAGCTTTTCGTTGGTTTTTCCCAGTTACAAAAATAACAGAATCTTGCTACAATCGATCACAACTGCAGGGCCGTTTAGAAAGTTGTTGCCGAATGATCAAAGTGGGCTTTGATCGCGAGCCCAAAACTTTTTGGCACTCCACTATTACAGCTGCCAAGTTTTCACTTAGCTTATCTGTGACACTTCCCTTTCTGAAATATGATTATGTGTGCCATAACACATAATCTCTTATGTGTGACACTTTATCACAAGCCAAACAAGCATTGGCATAGCCAATATGTCTCACCTTTGTGACCTTAAAAGTGTTTTGTTACCTTACATATAACTAAAAAGACATTATGTACAACTGAACGACTGTATTAAAAAATAAATTAACATACAAAAATGTCTTCTAGTTTTTTGTCCTTGAAATGCTGGCAACATCTTCCTGCATGTTCTTATACTAGTTTGTTATATTTATTTATTTTTGTTATTGGGGGGGGGGGGGAGGGGCATAAACAATGGGAGGGTGGATGTTCGGAAACTATACCTTAATTACAACATAAGCAGCAGGCAGATATTAGGGGTGAATCAACAGATGCTAGATTCCGAGGGCATATTGCAGTGATGCTTACTGGTGCTGTGGTGGTGGTGTGCTGGTGGGGAGGTGCTGCTCATGTGATGCTGAATGTTTGTTATGTGGTGCTGAGTGAGGCTGAGGTGGTGCTGAGTGATGTTTAGTTGGTGGTGCTTCATTGAGGCTCAAGTGCTGCTGAGATACTGTTCAGGTGGTGGTGAGTGATGCTGAGTTGGAGCTGTGCTGAGTTGATGCTGCACTGGTAAACACAGGAAAAACTCAGCGCCCAAAGAGGCATAACTAAACATAATACCTTGGTGGAAAATGTCTGCAATGTGACTGGGACATCAAACCAATGTCTCCGTTAATAAAAATAGCAATACATTCAAATTCAGTACCAACTTGTCGTGTCGTGCTAATTACCCACGGCGAGACTGGTAAGCATTCAGTATATTCTTTATTCCTTTGGTTGCATCATGCCCACATGGACATCCGTTCCCTCTGTCCTTGTCCAGTGTAATACCCGCCCCACTTCCTGACCGGAAGTGGTGTCCGGTCGCTGTACCCTCCCCTCGGTCCGAATGCAGGGTCCTAGTGCCTCTGACCTCAGGTTACTACATCTCCCCCCTTGTCACGAAAGAATGTGAAGATAGAGTGCGAGAGTTCTTTGTGTATTGTGTCGAAATGATAGGGGAAAAGAGAGAGAGAGAGAGAGAGATGGAAAATGGAAAGAATGGAAAGAATTGAGAGACATGTGGTCATCCCCATCGCTACATTTCTTCAATCAGTCTTTTTGTCCTTTTGCCCACTCTTTTTGGACAAGTCTCTTCCTCTTCTTTTTGTGATTGCTCTTCTTGTCCTTCACTTTGTCCGTCAATTCCTTGTCTGTTGCTCTGTTTCTCTCTTGTGCTCCGGGGTTCTCTGCTACAGCGTCCTCCCCATCTTCATTGATGGTCTTCACTCCTTTGAAGTAAATTGTAAAAAAAATGTAAATTGATACTTGTATAGCGCACTACTCACCCGCAAGGGTCTCAAGGCGCTTGTACGAATACCGCTGTGGAACTCATCCTGGCTTTCCCTATGAGGCGTCCACTCCTGGGCACCCCCAAGGTGGAGGCCAGGCATCCTTAGCGTTGTGGGGGCCGTTGTGGAGATTAAGCAAGCTATTGCCCAGAGTTGCAGAGTGGGACTCCATGATTGGAATAGGCACCGAGGCGAGAACTATCAGGTCCGTGGAATTTTGAGCCCAAGACCGGCTGAGGTGGGGAATTGAACCCTGGTTCCGGGCTAGACCTCTGCATCAGGGTCTGCATCGGTATGGGACTGCCTCCGCCGAGATCATTGGCCCCTTGACCTCCGTTACTATTAGCTGGTCCTTGGAGAATGGACTGTCAGACTTTCTCCGTTGCCGCTGGCGCACTATCACTTGGTCTCCCTGTTTGAGGTGCACTGTAGTGGCATGTCTCCTGGCGTCTGCGTATGTTTTCATCTTTTCTTTTGCCTCCTGGTCCCTGACAGCAATGCTGCAGTGTTCTGATGACCTCTTCGCTTCTAACTGTGGTAGCTGTGTTCTGCTTGTCTTTCCCAGCACTAACTCAGCCCTCCCTGAGGAGCTGTGGGGGGGTGTTTCTATAGTCTCGTAATACTTGACAGAGCGCCTGTCCAAAAGGGATCTGTGCCAGCTTTGCTATTTGGACAGCTTTCTTGATGTTGCCCATGAACCTCTCTACCATACCATTCGCTTATGGCCACAGAGGCGTTATCTTCCTGTGATGAATGCCTAGGTAGTTCATTAATTTTTTGAACTCCTCCCCTGAGAATGGAGGACCGTATTCTGTCTTTAGTGTCTCTGGTGATCCCCAGGCTGCAAATATGTCATCTAGTACTGGCAGTGTTGCGGTAGCTGATGTCAAGGAGACGTGGCGTACTATGGGAAACCTTGAGTATTCGTCAATGATTACGAGCAAGTAGTTGCCCGTGTCTAGTGACCCATAGAAGTCTGCCGCCAACGTTGTCAATGCTGCCTTTGGAAGTACAGACATTTGTGGTGGTTCCGGGTTCGCTGGCTGGCCTGTTGTTTGACAGATGTGACAGCTCATAATGGTGTCTTTCACCATTTTGTCGAGACCAGGGAACCATATCTTATTCCGTAGCATTTTCTTTGTCGCGACTATGCCTCTGTGTGCCTCGCGTGCCAAACTGACAGTCCGTCGACGTAGCCCTCTTGGCATTACTATCCTTGTTCCTCGCATTATTATGCTGTTTTCAGTCTCTGATAGTTCATCATGTATCTTTTTAAATGCTATCATTTCCTCCTTGTTGACTCCATCTCCCATTGCGCAATTGTTGTGAGATGTGTTTCCATCTTGCTGTCTTGTTGTTGCTTTTACCGCTAGCATTGTGTTGTCCTTTTCTGTCTCCTGTTCTAGTTCAGCCAGTGTTATCGGTGCCGGTGTGTTCTGTCTTAATACGAAGTTGAAATATTCTTCTGGCATTGAGGTCTTTTCTGGTGCCTGTGGTAAGTGGTGTTGAGACATGTAGTCAGCCGGGTTGTGCTCTTTGCCCGGCTTGTGCACTATCTTGAAATCATAGTCCGTCATTCTTATGCCCCAGCGCTCAATGCGAGGCAGCATCTTTGCTTTCGGATTGCCTTATTTGTCACCAGAGCCTGATGGTCAGTGACGATGGCAAATGATTTTCCGTAAATGAACATGTGATAGTGTTCGCACGCCCAGACCACTGCTAAGCTCACCTTGGGAGTATGCTCTTTCAACGTCAGATAGACTTTTGCTTGCGTATCCAACAATTTTTCTTGGTGATTCTCTCCCTGGCAGGTGTTGTACTACGATTGCCCCTAGTCCTACCGGGCTGGCGTCTACGGTCAGCTCGGTGCATAGCAGCGGATCGAGGTAGGCAAGGTGACCTACGGCCATCACGGCCTGTCTGATGGCTTCAAAAGCACAGCCACACTCTTGTGAGCAGATGAACTTCTGACCCTGCTTTGTTAGGTCCCGCAGTGGTGTGCTCACCGTGACAAAGACTTTTATGTAGCGGACACAGTAACTAGCAAGACCAAGAAACGACCTCACTTCTGCAACATCTATTGGAGGGTTTGCCTGTTTTAATGTCTCTACCTTGCTGGGGTCTGGCCTCATTTCTTTTTTAAAGAAGATATTCCCAAAGAACAGCAGTTCACTTCTTACCAACTCGCATTTGTCAGCGTTTAATGTTAGTCCTGCTTGTTCCAGCTGCAGGCATACCTCACGTAGGGCATTGTCATGTGCTATATCGGACCGACCAAACACCAGGTTGTCGTCACTGTAGTTTAGACTGTTCTTTACCGGCCTGATTACCTGCCTTATTGTTTCCTGAAATATCTCTTCAGCTGATGATATGTTGAAACTCAGTCGCTTGTAGCGGAACAGGCCCATGTGCATGGAGAACGCGGTGATGTATCTCGATTGCTCGTCGAGCTCCAGTTGATGGTACCCATTGCACAGGTCCAGTTTCGAGAATCGGCATGCTCCAGTGAGACAGCTTATCATGTCGTTTAGGTGTGGCCCGGGGAGTCGTTCTCTTTCAATGGCTGTGTTTGGTATCCCAATGTCCACGCATATGCAGATCTTTGATGTGCTCTTTTTTGGATCCGCCACTATGGGAGACACCCAGGGAGTCGGCCCTTCTACAGACTCAATGATGTCTTGTGCCAGCAGACTCTGTATTTCCTCTTCAACCTGAGGTTGTAGGTGTACGGGCACTCATCGGTGATGCTGCGCCACAGGTTTGACTGCCTCGTTGCCGCTCGCAGAGGAGTCCTTGCTGCTGTTGTTTCTTAGGAGCCCTTGCCTGCAACCCGGGGACGTGCCGGAGTGAAGAGACGCTGTACCGTGTGAAAGTGCGGGCCAAAGGGAGACGGGACTGCGAGGTCCGACAGGCTGTGCGTCCAACATCCAGCACACCTGCCGCCTCTTCCCGGGACTCCTCCCTTCTATCACCGCCCTTTATTACTCCTCGCGGCCCCCGCTTCGCGGGAGCCGCTCGCAGAGGAGTCCTTGCTGCTGTTGTTTCTTAGGAGCCCTTGCCTGCAACCCGGGGACGTGCCGGAGTGAAGAGACGCTGTACCGTGTGAAAGTGCGGGCCAAAGGGAGACGGGACTGCGAGGTCCGACAGGCTGTGCGTCCAACATCCAGCACACCTGCCGCCTCTTCCCGGGACTCCTCCCTTCTATCACCGCCCTTTATTACTCCTCGCGGCCCCCGCTTCGCGGGTGCCGCTCGCAGAGGAGTCCTTGCTGCTGTTGTTTCTTAGGAGCCCTTGCCTGCAACCCGGGGACGTGCCGGAGTGAAGAGACGCTGTACCGTGTGAAAGTGCGGGCCAAAGGGAGACGGGACTGCGAGGTCCGACAGGCTGTGCGTCCAACATCCAGCACACCTGCCGCCTCTTCCCGGGACTCCTCCCTTCTATCACCGCCCTTTATTACTCCTCGCGGCCCCCGCTTCGCGGGTGCCGCTCGCAGAGGAGTCCTTGCTGCTGTTGTTTCTTAGGAGCCCTTGCCTGCAACCCGGGGACGTGCCGGAGTGAAGAGACGCTGTACCGTGTGAAAGTGCGGGCCAAAGGGAGACGGGACTGCGAGGTCCGACAGGCTGTGCGTCCAACATCCAGCACACCTGCCGCCTCTTCCCGGGACTCCTCCCTTCTATCACCGCCCTTTATTACTCCTCGCGGCCCCCGCTTCGCGGGTGCCGCTCGCAGAGGAGTCCTTGCTGCTGTTGTTTCTTAGGAGCCCTTGCCTGCAACCCGGGGACGTGCCGGAGTGAAGAGACGCTGTACCGTGTGAAAGTGCGGGCCAAAGGGAGACGGGACTGCGAGGTCCGACAGGCTGTGCGTCCAACATCCAGCACACCTGCCGCCTCTTCCCGGGACTCCTCCCTTTCACCACCTCCCTCTGCTATAAAAACTGCCACGGGGACGCGTGAGCGGAACGCGTGTGCGGGACTAATCCCGGGACGAAGCCCGGACTAAGGGCGGACCCTCTGAGACCCTCCGAGACACGAGGAGACCGGACTGGATATACCCTCTTGCTTTCAGGTACTGATTGTGTTCATTATACTATAATTCCAACCATCGTCATCTGCCTCACCAAACGACCCCTTAAACTAGCCATGGCAACTGTTAATGTTGAGCTGCATGTGCAGGATAAACAGGGTGTGCTAGTTAATGGGACTTTGGATAGTTATTTTTCCAAACCATCGCCTGATATCACCAGGGAGATTGTGCTAGCGGAGAGGCGGGCAGACCGTCGCCGTTCAGTGGAAAGCATGAAGAATGGATCAGCTTTACCATTAATATCCCCCGTGATTGGACCCTCTGATAATACTGCTGGGGCATTAACAAACGAATCGACTCCTCCATTAGACAGCTCGCTCCCGGAGGCAAATACGGTTGCTCTTCCATCTGAAACCGTATCTCGAGTTGATTTGATCGACTTGTCGTCATCATCCATTGGAAGTGGCTTGTCATCTCTAAAGGGAGACGCCTTATTACAACAGCATGCAGCCCGTGCTAAGGCAAAAAAATTACCAACTACGGGGAAAATCTATGGCCCCCCGCCGAACAAAAAGCGACGGAAAAGGAGGGATCCATTGCAACCCAAACTGAGCTGCCGTGACTTTGGGAAAAATTTGCCTATTGTTGTTAAGAATCCCTGTGTTGTTCAATCTGATTCTGAGGGGTTGGTCAGTATTATTGCATCACCAGTCATATCTAATACCCCTATAGATAAAGAGGTCAATAGGGAGCCAAGTGAGACAGTCATTGTCCATACTGAGAACAGGTGCCCCGTGTCCCTTCAGGATATCGAGAACTTAATTAGATCATATTCTGTATCTATCTTGGAGAGGCTAACGGAGGTGGAGTGTAGGCTGTCAAAAATTGAGATTGCACTGCCTAAAATAGATCTTGTAGGCCATGCTAATGTTAATTATGCAAATAATCAAGCATCTAAGGGTGTATCTCAAGTTTCGTCATCTGTTATGCTACCTCCTCCCCCTATTGCTGCTCATGTTGTTCTTACACCTCCCTCAACTCTACCCGTACCAAAATCTTCGGAGAACCCAGCATCAGCTATTGCTCACCACCATGTTAATTCTAGGCCATCCCAAGAGGCAACTGGTGATTCAATGCTGGGGTCTGTTGTTAGCAAGACCAGCGTTAATACATCTAAAAATTCTGGTAATATAACCAATCTAGCTTTAACAGACCTAACAAGGGAAGCGAGGGAAACCAGACGCACCTGGGGGAAACCTAAAAGGGTTCCACTGCCTGAACTTCCACCAGAGGCAGTACCCTATGTGGTAGTCCTAACAGGTGTGCCGGCCCTTGAACAAAATAAGAGGGAGGGTTTTTTTCAACTAAAAAATAAGATAACGCACTGGTTGAGAGCACATAGGCCTATTGCAAATTATGTTAACGGGGACATAGTTCATGTTCGACGCCTCGAATGGTTGGGGGGAAGAACGAAAGATATCGAGGGTGATGTAGTGGTTGTCAATTTTAGGGACCCAAACGCTGTCCACTACATATTGAACTGGCAGACGGGGAGTTCTAACAGTACTATAATCCCAAGACCTCTAACGTATTTTTACCCTAGGTCAGTGGTTGTTCCATCTCATTTTCCCCTCTCACAGGGGTCAATTCAAACTCAGCCACTTAATTGTCCAATTGCACAGAATGTTGGGAACAGTTATTGCTCTCAGTACCCCCTGATTTACCAGGGTATGAGAAACATGCCTGGTGCCCCTTGCCCTGCAACGGTTCAAGACCCCCTGGGATGGCATTCCGTCCCAACTAGTCACCATAACTTTCACAGTTTTCAGGATAGAAGGATGGACCATCTGAAACCTTTCACGCCTCTTGAGACGTCCAATCGTTTTGACGTCTTCAGTGGCCTTGATGGTTGTGATTGAAGGTTGTTGGGCGGGGGGGTCGAGGGAGGGGACTCAAGGAACCATACTGAGATGAGGGTTGGAACAGAGCGTAAACTATTGCCAACTGATGTATTTCGACCTTTGGGTATGAATGTTACATGTCATGATAATATTCCTGAAGAACAGGTAGGACTAATCCCTACCATAAGACACTTACCTCTTGAGGAAATATCTCCGGGAACTGAACAAGTAGCATATACTGGTGATGAGATGTCAAGGGTTAACACCATCATGTCTTCTGCAATGGGGATTTCGGTCAAGCTTGTTAGTTGGAATGTAGCTGGGGTTGCCAGCAAATTGAGGGATCAAGACTGGGCTGCCTTTGTGGAATCCTTTGATTTTTGTCTACTCCAGGAGACCTGGGCAATCGATATTCCTCACAGGGTGGGCTACAAGACTTTTGGTATTGGAGCAGTCCCATCCAAGAGTGGTAGGCCGTCCGGGGGTCTTCTGATCTGGGCAAGGATCAATCTCAGGGTTGACATAGAGGTGATAGACACAAATTCGGTAGATATCCTAGCATTAAAAATAACTACCTCCAATGGGAAGAAATTAGTCCTAATAAACATTTATAATAGGCCAACACCGTCATCAAAGGAATCCCTTATTGTTTCTAAACTGGATTACTTTTTGAGGGGGTTGAATCCTGGGGAGGATCTTATCATCTTGGCTGGGGATCTAAATTGTGACTACGAACCAGTGTCGGGCATAAGTGAGATTTTTGAGGAGGAAGATCAGGCAAACAAAATCCCCCTCCTCGGGAGTAACAAATCCGTGAAATGTTCCATTCTGGCTCTGCAACTGATCAAATTATGTACAGAGCATCACCTTAGGGCCTGTAATGGCCGGTTACCGTCCGACACCCCAAAAAAACCAACCTTTAGGAGGAATACATACAGAAGCATCTTGGACTTTGTAATAGTTTCTATCCCTCTTTGGTCGTATCTCATAGATCTTGAAGTAATGGAGAGGGCTGAAAGTGACCACTTTCCACTAAACTTGTCACTAAACGCTGCACTTTTTAGCGACCCCTCCTCTCTTACCTGCTTTGAGGGGGGTGTTAGGGATGGTATTGATATTCACATCAGTAACAACAGGAGATCGCTAAAATGGCCATTTATTTTGGATCATGGTGATATTTTGAGTGAAATTTACTCACTTTTTGCAGGTACCTTTGCTGCATATCTAAGCTTAACTCCTGAGGAGGAAGCAAGAACTTCCTTTCAGTCCATACATTTGGAGTTTTTCAAAAAATTAAAATTATTGGTAACTAAAATGCCAAAAAAACCCCAGCAGAAGACTCAGAATTTGTCTCACAGTAAGCCCTGGTATGACAGACTGTGTAGAGAGTCAAAGAGGGAAATGCTAATCGCTATTAAATCCAAATCGCAACTGGATGTTAAGATAGCTAGAAGCAACTACAAAACTATCCAAAGGACTTCAAAAATTGCGTGGGAGGAAGCAAAGTGGGCGGAATTACTGTCAGCTGCAAGATCGCGAGATACTGTATTATTCTGGAAGCTGATAGCAAATGGGAACAAGGTGGGAAGGGTGATCAGAGACACATTCCTAGACGAGCAAACCTGGGTAACCCACTTTACCAATTTATATACGAAATATGATGATCCCCATACAGCATCTACTGTAGTTAGTCATGAACTTCCAGTGGACCCGCTGGTCTTTACCTTGGGGGAAACAGAGTTGGCTATTAGCCAAGTAAAAAATGGGAAAGCCCCAGGCTTGGATAAAATCCCTGGGGATCTTTACAAGCACGACTTGAAAATATGGGCACCATATATCAACTACCTATGCAACAAACTATCCCAAAGTTTAGAATTTCCCGAAAGTTGGAAAGGAGCTGAAATTGTTTTAATTTTTAAAAAAGGAGACAGGAAGGACCCCTGTAATTATCGTCCAATAAGCTTAATGGACATCCTTCAGAAAATTTACTCACGCCATATTTTATTACGAGTGAGTAATTGGTTGGACGAAAATTCATTTTTAACCAAATTTCAAGCCGGGTTCAGAACTAAAGTCAGCACAATAGATCAGTGCTTTAGATTCTGCTGCCTCTACTGGAAGTACGTAATGATAAAGAAGGCCCACTTGTATGTTGCCTTTGTTGATTTAAGGGCAGCTTTCGACTTGGTGCCACGTGATCTTCTGTGGAAGACGCTGAGTGCAGCGGGCATGCCAAACAATATAGTAGCTCAAATTATAAAATTACATGATGGGAACTTCGCGAGAATTAGATGGGGACAAAACGGCGAACTTTCACGGAAAATTCCAATCGAACGTGGAGTTCGCCAGGGATGCGTTCTGGCCCCCACGTTATTTTCTATCTTCGTGAATGATACTCCCTCTTACTTAGACAAATGTAAAAATGATGCACCTAAATTGAATGGCGAAAGGGTAGCATCTCTATTGTTTGCTGACGATACTATTCTGATATCCCAAACTAAAAATGGCTTGCAGATTTTATTGAATACTTTTAACGATTATTGTTGTCAAAAGGGGCTAGAGATAAATGTAAAAAAAACGAAATACATGGCCCTTAATCCAACCAAACCAGACAAGGGTTGTCTATCCTTGAAAGGGATAAAGTTGGAATCAGTGCCTCACTTCTCATATTTAGGGGTGACGCTTGATTGTAACTTTACCTGGAAAGCTCAAATGGAAAAAAGCAAATTGTTATTTGCCCAGAACGTTAAACCAATCCTTAGAGAGCAAAGCTTAAGCACCAGCAAAGCGGTACGTCCCGTTATGGAACTTTTTAAATTCAAGGTTCAATCTTCAGTGTTATATGGTGCTGAACTGTGGGGGCCAGGCTCCAAGGAGACTTTTAGCATTCATGATAACAACTTTATGCGTAGCTTGGTTAGGGCTCCGAGAGGGACCCCATTAGTACCCCTGCAATTGGACCTCGACTTTAAAAGAACTGACCATCATGTTCTTATCAGACCACTTATGCTGTGGGTAAGATTGTGGCACGTTCCTGAGCTTCAGGTATATAGAGAAGGGCTGATGGAGATCATGGGGTTGGATAGTAACAAAAAAATACTTTGGCTAACACACGTTAGGACTTGGCTAAATTTTATAGGCCTGAAACACTTTTGGGAGCATCCTGAGCAGCTTCCACCAAATCCCAAAGTAGTCCTGAAAAAAGCTTTTTGGTCCTATGTAGCAAATATGGCTGTAAACCTCAGTACTAGCGGTTCATTAGTATCAAAATTTTTAAGTTTTAAGGGTGAACCCCTTTATGAGTCCTTTATGGACGAGATAGAGCCTCCACTTGCCAAGACACTTTTTCTAAAGTTCAGATATGGAAATCTTCGATTGAAAGCAACTTTGTCATGTTGGGCAAGGAACCGTGACCCATTGGCCGAGGAATTGGACAAAGTTTGTTCACTTTGTGAACATAATCAAATTGAGAATGTGCAGCACATTCTCTTTTTTTGTCCTATCTATGCCCATGAGAGGAAAAGATGGATCAAACCGATATGTCTTTTATTAGGTTTGAGGTCTTGTGGTCAGGCTCTGAGAATTTTGACTACTAATACTTCACAACAGATCATATTTAGTGTGAGTAGATTTTTACTTGCCATTTGCTACCGTAGGAAAAAAATGGGCCTTCAGTTGTGAATTTAATTCCTAATCTCCATTCACATTGTCCTATCTATGGAATTGATTTGTTTATAGTAGCACTAACTGCTTTAGACAATTGAATTTGCTTACAGAATTACTGAGGTGTCCTCCCGTCTCATATGTTTTTATTGTCATGCTCCATGATTATTCAACTTTTGTTGCACAGTTAAATAGAATGTATTTTCCATTTTTTTTTTTTTTTTTTTTTAAGTGATTGTGCTTATGTTATTGACATGTAACTTTTAATGAAACGTAATGTTTAAACTGTTCTTTTATGGCGCAATGCCGAAATAAAAATAAAGATTTGAAATGAAATGACTGCCTCGTTGGTTTGCAATGTTATTTGTTTCCCTTTTAGCCTCCCTAGGCCTTGTAGTATGGTTGGATGTTCTTGTAGAATGTTTAGTTTCTCTGACATGTGATATGTCATGGCCAGGAGGATCATTACCTGCACCGTGATATTGCTCAATAGGCATGGTGCTGGGATGTCTCCCCTTCGATGATGCGCAGTCGTATCGCTTGTTCATTGTCGAACTTGTCAACCTAGCAATATGTTACTAGCTTTCGCAGTCTTGTTGCGAAATCGTCTAGGGACTCCTCTACTCGTTGACATGTAGTGTTGAATGTGTATCTCTCGAAGTCGATGTGTCTTTACGGGTCGAACTTCTCTGTGAGACACTGTATCAGTCCCTTGTACGTCGCTGTTTTGTCGCAGGGAATGTTGTGAGCAGGTTTTCTACTTCATCTCCTGCGAGATTCAAGAAGATGTCAACATGTTTGGCCTCTGCGATGTCTGTGGCGCGCATGTAGTGCTCGAATTGCCGAATCCAGCGTTCCCACCTGATGCAAGTCTGGGGTTCCGATATGCTGAATGGTAGAAGTCTGGGAAATACTGCCTGTGCGCTGTGTTTGTTCCTTTCATTGGCCATTGTTCTTCCTTTCCCTTCTTTCCTTTGTAATGCTGTGTGCCTTCTTTCCTTTTCTTGCTGCAATTTTCATTTAGTTCTTTATTTTCACCTTTTTTTCTGCCTTTTTCCTAATGCCTGTCTTCAAAATGGCCGCCTGGCCCTCTTTAGCCTTTCATTCGCCGACCAGCCTGACTCTAAAATGGCCGCCGATACTTCGGTGGGTGAGATTTGCTATATATTGCATTGCCTGGCTTCAAAATGGCTGCCGGCCCTTTCTCAGCTCTTTATTGGCTGTCCCGCCTGACTTCAAGATAGCCGCCAAGCTCTGGCGAGATTTCCAGTTGAATCGCAATGCGGGACACTCAGGCTCTCGTTTAGTCGGCGGGTGGTTTTTTTTCACGATTGGTCGCTTAATTTGCACTTCCCTCACCTCACTCTTCTTGGAGCTGCCGGGGTGGGCTCCCGATGTCGCTGTGCATGCCGTCAATGGACCAGGGTGGGCTCCTGGCCCAGTTTCTGTTGCGATCGAGGTGGGCTCCCGATTTTGCGTCTTCTCTTCTTTGGGACCCAACGGACCAGGGTAGGCTCCTAGTTTTTGTCTTCTTCTGTGCTCCCAACGTTGTCTTGTCGATTGGTCGACCAGGTTGGACTCCTGGCTCCGCACGGATGTGTTGGCGAGGTGGTTTGTTGTGGTGGCTCCGGATCCCACCTGCTCGTCGCCAGTTGTTGTGTCGTGCTAATTACCCATGCCGAGACTGGTAAGCATTCAGTTTATTCTTTATTCCTGTGGTTGTCTCATGCCTACATGCACGTCCGTTCCCTCTGCCCTTGTCCAGTGTAATGCCTGCCCCACTTCCAGACTGGAAGTGGTTTCCGGTCTCTGTCCCATCTCCTCGATCCGAGTGCAGAGTCCTAGTGCCCCTGACCTCAGGTCACTACACAACTGTACAGCTGTTAGTGTAGAAAGTAATTGTGCGCATAATAATTAAAAAGTCCTCGGATTAAAAAAGATAAGGAGTGCTTGAAACTGGCCAGGTGTATTGTTTGTAAAAAAGAGAGACGTTTAAAGCACATTATAATCAAAGTAAACATGGACTAGGGAAAGGTCAGTTTGCAGATGCGCTGTAACCTTGTAACAACGCTTATTGTGTATGCCTCTAGCCAGCAGGGAAGGGACCATTTCAATGCCGATCACTCTTTCAGCTCAGAAAAGCCCATTGTTGCCAACACCAATGACCCAAAAGGCCCAGCAACTTGCTGGGCACTGGGATGGGGTTGTGTAAGCTTGGCTATGGCTGGAATACAGTGGTGGACTGGAAGGTTGAGTCCCCGATTGTGGGCTCGACGCCAGAGTCCCACCCCCATAGGAACGGTGAGTGACCGGATGGTGAGAGCCATGAGGAGATGTACTCACTGTCAATGTTTTTTAACATGGGCTGCGAGCTGTAATTGGCATAATGCTATAGTGTAGTGTCAACATGGAGACATAGCATGCACAGCAATAAATAAACACATGAGACTTGTTAGTGGGAAAACATTTTGCTGCAGGTTTGTTTCATACAAGAATTATGCCAATGTGGTGGGTTAACTTTCGGGCGATCCACGGGCAGGCAGCGGTGACTTACTTATGCTGCCCTGCCGCCTGTGAGTCAACGGCACCATGGCCAAACCAATCGTGCTAAATAACAACATGAACGGGAAGTTCCCAACAGTCAGGCGGACCAATAGGTTCTAACGTTACTAATTTGCCCACAGTGTTCTATTCCGTTGCAGAACCCTTTGATGTGTGGCTGAGTGTTCGATCCTCGCATTATTGCACAGCAATTTAAAAAGATGACTGCACGTCGCATCTACTAGAAAAAGGCTTTTAAGCGGCTCCATTCAGGCCATACATACCTCAAACCATCTGGACATTTTAGGAATTTCCCTTAAATAAGTCCACGCGTTGGTGTGCTATGTTAAAGAATTGAAGCATTTACTTGCATGCGACACCCTTAATCGAAATCCGTGAAACTAAAGAATTCAATACTCCTGGACTTGGACCGCGTGGCTTTTCCTGTCTTTCTTCTATTCTGTCCATCTAATTGCAGAGTTTTGCCGTTGCTTGCCTATGACCTCTCCCACTGGGACCTTCTGAGTGGACTCGGCTGAGTCCCCCGGTACTGATATGCTGTACTAGAATGCTGTTTGCCCAGAAAGCTTTGAAATTGGGATACTTCTATGCACTCTCAAATGCTTAAAGGACCTGGACGGCCACTATATATTAAATGACTGGCGCCCTGATGAAGGAGTTCCCCACTGTGGCATTTCCGAAACGCGCGTCGGCGCTTTTTTCTGTTTGACTGATGAGAGTCTGTGTGTGTGTTTTTTGCTTAAGTGTTTTGTAATTAGATGTAAGCTTTGTTGGAAGAGTATGAAAGCGATTGCCTGTTTGGATGAATGAATCTACAGAATTGTTTTTAATGTATTGTTGAGCTCTGGGCTTACGCTACAAGAATTATGTATACTATGTGAGTCACTGAAATAATGTTTATATATTTAAAAGGAAAAAACATTTTTTATAAGTAAAAATGTCAATAAAATAATCTAAAAAGATTTTCAGCTTCTCTGTGGGCAAATTAGTTAGAACCTATTGGTCCGCCTGACTGTTGGGAACCTCCCTTTCATGTTGTTATTTAACTTTGACTTCCCTGGTGGGTTGTTCCCCTCCCGTATCCTTTCCCTAGGTTCCGGTTCAGGGTCCCTCTTTTGTTTTTGATTACAAACCAATCGTGCTACCTTTTACTGGGGATTATCCTCCTTAAATACCATGGACCACCAGGCCATCCTCATACTCATGCCTTTTTAGGGGCAGAGCATGTCCAGGCAAGCCCCACAGTTGCTCATGCTTACAACCGCCCGAAGGACTAGCGGGGCGCCGTAATTCCTTCAGGGTCCTGCCGTAAAGACTCCGGTTGTTTGGCTTCTGCACCCCTATTGTGCTCCTGAAGAGGGTACCCCTATGTACCAATCAGACTTCGGATCACCCTGTAACTCTGCCAAGCTCTGGATGTGGCAACAGTCATATCCAGGTCCCTCCCACCATGGCAGGCTCCATAATCTCCTACAATCTGCAGATACCAGTCCTTCCAGCTGGACAAATTCCCTATCAACATCTGGCAGGTGTGCTCCATCCCTATCGGGTACCCTGTTGTGTTTGTACTAACGAGGCCATGCCTAATATACCAAGCCCTTTTTATTTTATTTTATTTTGAATTCGGGTTGAACCAAGCCCTCCTGCCTGGTGGGCTTGTACTTGGTTTAATTTCCCCTTCTATAGGAAAAATTAATGGCCTTCCCGGAAGTGGGGAACTACTATTCATCTCCTTAACCAGTTCCAAAATATGTCCCTCCATGCTACAGGGCCTTCTGATTAGGGGTTGACTGGGCTGTCTATTTACCCCTCACTGCCCGGACCCCAGCTTCAGGATTCTCTGGTAAGAATAGAGGTGTCTACCTTCAAGGCCACAGTATGTTTGTTTAAACAAGTTGATGTTGTGGCCAACCCCATATCCTCATCTTGATCCACTGACCTCCCTATGTGCAGGAGGACAGCACCGAACAGGAATAGGACCCATTGGTATAAAGCAGCTCTCTTCGTAACCAGAGATTGTGTGATACAATCCATTGCTCACTGTGTGCAAATGTGTGCATTTCCATTGGGAGTTGTTTAAGCCCCTGATGCCCCCATTGCTTGGATGATCCAAATTACAGGGTTCAGTGCCATGCCAGCAAGTGAACATGTAGATATGGATCCAATTGAAGCTGAGTCATGTCCTTACGAGGATACCTGGTGAGCCTCCTCACCTAAGCCAAGACAAAGGTAGATCTACTACAGAAGGAAAAGACTGATGTCCCTTAATGGCACTCCTAATATTCTGCTACATTTCATGTCTTTATTGCCTACGAAACCCATCAGTCTGACTGCGATCATGGATGCTGTGTCACCATGCTGCTGTCCCCCACCATGAGGTCCAAAAGGGGGTGGTGATGGACTGAGCATCTGAACCAATCAAACACTCACACCCAGTCAACAGATCTGGGTTTCATCATCACCGTTCTTTAGCCCACTCTGCCACCCCAGTTCAGACATGGCCATATGCAAATCAGTCTGACCCTGTGCCTCATGGGAACAGTCCAGCTCGAACTGCCAATCCATGTCTTCCCTGGACCGGTTTCGGGTTCATAACTCTCATCAGCCAGGCTATCTTGAATCTAGTGGCAAAGTGAGCAAGAGACCCACGTCTGGGCATAACCTGTAACTTAGGGTGAACAAAGCGATACCAAAGGGGATGACGGACGGAGCGCTTGAGCAAATCAAACACTCACCCCCATGTCTGAACTGGGGTGGTGTGGAGTGCAAAAAAACGATGGATTTAGGCCCAGATCTCTGTACTGGGGTGAATGTATGACATCGTTCTGCATTCTGTCCATCAACTGTTGTTTTTGCATGTGTCCCCCACCATTGCATGTGCAGTCCAACAACAGCTTTTGTAAAAGGTATCCCAGACTGTCAAAAAACGTTAGCCAATGCTTTCGGATTTGAGGACCTGGAGTAAAACATATGAGCAAATATACTGCACCTTCTTAAATATGAATGCAAATGTGTTTTGGTAATTGTCAGCATTTGTGCTCCGAACCCATATTTTTCTACACTATTGGAGTAACAGCAAATCTTTTGGAATGCAAACTAGCGCAACCCACCTGGCAGACTGGCAGCTTTAGTGTATGTAGGCCATAATCCGACCTTTGCTAGAGGTAAACCAGTTTGCCAAGCAGGTGCCAATGCTTTTGGCTAGTGAGAACCAAGAGTAAAACATATAAACAAATTTGCCTGCACCTCCTTCACTAAATTGCAAATTTTGTTCTGGAATTGTCAGCATATGTGCTCCAAACCCAACTTCTAAACCCCCACAGCACACTTTTGGAATGACGAACTAGCGCAACCCAACTGACTGAAGGGCTGCCGGGGTTTAAGCTGAATTGCAGGAACCCTTTACCCGCACTTAAATCTCTCTTCCAAGAATGAAGCACTTAAAATTCCACAGTGGCATCTGTCATGCCAAAACCACTTTAATGTTATGCTATGGTATACTGATTTGTGTAGCACACTAATCACCCAAGTGGGTATCCAGGCGCTTGAGCAGGTGTGTAGGTTTGTGGTCCGCAAGGTGCTTATACGAACAGCCCGCTCTTCAGCTTCTTGCGGACCTGAAGAAGTGAATAGGAGGCTCTGATTTGTTGAGGGAGGTTGTTCCCTGTCTTGGGAGCAATTTAAGAGAATAAGCGACCTCCAGTTTTGCTTTTGCGGATGCGGGAATGTGTGCGAGTGAAGAGTGAGGCAGAGTGTAGATGGGTTGGTGAAAGTCTATGCGGCTGATCAGGTATTCTAGTCCTGCGTTGTATAGGGCTTTGTATGTGGGTGTGAGAAGTGTGAATTGGCTGCATTTGTGAATGGGGAGCAAGTGAAGCTTTCTGAGGTGAGACATGGGAGGTTGAGTAGCAGTCTTGCAATGGTGTTCTGGATTGTCTGGAGTCTTTGTAGGAGTTGTTTGGAGATTCCGGCAAAGAGAGTGTTGCTGTAGACCAGCCTGCTGGTGATGAGTGCTTACGTGATGATCTGTCTGGTGTTCTGAGGCAACCATTTGAAGATTGTTTCCAGCATGCCTCGGATGTGGAAGCAGGAGGTGCACACTGCGTTGACTTGAGTCATCATGTTGAGCTGGTCATCTAGGATGATCCCTAAATTTCTTTAGTGGTCTGTAGGTGTTGGTCCTAACTCTGAAGGCCACCTGGAGGAGTCCCACGGGGAGGTCTTGTTGCCAAAGACCAGTACTTCCGTCTTGTTGGAGTTGAGCTTCAGGCAGTTGGTTTGCATCCAATTCCAATTCAATCTTTATTTCGATCTATTAGATCATCAAAGATGTACAAATAATCACAGTCATTATAAAAACATTAGTTATAAAATTCGACTAGCAATGTATAAAACAATTCATCAACAAAAAACTGGGAATCATTGATAAAATAAAATTATTGTAAGTCCGCCTCCGCCTTCAAGATGCGGGTATGAATAAACCATATTGCTGTGAGATATTTTGCCAATGCAAAGACAATTAGGGGTGACACGTCAGTTTTTAAAATTCTATACGCAGGGGAGAACTGTCTGAATCCCAGGTTTTTGAGAAGGAGGAGAAGCCAGTATTTTCTAGTACTTTGATAGGCTTTGCAGAATAAAACCACATGTAGATCATTTTCTTCAGAGTGTGCACATGCCGGGCATTGCTTGGTACTTGGTGGCGATGACCAGGAGCTAGTAAAGGACCTGAGGGGTAGTGTGCCATATCTCCACTGGAGAAATAACTTCCTAGTTAGCACAGGGGTCATACCATCCAGTACACTTTCCAGGAAATAGGTGTCTTTGCTTTGAATAAATAGCTTTGTCAGAGAACCCTCACGCTTGCTGTCCAGAGCAATAGTAAGCTTTAGATCATAGTAAGCTTTTGGCAGAGCTTTACGTGGTATCCTGGCAGATGCATTTTCTGGGTCAGTCCACAGTTCTGAGAGCCCTAAGGTCTCACATGATCTTTTTATGTAGTTTAGCCAAGGAATAAGGGTGGCTTTTGGTAGAGTTAAAAACTCCTTGAGCTCAGACCCATATTTGGTAAGTTCTTGGTTGGTCCATAGTGTTGGGAATGTACATTTGCTCACATGAGCTGTCACGAGCGTTCAGGTGTGTCTGGCAGCTCGTGACAAGCTCGTGCTTGGGGGACATTGTGTTATTGTTTAAACATGTAGAATGTGAACAGTTATGGCTGTGATCTGTTATCGACATTACTGACTTGGAACTGAAGGCGAGAGGATCTGAATAAACTCCGTCTACCAACTACAACCTTCCTGTGTGATTTCTGACTTCCCTACACTGGCGACGGGCGGGATCTTCGTTACCTGCGTCAGAGGGACTTCGATGGAACAAGATTTTTTTTTTTTTTATTTGTTCTGAAATTCACCTCTGCATAAGAATCGTTCAGCGCTATCAACATTTACACGGAACAGCGCTGGACCACTGCTGTTTTAAGGGAAGCGGAAGATTTTTTTTTTTTCTCAACAGGGAATTTAAGGATTATTTGCTTACTTGTTTTTATTGTGGCGTCTTTTGAAATCGCCAACTTCGACTCGCGAGCATTCGTTACCAGCATACGCGTGCAAAGGTTCGTGCATGACTACTTGAAACTCCGCTGATCAACATGAAGGTTTGACGTCATCGCGCAACGTTGGGAGCAGTAGAGACGAGCTTCTAGGAGACGATCTTTCAAGTTTTCCTGATCTCGTTGTTTTGAGACGTTTCTCAATCTTGAAATAACAGTGCACATCACAACAAAGCTCAGAGTCATCGTCTAATCGTGTTTTCCATCACGCTGAGGAAATCATACTGAAGATATTTATCCATTGGAAGGTTTTCAGTGACACGCACACTGCGTGTTGTGTAATTTAAATTATTTATTGTGACTTTAAAGTTTGAAGTTGGAATTATATATATATATATTTTTTATTTTTTTTATTTTCCTATTCTGCATTTAAACTTACACATAGTGTGTTAAATAATTGAATTAACATGTCTGGTATTGTACCTCCTCCTTCATTTTTGTCATCACCTGGTGAACCACCCAGGGCTTGGGAGATTTGGGAACCTGTTTTCTTAGCTTATGTAGATGTATTGGAAGAAGGGGAGTGTGAACCAGAAAGAAAGCTGTCACTGTTAAAACATTGTTTGGGTGGTATAGCTTTGAAAGAGTTCAAAACATTACCAGCTCTAGTAAATCCGGGGAACATTAATGTGTATGAATATGCCTCATTACAGTTAAGCTTAAGATATGGAAAGAAAAAGAATGTTGTCATGGAGAGGTTTATATTCTATTCTCGGAAGCAACGTACAGATGAACCTGTAGAGGATTTTGTCTCAGCTTTAAGATCCTTGGCTGTTACGTGTGATTTCGAACACATATCTTATGAGCAAGTAATAAGGGACCAGATTTTGATGAGAACTAATAACAAAAAAGTGCAGGAACGTCTTTGGACAACCTCTGATATGTCTCTTAATAATGCCATAGATATTGCGAAGTCTATAGAACACTCAGAGAAATTTGTCAAGGAGATTAGGGGCAATGATAAAAGTGATGTCTTTAGTGTACCTAAAGATGTGGATAAGTCTATGAAAAGTTTTTCACAGAGGAATGAATTTTCTTCTAGAAATGATAACAAGTTCAGGAATCAGAAATATGAGAGGAAAACCTCAAAACTATTATGTTTTAGGTGTGGAAGTGACGGACATTTAGCAGATTGTAAGAATTGTCCTGCTTTAGGGAAAACATGTTCAAAGTGCTACAAGAAGGGCCATTTTACAAAATTCTGTAGGTCATTACTGGGGAAGATGAATTGTATACATGAATGCTGCGAAGGTTATCAATTGGATGATGAAGAAACATTTCAAGTTAACACTGTTATCAATGTATGTGAGGATGGAGATTGCACTAAATTTCCATCTTGTATTATAACTATTGATGAAGTGAGTTTGGAAATTTTCGTAGATTAATGTGCATGGTATACCATCATTTCTTTAAGTGTTTTTAGAGAAAAATTTCCGAATAAGAAGTTACTCGAATCTGATGTATCCCCTGGTGGCTACACAGGCCACAAAATTGACCTAATTGGTTATTTTATTGCAAATATACAATTTTCTGACCGACACATATCAGGAAAAATGTATGTGTCAAGATCTGGGTTGTCGCTTTTAAATTGGCCACACCAACACCAATTAGGGATGAAAATTGATCCCAGGGCTAATCCTCCTGTTTATGTTGTGCAACCGTTGAATGTTTCAAGTGTTGCTGGCGATAGTTCACTACTTGTAGAGAATTTACGTAAATCTTTTCCCACTGTCTTCAGTGGCACTTTGGGTCGGTATAAAGGATTCGAACATGTCATCAAATTAAATGAGAATGCCATTCCTGTGAGGCATAGAGTAAGGAATGTTCCTTTATCCTATAGAGTCAAACTTAAAGAAATGCTAAAAGATTTATGTGAGAAAAACATAATTGAACCAATAGAGTCGTCACGTTGAGTTTCCCCTATTGTAATTTCGGTTAAGTCTACTGGTGAACTCAGATTATGCATTGACCTCCGCAGTGTCAATGGTGCCATTTGGGTGGATTCGCACCCCTTACCCAACCTCCATGAGATGGTTTCAACACTGGCTGGTGCACAAGTCTTCTCGTGTGTTGATCTAGCCAGTGCTTACCATCAGGTGGTACTTGCTGAGGAGTCCAAGAACATAACTGCTTTTATCACGCCTGAAGGTTTACACAGGTTTTGTCGCATGCCTTTTGGATTGGCGAGTGCAGCCTCAGTGTTCCAGAGGTTAATGAGGGATACCTTGGAGGGTTTGAGTGGTGCCATAGCATTTCAGGATGACATTTTGGTGCATGGAAATGATGATATAGAACATGACAATAATCTAAGGTGTGTGATTGCTGCTTTAGCGGAGAAAGGTCTTACACTACGTCTTGACAAATGCAAATTTAGGCAAAAAGAGGTGGAATACCTAGGGCATACTATTAGTGGAATGGGAATCAAACCAAAGAAGAATCATGTTAAGAGCATCGCGAATGCTCCTGTGCCCACATCGAAAGAACAACTCGTGGCTTTTTTAGGTCTTATCGAATTTTATGCTAAGTTTATCCCTAATTTTTCGGTAAAGGTTGACCCGTTCAGGTGTTTATTGAAGAAAAATGCCAAATTCGTTTGGACTGATGAAATGACACATGCTTTTCAGTCTTTGAAAATGTTTGTTGTGAATGCTCCGTGTCTCAAACCTTTTGTTGTTGGTGTGAAATGTATCATTATGGTAGATGCAAGCTCTTCTGGTTTGGGTGGAGTACTTCTGCAGAAGGATAGTGAGAAAGAATGGGTTGTTGCCTATGCGTCAAGAGCCTTGAGAGATGCTAAAAAGAATTATTCTGTCATAGAAAGAGAGTTACTGGCGTGTGTTTGGGGAGCTGAGCACTTTAGACCTTTTTTGTGGGGTACGAGATTCTTGATAAAAACTGATCATAAGCCTTTGGTGTATCTCATGGCTCCAGGTGGAGGCAGAACTAACCGTTTCCTATTAGAAACTCTCTTCTTGAAATTGCTCATGAGGGACATTTGGGGATATCTTTCACCAGAAGACGTTTAAAGGAGTCTTTCTGGTGGCCAGGTATTGACTCTTGTGTGGACCATTTTGTACGCTCCTGTTCTTATTGTTCTAACAGTGACAAAACAGCTGTTGCTTTACGTCCAGAACCATGCCCCATTGATTTACCTTCAGGTCCCTGGCGGAAACTGGGGATAGACATCATTGGGCCTTTTAGTTGTTTACCCAAACAGGAGGCTTTTGGTATTGTACTTATAGACTATTTTTCCAAATGGCCGGAGGTCAAGATGGTTAAAGAGGTTACTTCGTGTCAAGTAATAGAATTTTTAGATGAGATTTTTTGCAGAGAGGGGATTCCTCAGGAAATTGTGACTGACAATGGTCCACAGTTCGTGAGCAAGGAAATGGAACAGTTTTTTGTTAAATGCGGTATTGTTCATAAGAAGATTGCAGTTTTCCATCCTGAAGCAAATGGCCAGGTTGAACGGTTCAATCGTGTGATCAAAGAAGCCATACAACTTTCTATCAAGGGTAATTTGAATTGGAGGAATGCTTTGCAATCTATGTTGTTAGCTTACAGGACTTCACCCAACTCAGTGACATTGGTTACTCCCTTTGAGCTTTTAAGAGGACGGAAGCCCAGCACAAAGTTAGTTCCCTGGTGGCTAAAAAAAACCTTAACTGGTTCTGAAAATTGTTTGAAGGTAGATTTTGAAGCTGTTCAACACAGGGTTCAGTTGCATAAGGATAAAATGAAACATGACATGGTCAAAAGAATTGGTTCTACGTCCAGTCGTTCTATTAAGGTGGGTGATTCTGTTCGCATTAAAAAGAAAGAGGGTGTGAGTAAAGGTTTTCTTGTTTGGTCAAGCCCTAGGAAAGTTATTGAAGTTTTTAGAAATGCGGTCAGGGTTGATGGTGGTTCTGTGTGGAATTTGAGCAGAGTTTCTTTGTTTAATGGGCCTAGTCAATTGGTGGATGATTTGGACAGCAATGTTTTTTTTGATGTTGGGGAACAGAGAGACAATGGGGAACGCTTTCATGCTGAATGTAATTCTGACAATACTAGAGCTACACGTTCTCATCGTTTACCTGTTCGGTTTGATGACTTTGTGATGAACTGATTTTTTTTTGTTGTTGTTGTTTTTTTTGTGTTTTTTTTTAGGGGGGAAGGTGTGTTGGGAATGTACATATGCTCACATGAGCTGTCACGAGCGTTCAGGTGTGTCTGGCAGCTCGTGACAAGCTCGTGCTTGGGGGACATTGTGTTATTGTTTGAACATGTAGAATGTGAACAGTTATGGCTGTGATCTGTTATCAACATTACTGACTTGGAACTGAAGGCGAGAGGATCTGAATAAACTCCGTCTACCAACTACAACCTTCCTGTGTGATTTCTGACTTCCCTACACATAGTCTTGGCCAGAATGTTAAAGTTCTAAGTCCCAATTCCTCTGCAATCGGTCTAACTCCCAGATCTAGTCTCAAGGGGAGTAGCGGCGTGCTTGATGGAAGAGCAACCAATTGTCTGATGAATTTATTTTCCGTTATCATCATGTTTTGGGCAGAAGTGTGACCCCACAGTTCGGCCCCATAAGTAACAGCTCCCCGTGCCTGGGATTTATAGATCTGGATGACAGGACCAAGTGGACGATATGTTGATTTGTTCATCATCCTTGTGATCCCTCCCCCGATCTGCACCAATTTCATGTTTGCCCTGATCTGGTGTGTCCCCCATGTGTTCTCATTTAGGGTTACACCTAGGTATTCAAATGTGGAGACCCTGTCTGGTACCAAGGTCATGCAGTTGGTTAAGTTGGTTCTGTCAGTGATTGTTTTGTGCATCAGGAAGAGGGTGCAATGTGTGTCATCAGTGTAGGAGATGTTGGTGATGTCTTGTGATTGGATGATGTAGGCGAGCGATATCATGTATATGTTGAAAAGGATGTAACTGAGGGACAATCCCTGTTGGAATCTGCATAACAATTTATTGGTCTCTGATGTGGGGGGTGGTTGCCTGACCCTTTGGGTACTTTCCATGAGGAAGGAAAAGATCCATTTGAGAGCAGATTCTTGGATTCCAATCTAATGGAGTCTTCTGATGAGGGTGTTATGGGAGACACTGTTAAAGGCAGCAGAGAGGTCGAGCAAGATGAGGGCTGCTGTTTCTCCTCGGTCCAGGATAATTCAAATGTCATTGAGGATTGCTACTTCGGTGTTGTGGGTCTTTTTGAATCCTCAATTAGTGTTGTCTAAAAGATGGTGAAGTTTGAGGTGGGTTGCTTGTTGGTGGCCTTCTCCATCACTTTAGCTGGATAGGAAACTGGGAGATGAGTCAGAAGTTGCTCAGTTGGTTCGGGTGGGCTTCTTGAGGAGGGCGTTGATTTCTGCAAGTTTCCATTCATTCGGGAAAGTGACAGACACGATGAAGGTGTTAATGATGTGGGTTAGGGTGGTGATGATTGGTGATGTTCCCAGGTTTTAGATGTGGTGGGGGCATGGATCCGTCTGGGCATCTGAGTGGCTGGTTGGCATGACTGCCACTGTGTTGTTTCTGGTGAGGGTTGTCCATTTGGTCAGGTGGTCGTCTTGGTTGGTAGAGGATAGGTTAGCAACAAATTCTCTGGGGTTGGGTTGATGTGCAAAGTTGCTGTAGATATCTATAATTTTGCTGTGAAAAAAATTGGATAGGTTGTTGCAGAGTTGAGAGGCAGCGATGTTGGTGACAGTGGCTGAGGCCAAGGTGAAATCCTTAACGATCAAGAGGCTCTCCTTGCAGCTGTTGGAGCTTTGCAGTCTCTCTGGTATGCTCAAGTAACTGAAAAGTTAATATTTGGCTATCATTTTCATTTGCCAGGCAGCTTTAGTGTGGCGTAGAATCAGATTGCACGCCATTACTTATTGGATGTTCCTCTGGTATGCAGCGCGCTCTCAACAATGCACAGGAGAAATTAGGTATTGTTCACTTAATTCCTCAATGCACTTTATTCTGTGGAGCCTGGGATAGCCCGATGTATTGGGCGATCAGAGCATAAGGATGTGCCAGCCTTAAGCGGCTCTAGGCCTCAAAGGCTTGTGCATCAGCACAGAGAATATGCAAATATGAATGATTACAGAGGTCAGCATTTGCCTGTAATGTTGATATTGTTACTTTTTACAGCTTTTTGGCATATTATTCAGCTGCAAGTTACATGATACAGATATCAGAACTGGCTTTCGGCGCAGCCTCAAGGAGGTAATTGAGTTATGAAAAGAACAGAGACACATTTTTTTAAAGAACACAATAACATTGTAAGTCATTTGAAAAGCTATAGCATGTTTTTACTGCTGTTTTTGGGCTTTTTTTTTATGATTTTCAATGTATTTTCCTTTTTTTTTCAAGGGATATCTGGTCGTGCCGGACAGGGACAAAGTCACAAGTTCAACCCGACTGCGATGGAGAGTGGGCCGGCTACAAGGACTTAGTTAGGCCCACTGAACAAAGTACCTTAAATCCTGGTTACAGAGCATTGCATGGATCCGGGTTGAAGAAGTGCCGTGCAGCTGTAGCAATGCATCAGGTCTGAGATGTGGTGAGGCTTCTTTGCGCAGTCTTGTTGGTCTTCTTGCACCATCCTCGAGGATCCTGTCATCGGGCTTGTGATGCGATGTGAAGTCCTGGCTTAGAGGATGCGGCAAGCAGCTGGTGATAAGTCAGTTCCAAAGAGCTGCAAGGCTGTAATGTGGAGTCCAGTGCTGTCGTTGAGGATCAGTAGATGAGAGAGACAAGGACCAGGACTGTAGATGCGCTGTGCCTTCGACTATGCGTCAGTCTAGAGGACTTTGATGCAAGCCTTCTGCGCTGTGTCCAATCCACGCAGCCATGCGTTGGTTGCTCTTGAGGATACACCGCTCAGCCAAGGAGATGCGTTGGTTGGCCTTGGAGATGCGCTGCTCAGCAGAGAAGATACATTTGTTCTGCTGGTAAGCACCTCTGGCCAACTTCCAAGGGTCCTGGACTGGAGTGACACCACCAGGCAGGGTAGACTTACAGATGACAGAGCACAGGTGCAGATGCAAGGTTGTTGGAAGCCTGTATGTCCTGAGGTTTCAAATCATAAGGCCAGCCAACTAGCCCTTGGAGTCACTCTGGGTTCTGGGGTCTAGAGATGCAGGTCTAGTCCTCACCCATGCAAAAGGGCAGCAGGGTAGCTCAGGAAAGCAGGAGTCCAGCAGAGTAGTAGTCCAACAAAGTGGCAGCCCTTTCAGCAACACAGCAGTACTTCTTCCTGGCAGAGTACCCACGGGTACAGAAGTGTACTGAAGTAGTGGCTTCTGAGGTCCTTATTTTAAACACTTATTTCTTTTCCATGACATGACATGTAGATACACGGAGTAGAGTTACCGATAATCACGTATTCACTCAGCATACTGGGAACTACATTTTGAGCAGACACAGCCATTTTTTCACATAAAATGTGCACCCAGCGAACTAGTCATTCATTTACACTTGCATTTGGTTTACAATGTAAATATTTTTTACATTAAAACTACTGATACCTAAAGATACATTCATTTTGTCTTAGTTCACTTTTCCTGGTTTTTAGAAGCCGTAATTAGAAGCATGTATGCCGTGATTACCAAACAGTTTTGATATGGCGAGCATGCGCACATTGTGTAACTGTCTGTTTATTTTAGGTAAGTCCTAGATGAGGCATTTATTTTCGTTTGAGTACACATTTGTACAGCAGTGGGGGTAATTTGCAGTAGTGCACAATTCAAAATTTGCAAACATTCGTGACAAGAATTTTCAATTCTATTAAGGACTAGGAGGCGAGGATTATGCTTAGTCTCATTTCTTTATTGAAATGCTCAGCAGCCAAGTAAAAAACCACATTACCCAGAAACACTTGGGTAATAACCATAGAGTCTTGTTAGTATAAATAGGTGTACAGACAATCCCACTTCCTCTTTCTTTGGTGAGGAGAATCCAGGAAACAGTAAACAATCCAAAAGTCAATGCAACAGCAAAGATCAGTCCATTGAAGGTAACGAAGGGAGACATCCCAAACAGCCGAAGGCAGAAAACCAGGAGACTTCTTTAGAGAAGATAACAGGCGCTCCTACGAGGAACTGGAGGCGCATCACTTGGGATCAGAACCTGAAAAAAGATACAAAGCCGTAATAGCCATTCCAAAAAAATCAGACATATTCCGAAGTGAGGGTGGGAAAAGAAGACAATGCAATATATACTGTTGTAACAGATTAATGTAAAACAATTGACAGTAATACAATGTATAATCTATGGGTGGGATAATCCTCGCCTCCTAGTCCTTAATAGAATTGAAAATTCTTGTCACGAATGTTTGCAAATATTGAATTCTATTGCAGGACAGGAGGCTCCGATTATGCTTGTTCAAAGCTCATCCAACACCACAGACGCAACCGTAGGTACAGGTTTAAAGTAAAAAGTCTTAAACACTGAATCTGTTGACCAATCAGCAGCTTTCATAAGGTCCCCCAAGGTGACCCCCAATGAAAAAGCCTTAGAGGCCATGGCTCCACGAGCTGAATGAGCCCCAAAAACAGAAACATCGATCCCTGCCTCTCCCATAAGCCACCGTACCCAGCGAGCCAACGTAGCTGTAGTAACGGGGCGGAAAGGCTTCAGCAATGCAATTAACAGTTGACCATGCATATCAGAACGAATAAGAGAAGTACTCACCTCATAAGCTTTCAGGCATTGGACCACACAAAGGTTGGGACGCGCCGGAAAAGAAGGGTAAGAGATAATCTCAGTATCAGTCTTGGTGCGCCGGGAAAGGCGAAATGTAACCCCTTCAGGATTAAAACTCCGACCAGCAAGATCCAATGCGTGAACGTCAGAAATCCGTTTGCAAGAAAGCAAACATAACAACATGGTAAGCTTGGCCGAAAGTTGTTTGCGCGAAAGCAAGGAATTAACCGGCCAGGCTTCTAAAAATCGCAAAACAACCGAAACGTCCCATAAGGCCACATATTTGGGACGCGGAGGGACAGCCATACGAACCCCCTTAAGGACCTTGGACACCAAAGGATGTTCCCCTACAGGCTTACCATCAATCGGAACATGACCTGCCGAAATAGCAGAGCGGAAATTATTGATAGTACGGTACGCCAGACCAGAAGCCGAATACAGGGAGGCCAGAAAATTGACAATTAAAGAAACATCCGCTGATGTTGGATCAGCTTGCCGTTGAGCACACCAGTCACTCCAACGGTTCCAGGAACCCCTGTAACGCTTGTGGGTATTTGGTGCCCAGGCGTTGCTGAGGAGTCTGGTAGCGTCCGAAGAAAGGCCTGACACAGCCCACCGTTCCCCGAAATCCGCCACGCCAGGAGAAGGAGAGAGGCTGACTGAACTAGGGAATGCGGATTCTGAAGCGGATCTAACAGGAGATTCTGCTTCTGAGGCAGAAGAAATGGCAATGCGCAAGTCATTTCCAAGAGAACAGGGAACCAAGGTTGAGCCCGCCACAGAGGAGTGATCAGAATCAGCTCCGCCTGAAAACGTTTCACATATGCCAGAACCCTGGGGATCATCATAAACGGGGGAAACGCATAACACAGGGAGGTCGGCCACGGTTGAAGGAAGGCATCCGTTGCCAGAGCCTCCGGGTCCGGTCTCCAGCTGAAGAACCGGGGAAGTTGTGCATTGAGCCGGGACGCAAAGAGGTCGATCTGACAAGGGCCCCAGGTCCGTAGAAGTTGTCGAAATACCCGCGGATGGAGTCTCCAGTCGCTGAAATCCCTCAGGTACCTGGAATTCCAATCCGCCACCACATTGCGACAACCCGGAAGGTATTCCGCAATAACTGTGATCCCGTTGTGCAGACAGTAATGCCAAAACTCCTTGGCGATCTCCGCCAACAACCTCGAACGAGTCCCTCCGAGCTTGTTGATATAACGGACTGCTGATACATTGTCCATTCGGAGAAGTATACAGCAGCGGGACTGAAGAGGAGACAGACATTTGATCGCGAACGATCCCGCCAGTAACTCCAAACAATTGATGTGGAGACAGCGTTCTTGGGGGGACCAACGTCCCCCTGTCGTGACTGGACCGCAGCGGGCTCCCCAGGCCCATTGACTGGCATCCGACTCGATCACAATCTCCGGAGAAGATCCGAAGAGGGCCCTGCCGTTCCAGGCCTCCATGTGATTCAACCACCACGTCATCTCCGACTTCGCCTCCTCCGACAGAGGGATGCGATCGGAATAGCGAAGGCCCCTCTGAAGATGCTGAATCTTCAAACGCTGCAATGCACGGTAATGCAGCGGAGCCGGTAATATCGCCTGTAGAGAAGACGCTAAAAGCCCTACAACTCGAGCTAATGATCTCAACGACACCGTCGGACTCGAGACAACAGACTTCAATTCCCGTTTGATGTAACGAACTTTCTGACGAGGTAGCAGAAGTTGACAAGAAAGGGAATTGATTTGAAACCCCAAGAAATCTATCACCTGTGTAGGTTGAAGTACAGATTTGGGAACATTCACCAAAAACCCCAGAGACTGGAGCAGGTCTACGGTCCACGTCAGGTGAGACATAAGCTTTATCGGACAATCCGCTAACAGGAGGATGTCGTCCAAATAGATGATCAAGCGAACTCCGCGACTGCGGAGAGATTCCACGACCGGACGTAACAGTTTCGTGAAGCACCACGGTGCTGACGAAAGGCCGAATGGAAGAACCTGATATTGATACCACATCCCCAGCCACTGGAATTGAAGAAAACGGCAATGGGGTGGAAAAATCGGAACCGAGAGGTATGCATCCTTGAGGTCTAGACGGACCATCCAATCCCGTTCCCTCAGGAGATCCCTCAACAGATGGATCCCCTCCATCTTGAAGTGGCGGTAAACCCCTCCCGCATTGAAGTCCTTCAGGTTGAGGACCAACCTCGATCCCCCTCCCTTCTTCTCCACAAGGAAGATTGAGCTGACAAAGCCCTGAGGATGGCGCACCGTCGGCACAATCGCCCCCTTGGCCTCCAGAGACCTGAGTTCCTCTGTGATGAAGTCTCGACTTTGGTTTGAGAAATGGAGAGGAAAAGGAAGACGGGACTGACGAACAGGATGATAAAACTCCAGCTTGAAGCCCTGAACTGTCTCCAGCACCCATGCATCGCTGGAGATTGATCGCCAGTTCTCTAGGAAAAGGCGAATCCTGCCCCCCAGAACAACACTGCATGCAGGAAGAATGCTCACCTGAAGTGGCGGAATCGTGGTAGCCGCCGGCGGATCCACCAGCACGTCCTTTTTTGAACTGGCCACGTCCTTTTCTTGAGGGATAGAAGTTTGAACGAGGGGTATAACCCGAGTCCTGCTGACCTCCTCGCTGGGACTGGTACCCCTTCTGGGAGGGCTGTTGCTGACCACGGCCGGAGGAACGCCCCCTACTTCTTCCGGCCCTGTTGAAAACCGGACGAAGGGTCCGGCGGAGAGACGCTTGAGCCTTATCCAGGCCGCTGAATGTATTTACAAAGTTGGTCAGCTCCTTCAAAAATGGTTGCCCAAAAAGAAGACCCTGAGCCGCAGGACCCGACTCAGAAGTAGGCAATTCTTGCAGTTTAGGATCCAGCTTTAGCAAAATGGACCTGCGCCTCTCAGCAGAAAGCGCACAGTTGGCATTACCCAACTGGCAAATGGCGCGCTGGGCCCAATTAATCAGCTCATCCGGATCCACCATCCGGTTAGTACTTTTAGCCAGGAAACCAAGGTCCAACATTTTGGTGAGGGGACCCAGGAGATCTAAAACCTTGTCCTGGCAAGCCCGCCAGGACCTATCCAGACCCTTTTTGGGGTCTTTCGCAAATTTGCGGAGGTACGTTGTCATAGTGGGATCTACCTCAGGGGTCTCCGCCAGATGATCAGCCAAGTCTGGTCGCGGGCACTCAGACCGGAGACGGGCACGTACCTCCTTTTCAAAGGGCTGGCGTATGTGCTGCTGGACGTATTCCGTCACAGCCTGGGAAGGAAGCCAAGCCGTGGACTGGGGTGGACAATGTCCACCGGCTCAAAAGTCAGGACAGGTGGATGCGAAGACGCATCAACAAAATGCTCCTTGCATCTCTTTTTCTTGGGAGGGGGAGGAGCGGGATCCGAGGAAGAGGATGACTGCAGGTCATCGCTCTCACCTTCCTCAACAACAGCGTCAGGTTTGGCAGAGGACAAGGACAGCGCCAATTTCTTGAAGACAGAAGAATGTGGATTAGCAGGAGAAGATGACGATTTCTTAGCCGCAGGGACCCAACCCTGCTGCTCAGCATATTTAGTCAAGTGCCTTTTGAGAGACGTGATAGCACGCACTAGTGCTCTATTCATTGAGTGTTGGACTCCACGGTCCAAAGCCTCCACCAAATGTTGCTCCATGGAGTCTGGAGCCTCCTCATCGTACTCTTCCTCATCCTCATAGAAATAATCACTCATGATTCACAAGTAATGTGAAAATATATGCCCACAAATGAGGAATGTAAGGTATAAACAAGCCAAAGGCTCAATAAAGGGGGGTGAAAAAAAACCCTCACAGCAAGCCAAAGCTGTAGAGACTACAGGTCAAAATATGTAGAGAGTGGAGGGAAGGCTTACTGTCACCAAAAACGTCACCCTAGGCAAAGCCTATGCCAAATTTTACAACCAGTATCCTATTTTAGACACTGGCGTCGACAGGGTCAATCCTGGAGGCTTGTGGGCGTTTACGCCGCAGGGGACGTCCTTCAGATGAGCTCCGGTGAAGAAACAACACGGAGCGCCGGAAATACCAAAACGCGCATGCGCGTTGAACCGGCCGCCTGAACAGGAAGGAGAGCAGCTCGCGCGAACAGCGCGAGGCAGCCCTGACCCCAATAAACCACTCCACAACAAGAAATAGAACCCAGGCACAAAGCGCCTGACTTCAGGGTGGAGATGCCTCAAACCCAGCCGCGCCGCCACCGAAACGCAACGCGAACGGAATGGCGAAGGCAAGCGCAAGCAGCGCGATACGCGCGGAAAACAAAGCGGCAGAAATGTTAAACAGAAGCCGCGCAAGTAATACAAAGTGCAAGGCAAACAACAATAGTAAGGTAAGAAGCACTTAACTGGCTGCGGAGCAGCAAAGAAAGAGGAAGTGGGATTGTCTGTACACCTATTTATACTAACAAGACTCTATGGTTATTACCCAAGTGTTTCTGGGTAATGTGGTTTTTTACTTGGCTGCTGAGCATTTCAATAAAGAAATGAGACTAAGCATAATCGGAGCCTCCTGTCCTGCAATAGAATGGGGTTGTCTGCAGCAGCGTTAGTGAGTTCCAAATCATAGTTACAGTACATTGTTTCTTTTCCATGCAGCAAACATGCATTTCTAAATCAGATTGTATGACCCTGTGTGTTGTAAAGTTCTTCAATCCCTGGCGGCACAGCACCAGGTCCCAGGATAATGTGCTGCATGACTACACACTTATCCAAAAGGCGAGACCTATTGGCTTGTAGCGCCGCCACAATGCTGCATGGCTATGCCAATGTTTGTTCAGAATTAGTCTTCAGGCCAGGTTAACGCAGACACCACTGTTGTGCGCGCTGCAAATTGTCTGTGCACATAATCCTGGCAGAGCTGCCACTCATCCTTTAGAAAGTTCGTAGAACGAGACAGAGTTAGAGGCAACAAAAGTAGCATCTGCGCACTGTCACTGAAAAAAGCCCTACGTGACTCTAGACATTGTGCAACAGAAGCCTTTCCGCACGTACTCCACGACCTGTTCGAATGACCGGGGCTGGCAACCAATGAAACATTCGTACCAGTATCACACCTTCGACCACCACGATTGACAGTCAAGCAAAGCAATCGAAACTGTAATCCGCCAGCCAGTCATATTTCAGCCTACCAGAGGTATTTCAGCCTACCAGAGAAGTACAAACCCTGCCATCGTTTACACCAACCGGATTCCCAGTTTCCAAGAGCGACGGAGACGTAGACCAATCAGACGGGTTGTCCTGTCTAAAACCACATCAGAGTGCTACTTTCTGGGGCTTGTAACGGTGCCAGAAAACGTTATTTCTTAACCCGACTGAGTTTCTCCTGCTTATATAAGGAGTGTAACGAGCAAGCATGTACCGCAGTCAATGAACAGAATGGAGCAGCAACTGAAGGGGCGGAGTTTTTAAGCAAATCCCAATTTGACTCCGCCTATGGCGGACGTGCAAACAAATGCACGCTGTCGGACCACCAGAAGCTACCTTAACATTTAATAGCAGTGGATTCCTGTTAACGTGAAGAAAATTACAAAAAAATGGCTATTAAATCGAAAGAAATATATGTGGTCTAATAACAGAAACTGCTCTTGTTTAATAGTGTGATAACTACAACACCCGTGCAATTTTTAAAATATTGAAGACTTGTCTAATTTATTGTATGTGTACATGTTTTGTCTTTTCAGTTTAGGATTTATTCAACTAAATTCAATATACCCCACATTTTGCTTGAATCAAGTTCAAGGTAGCGATACCAATTACCCTTCCAAGATGGTCACTTTGACAACCAACCACAGGGGGGCGCACTCGCGCTATACCTGTCTCGCTGGTTTCCTTATTGCAGCAGAGCGCGCTCCAGTTCTACTGTGCAATGAGAGCGAAGGGATCTCTCTGACAGAGCCGGTCAGCTGCGCAAGCAGGGGGAGGAGAACTGGGGTGGGGACAGTCCAAGGGCAGCGGCAGGAGAAGGTTCAGTCAGAGAGGCAGGCTGCTCTCAAGGCTGCTGGGACGCCCGCTCTTCAGCATAGCTCTGCCTGCTTCTCCAGCGCTTTGGTGCTCAGCCCTGCCTGCTTCCCTCCTCCTGCTAAAACTGCCTGTATTTTTCTGTGAACTTGTTTAGAGCATCTCCCCGTTTTAGCGGGGCTGCATCTTGTAGTGCCTGAACTATAACTAACCTCTACCTGCCAATTTCGGCGCTTGACTGCTTGCTGCCAGCCGTCTTCCTTCATCCGCTTCTCCTTCCTTTTCGCTGCACCCTGTGCATAGAGCGGTTATTTCTCCATTTTGCGCTGACACTCTTGTTCTCCCTTCTGCTTGGTTGCCTTCTCTTCCCTTTGGTTGCCCAATCCACCTGCTTCTCTCATTGGCTGGAGGCTGTCTTTCATCCCGGTTGCTTTGCAGCGTACCAAAGGTAGACGGGAAGTGGTACTCGAGTTCCCCCTGCCACTATGCCGCTGACCCGGAGTCTTTCGGTGACCTCGCTTACTGGCCTCGAGGACTGGGACGATGAGCTGGACCTGGAGAACACCGTGCTCTTCGAGGTGGCCTGGGAAGTGGCCAATAAAGGTAAGCTATGCCTCAGACTGCTCCCCTGAAGGGATTTTACCCAATTATTGTATCAGCCGGCATGCCCCTTATCTTGTCGGAGGATTCTGTTTTACAGTTCTGGTCTATGCAGATAACACAAGACTCACCTATTGGGTAAATACCACACACCTTTGGCTCAAAGTGTCATTCTGGGTCACTCTCGGTGGCCCCGTCGGCTTTCATGTCGTCTCTCCCCAACATTTTCACATTTGCCTGTTAAAATATTAACTTTTGGGTCAATTGAGAGCTATACCTCCGTTATAGGGGCCTCCATTACATGAAATTGGAGCCCATGGTCCGCTCACATTTTAAATTCTGTCCCTGTTTAGCATTGTGCAAATTCTAGGTTGACAATACATGTTTTGGATAATTCCAAGCACTGTGCAGCCTGCCTACCGTCAGGTGGGTATGTGAGGGTGGCAGGTGTGGTGCGGTGATGTGGATCATGGCCTTCTGTCTAGTTTAATCCTAAGCCACTTGGGGCAGCCTCATTTCCAGAACTGCCACCCTTGATAACATGAGTTATATAAGGTGGAGTTACTGCACGACTACACCATTGCACATCACGCTTCTTGAGGATGCTTGTCTTAAGAATGGTCATGGTTACTTCCAAGGCCTCTTAGTATTACATCTTGCCTACAATGCCTATGACTGAATGCAGTGACTTGTTTCCAGTGTGGCGCCGCACTCAGGGGTCCCCTTTGTGTTTAAATTGTCAGTATGGCTGTGTTCACTGACTGTGCCACTTGACTTGCTAGTGTTCTATACATGATCCTGACGAATAATGGACCCTCTTGGATGAAAAACAGCTGCCTTCAAATAAACAGCAACAGAACAGAAGTACTCATCATGGGCCCACACCCTGACACCTGGAACGATACCTGGTGGCCCCCCCACCCTCTGAAGACCTTCAGATGGATCCCCCTCGAACACAGAAATACCGTCACTCACGCCCTGGTCCCCAGCAGACTTGACTACGGCAACGCACTCTACACCGGAATAAACAAAAACCTCACATGCAAGCTACAGAACATCCAGAACGCCGCCGCAAGACTGGTCCTCAACCTGCCAAGACACTGCCACGTCTCCCAGCTTCTGAGCAAACTCCACTGGCTCCCCATCGAAGCTAGTCACCTTCAAGATGCTCACAAGGCCCTCCACGATACCGGGCCAGCATACCTGACCACAGCCAACTCAAATTCCACGAACCCCAAAGGACCCTACGATCAGCCCAGCTCTCCTACTCTGTGGTCCCACACACCAGAAAGACCAGATCAGGTGGCCGCTCCTACTCCTCCCTCGCGGCCAGAGCCTTGAACTCCCCCCCCCCCCCCTCTCCTCCTCACAGACAACCTCTCTCCCCATCTTCACAAGAAGCCTCAAAACCTGGCTCTTCGACAGACCCCCTCCTTGATGGACTGGAACCTGCGAAACCCCCCTCCCCCAGTGCCTTGAGACCCTTAACAAACACATAATTGATTGACCCTCTTGGTACGGTCCTGGCCACTCGTAATGTATTTTGGTACGGACTTGTGTCCAGTAAGATCCAGGCCACTGGTTGGGCCTTTTGGTATGTCCTTGTGTCCATTATGATTGTAGCCACTGATGGTGCCATTGGTTAGGTTTGTGTCCACTATGATACTGGTTTCCAAAGTACTTTTGTTGCCTTTTAGAGTACCTCTATGTCTAGTATTATCCTCCCCGCCAATCTTGCCTCATGGTCATCATCGTCATAGCTTTTAAAGATCACTAACGATCGGGGAAGACAAAGATGTGCTTGAAAGCAGCAAATAAAAGTTCACCCAAATAAATTAATCTTTAGGGCCTCCCTAAAAGGAGTGATATCCTCTCGTGTTCAGTATGATCCTGGCATTGCCTCTTTGTACGCTCTTGTGTTTGGTGTCGTTTTGTTAACTGATAGTACATCCTGATGCAACATTCTGCCAAGAGATTCTTGTTGCCTCTTCAATTTACTATCTGCTTAAAGAGGCCTTTGTCACTGACGAAACCTTTCTGCGCCCGCAGAGACCTTGGCTTCTGACGCTGCCCATTGAGGCTAACACTAGAGTCACACTGGTCAGAAACAAGATATTTCACAGCTTGCGTCTTCTTTTGGCTCATGACATTCCAGTAGTGATACCCACACGTTTCAGTTCCAAGATAATGTTGTTGCTTGTGTTTGCACCAATAAGCTCTTTTGCCACATTTTCTGTACAGGATTGAATCCTTCAGTATCTCCACAGTTCACCCCGATGGGGACTTCTTTCACTAGGGCCTTTCTTTGAAAAAATCTTCCCCCTTGTTCAGCTACTCACTAGTGTGATTACACTATTCTTCCACAGAGACTGCTCTTTGAGATTTTCTGCTTAAAATGATCTATAGAGGTTACTTCATTACTGTTGCCTCTGCTTTCCGTTTTCATTCCACTTTATCTTTATTGGCCTAGTTAGTTAAACCATTGCAACATTCAAATAACATCTAAACCTTGTTAATTAAAACACCGAAATGGAGCATCTTCACAGACCTGGTATCTCTGTCCGTTTAGATACAAAAATAGATTTTAGTCTCATGGAGTGGGGAATCCATTTAGTCTCAATCTGCCCCGTTTTGTTAGCAGTTCTAAACTTTAGGAGACTTGCAGATGATGCCTCTAGCTGTTCAGTTTATTGTTCACAAATCTGGAATCTGCCTCCATTTATTAGTTAAATTTAGTCACTACCCGATGATGCTCTCCCTTGAAAGAAATATGAATACCTTCTGACAAGTTTGGTTGCTATCCTGGACAAACGGGAGATAAAGCAATTTCCTACCATCGGCTATTAAAGAATTGTAGAAATGCCAATGAAGTATTGTGTGGTAAAAGAATGGTGAGTGGAGTGTAAAGTGGTACGATAATGTATTTTTATTTGTGTTGGATGGATCTGTACATCACTGCATTGCTTCAATTCTCAACTTGATATCGAACTTGTTTTAGGAGATACAACTCGCCTATCATCTATCTATTGTGAAGCGATCTCTTAACGGACATGTCACACAATTTCATTGATGGTCCTAAATAGAAAACAGAGTAATATGGTCTGTGTGCTCCTGAACCAGTGCCACTGCAAGGTCATGTGCTCTGGAGCCAAAGACTAAAATAGTTTCCTGCACAGTTGAGAACTTCCAATGGTGCTGCTGAGTCACACAAAACATGGGTTATGGATGGTGCAGTCGGGATGCATCCTAAACGCAGTGTCATGGAGGCTTCAGATAGGAAATAGCGGTGTCCGGCATCCAATCACTGCACTGACTGACGGGGAATTAAATATTTAATATTAACAATTTCTTTATGTGGCAGGGGTTCTAGGAACATTAATCTGCAGCCCTGTGAGTCTCTCAAAGGGATTGGACATTAGTTGAATGTAACAGAACAGATGCTTAAGCATTTCCCAGTAAGTAGGAACGACCCATGCGCCTACATTAAGTACAGAAAAAGAATCCACCAAAGGCAGCCATGTAGCACCTGGGCTCCATAGTGCAGTAGAATATCTGGGAGCTTTTCATGTTGTTTTTTTGAGAAGCTAGGGGAACCATCTATAATTACTTTCCTGATGGATCACCCTGTCTGGAATTCTTTATGGTTAGGAGAAAGAATAAATAGGCTGATGCAAGCTAGGCTCTATAGGTTATTGGAGTCAAACAGCTGCTCTATCTGAAAGCCAGGGCACCTGGGACAGAATCCCTTAAATACCAGGAGCAGTTAGACACGACTGACTTCACTCCATCCCTGCACTAGAATCTCTTTTTCACTATAGGCCATTTTGTCCCAGGGAAGTCTTTAGGACGATAAGGAATCGGGCAGAGGGATAGTGACAACTAGAATGTGTCTACAAATAGTACTCCAGAACCATCTTGAGACTGGGAGTTTACAAAGCAGCTGCATGGGTGACCTCTGTGCATAGCTATGTGACTTTTTTGGTAGCCGAGCTGTAGTGCCCACACTCTTGTCAGCTAGCACCTGCAGATTAGTCACTCTGTCCTGGGGCTACACAAAGTGGGCTGGTCCCCCAGCCTGCAGTTAGTGACCATAGCAACGAACAGTCTCTGGTAAATAGAATGGCATCTCACCCGAGTCATAAGCCCCTATTCTCCAGAGTGGGAGACCCCTGCTTCTGTATGGCCCCAGGTTCAAAGTGAGCCATTTTGTTGCAAACCATCGTCTTCTGATGTCCACCTAGCATTTTCAGCGTTTAAACATAAAGACCAGTGATGCCCCACATTTGTGATATTTGTATACGTTAAAATTATATCCACCAAAGTCTGTATGACATCTTCTCTTTATGAATCGATCTTATATGCACAGCAAAAACCAGCCAACGCGTTTCGTTCAAATGAGAAGGGACTTCTCCTGGGCACAGAAGTAGTGATAGATTCTATTAGAAAGCCCAACTTGATAGTTATGTTTAGTTCATCCGTATTATCCATGAGCCGTTCATCCGTATTATCCATGAGCCGTAAGTGTGGGAATTCCTGGAATGATCCACCCAAGAGGAAAAAGAGTTGCAATAAATTACATTTCTTCCTTGATGTAATTAAGCCTACAGGTGTGATCTATATTAGGAGTATATAAGAGGAAAAGGGCATGTCCGCCCCATGTGGAGCACCTCAATCTGTGCTGGTTGGCGTGAGTTAAAACACTCCTCCCGGTCTCAGTAACACGGTGGATGTAGGAGCAACGTTTTCTGCGTTTGCTTAGTTTCTGGGGTGAAGCTCCTTAAAAAGCCTGGGAAACAATTACCAAAGATCACTTGATTCTATTTCTTTTCTGCTGCTGCCACCCAGTGCACCTGACGAGCACAGTAAACAATATAATTTAGGATTATGCAAAATATGTTTAATGGCACCAAGTTGGACATGCAGTGCTGCCAAAGCAAAACTATCCAGTAAATCCAATAGTGCAGAAACTACGATTGTTTGTGTAGCAACCTCCATGCTGTCTTCCTCTTTGGTTTGCAATGAGACCGACTCCATTTTAGCATAAAATGCGAACATGCTTTTTATTCTCACTTTGTGACGAGCAGTGACTGCTGATTATAGTGCTGTGAAAGGAGTCTCTTTGACCAGAGGAGGGTCTCTCCTTGATATGGCATCATGTTACACAAACACTATTTGATAAGGATGATCTCATGTTTTACAATACTGTTGTTTATTTAGTAGGCTGACTCTTCTGGGAGATGTTTTAGGTTTTTTAAATAATGCATGGCACAGGCGTGGAAAAGTAGATATTTTGATTGGGGAGCAAATCTTTGAGATGCTGGGAGGCAGCAGCACCGCATTCTTTTGCACACAGGGCTGAGTCTTGTGCAAATCGGGATGTCACTAGCGTGGTGTGCGTGCTTGCACCTGCAAAAGCAACACATGTATCCCTCATGAGGCGTTTAGTGGCATCAAACTGGTACATCATCTGGGTTGTGAAGAAAGCTTGCACTGGTGCAGTTTAACATAAATGATTGGGTATGCGTGCACTGGAACATCCTGGCTGCCTGTTGTGGGCTTCTATGGGATAGGGGAGGGCGAGGAAAGTGGATGGATAAGCTCATTGAATTCTGCTACAGGTGGTGCTGGCACTTGGGTTTCCCTTGCACTGGAAATCCCCATGGAGCGGTAATGCACCTTCAAGGCAAGGGCACGTCTCTGCTCCTGAGGGACTAAAAAGGTAATCGACAATGTCTCCTGCTAATCACAGCAGGTAAAATCTTTTTCTAGTTAACAACACATAGCGAAAGTGTGGACCATCCTGATTCGTCCCGTCACTGCTGCCTTCTGAGATGTCATTCGAGTTTAGCTTCTTCGAGTCTGATGCACAAAAAATAACTTCACTAAGATCACAGGTCACAGTGACGTTGGAGTTTGATAGCCATATAATTGAGAACCCTCCTGAATAAAGATGGCCCTTTGTGACTTCAGGTTATCTTTGTTCTTCTTGCCATCCTACTTCATCGCATGTACCTTCATTGAATTTACCGAACACTTAACTATCACTACAGTGAGTTGTGGCATGCAGTTACTCCCTACACCCTTTAATGTGGTGAAATCCCATTCTCTAGTTTTAAGGCAGCTGCATCTTTATTTTGACTTTCATTCGACAACAGGAGTTGGAAAAGGGAACTGCAGAGTTGACCTTTAAAATTTTATCTTTTTAAAGGCCATATTGGCTTTAATTCGTTATATTTGCTCTCCAAGAGTGCGATGTATTCCGGTCTAGCAGTTACTGTCTATTGCGCACAAAAGTTTTGGCAAACTTAGTGGAAGGAATCTGCCTGGTTTCCCATTGAGAGTAGGACGGGCTGCTCTTGCATTCACCAAAGACACCCATGATTGACAAGAGGTAAACAATTTTCTGTTGTCTAGGGTTGTGGAATTTAATAAAATACTTGTATGTCCGTGGGACAGGTTGCTTCGTAAATCTACTTGTCCTGTAAGAAAATCCACTTTCCCCTTTGGTGCCACGTAGCGTGTTGAAAAATTATGGCAGCAACCTCGTTATATAAGACCTCTGATTATGCCAGACTTCATACTAAAATAGGGTTTGAATATTAGCAATTCCCTTATTTTGCCTCCTTTTTTCAGATCTACATTCTGGAGGTGGCGGTAAGCAACAGCTTCACTACTGGAATACTGTTAATTCTGTGCGAAGCAACACACTTGCATGTTTTGGAGGTTTTCACTAGCTCTTCTCAAATCTTTTTCCATACTGAGAAAGGTTGGAATTTCTTTTCCTGACCAGGGCAGAAGTAAAACTTTATCCTTTGTTTGGTGGGAGGGCGGGGGAAAGTGGTTGGAGGGAAAGTGAACTTATAAACGTTAAACAGATTTTCGCATGAGCAAATCTACACATGCTAGTGATTACATTCAGTTCATAAATACTTTCTAGGAATACGATTTCCTGGCCTACTTCTGTAAATTCTTGCGAATTCATGAAAGCCATAAATCTACACTTATGTAAGGGCATATATCATGGGTGCACTTTTGTGACTTTTTAAAAAGAACTGGGCACCTAATGAGGTCTTGGGTTAACCAAGACCTTTGTTAGTATTAAAATGTTCTCCCTCTATTGGCTGGTTACAGTGTGAGTGACAGTATTCTACTTTTCTACAAAGAGAATATAGGCACCCAAATAGTTTTGTTCAGTGCCAGGGACTACTGCGGCAATTTGTTCTTTTTGAGACCAGAAAATACTTTTGCTTTTTGCCAATGTTTGTTATTATGATGCTGGCCTGGCAGCTGCCACAACAATTACGTTTTACAAAAACCGTGTCAAAACAAGACACTCATTGACAAAATCAAAAGGCTGACCACCAATGCCAGATCAACTGGCTTTGCCAATGCTTGTTCCCCACCCCATGTTTTCATCATCTTGTTGAAACTGGTTACACTGATTTTCCATTATGTGTTGATGCATGCAAGTATTTCCCAAAAATATCCATTTTACTAAATGATGCTTCAAAGAAATGGTACCTAAAACCGTTACAGTAGTTTAGCCAAAAGTTTCTTTTTTTTTTCCTAGTTGCAGTTTTTGTTAATCTTTTTATTTTGAAAGCAAAGAATCATCAGTCGTGCCTTCAGGCATCCGCAAATATTTGCATTTAATCAGAGAGCAGTTTCAGAACATTATTCATAGCCTTATATTATTAAACTTTTCAAACGTGTGTACACATTTTTATACTGGAACCACAATCGCTAGTGCAGTCCGGGCTAACATTTCCTTAGAGCGCTCACACTAATAATATTTGCTTTGCATTAATGAACCATAATGACAAGTTAGAGCAGCATTAGCATTTGAATACAAATATTACCTTAACTGCACCTCCGAAACGTCATCAACTGCTCCTTCAACTCCGCTACCTTCCCAGAAGACTGGAAACACGCTGAACTCACCGCCCTTCTGAAAAAGCCAACAGCGGACCCCACCGAACTCAAAAATTACCGCCCCATCTCGCTTCTTCCATTCCCGGCAAAAGTCATCGAGAAAGCCGTCAACAACCAGCTCGCCGCCTTCCTCGAAGCCAACAAATCCCTCGACCCCTCACAATCTGGCTTCCGAGCAAAACACAGCACTGAGACCGCCCTCATCGCAGCAACAGACGACATTCGAACTCTACTGGACAATGGAGACACAGTCGCCCTCATCCTCCTCGACCTCTCCGCAGCATTCGACACAGTCTGCCACAGCACCCTTCTACAACGCCTCAATAACATCGGAATCCAAGGAAAAGCACTTGAATGGATCACCTCGTTCCTCACCGGAAGAACCCAAAGAGTCCGCCTTCCTCCGTTCAAGTCCGAGGCCTCTGAAGTCATCTGCGGCGTACCTCAAGGATCCTCACTCAGTCCCACCCTCTTCAACGTATACATGAGCCCCCTCGCGGCCATCGCCCGCCAACACAACCTCAACATCATCTCTTACGCGGATGACACTCAACTGATCCTTTCTCTCACCAAGGACCCCTGCACCGCCAAAACTAACCTACACGAAGGAATGAAAAAAGTCGCCGAATGGATGAAACAAAGCCGTCTGAAACTGAACTCAGACAAAACAGAAGTCCTCATCTTAGGTACATCCCCCTCTGCCTGGGACGACTCCTGGTGGCCGGAAGCCCTCGGAAAAGCACCCATCCCGACAGACCACGCACGGAACCTTGGCGTCATCCTGGATTCTTCACTCTCAATGAACAGACAAGTCAGCGCCGTATCCTCTTCCTGCTTCAACATTCTTCGCATGCTCAGAAAAACATTCCGCTGGATCCCCTCCGAAACAAGGAAAACAGTCACCCACGCTCTGGTCACGAGCCGACTGGACTACGGAAACACCCTCTACGCAGGTACCACCGCTAAACTCCAGAAGAAACTCCAACGAATCCAAAACGCCTCAGCCAGGCTCATATTAGACATCCCACGTAACGAACACATCTCTGGTCACCTTAAAGACCTCCACTGGCTACCCGTCAATAAGAGGATCACTTTCCGACTGCTTACCCACGCTCACAAATCACTCTACGACACCGGACCAGATTGCCTCAACTCTCGACTGTCCCTCTACACCCCCTCCCGCCAACTACGTTCTTCCAGCCAAGCCCTCGCCACTGTACCTCGCATCAACAAGACCACCATGGGAGGCAGATCCTTTTCATACCTGGCTGCTAAAACATGGAACTCACTCCCCTCTTACCTTCGCCTCACCCAGAACCACCTAGCGTTCAGAAAGCAGCTTAAAACGTGGATATTTGACAAATAATCCTCCTCCCCTTCCTAAGCGCCTTGAAACCCTCTGGGTATGTAGTGCGCTATACAAATTATTTGACTTGACTTGACTTGTTTGTGTTGTGGGGGGTTGGTCCTACTTGTCTGAAGGACAAAATAAACATTAAAGCTTGCTGTCCTTGACCCCCTAACAATGCGTCCTGGGGGTCCGGCTATAGGAATTCCACAACCCTGTAAGTTATCCATCAAGGCGTCATCTTTGACGCCTTAACCGCGGCGCTTTTTCCGCCGCAGTGCGGGCTTTCTAAAGGGTGAGCGGGGCTCCGTCGGCCATTGGCCGACAGCAGCACCAGTAAGGTAGTTCTGGCCGACGGGAGCACGGAAGGGGTTATATTTGTGAGGCCATTTTGTTGGGTCCTGGGGCTTGTATGAGGTTACTGGGAAGAATCCTTGATAGCTACTGTTATTTAACACTTCTATGCCAGGATGCAGGTCACAGTGAGTTGATTTGGTAAACTCCAGAAGTACACCCTACCAGTTTGTTTCAAGCAGTCCAGTAGTCAAGGAGGTGGTATGTGTATATAACTTATAAACCGTATGGCACAGTAATTATACACCATAGACAGCAATGTAAAGTAGGAGGCGAGTTTTATATAAAAAAAAAGGAATAGTTCTTTATCTAAGTAAAAGAATGGCACGAAACCCCCAAAGGCTTTGGAAGCCTTCAAGAATCTCGTGGACTACAATTCTCTTTTTTTTTTTTCTTCATCAGTGAACCAAAGAGCTAAACAGGAATTAACCTTCTAGCCTCTTCCCATTTTCGCAGCAAACCCTCTGTGGGTTTGAAACCAAACCCTAATAACTAAAACATCCATCACCCAAAATTAGAAATGGGGTCAAACCATGGCCTTTTACAAGTTTTTATGGTGGTCTAGGCTGAGTGATACTTTAATCTATTTACTGTGTCTTGATGGTAATCTGGTGTGTAGGGCTGTGGGCAACATTTCTGCTCCTATGGCCCTTGACTCTCTAGAAGTAGCAACCTAAAGCTCTTGAGGTGTAATCTAACAAATTATCTAGGGTTAGAAACTCAGATAAGTCTTGACACATTATTAATCAGTAACTTCGATGTGCTGTAGCCAGTTTTACCCTAAAAAGAACAGATGTTTGTTTACTTATAGCTAAAAATTGGTTGGTTAAAATATGATACACTAAAAAAGCAAACAGGCTTGGCACCTTCTAGTCTAGGGTATGATCCCCAAACACAGTTCAAGCGCGTACACACTATGTTGCTATAACCTACATAGCATGCGTCCCTATTGACATCACAAATCTGTGGGGAATAGTTCTGGTGTTCTTTGGAACCTGTTTTTGTTTTAGGGTTCATGAAAATCATTGTTTATCCTAATCACCCAAAACAGCTTTTTTATTACGTTTCTTAAGAGCTATGTCTGCCCTTTCCTTTTCCAGTACAGGGAGAATCTGACCTGGCAGTTAGGGCTGGACATTTCCCACGGGGAACAGGGTCAAGACTAATTTGCATATAGCTGGGTTTAAACTGGAATGGCATGGGGAGGAAAAAACGATGGATTCAGGAATAGATCTCTGTACTAGGGTCAATGTTTTACGTTGTTCAACATTCTGTCCATCAATTGTCCTTTTTGCTTTTGCCCTATCCGGTAGCATTTTTGTTTGGGACAGAAAAGTCCTCCACATTGTAATGGACGTACACCCCTGCCCTGAGTGCCCAACTGTATTGATGAATGGATCCGTAATGCAGATTTTTTTGTTATCTTAGGCAACATAGATCGTGTGTGTGTGCGCCATAACATAGGCTTGTCTCACGAATCGTGATCTTGTTGGAACGGGAGGGGCACCTAAAGACCTACCCTTATAGTGGTGGAAACCTTCTGCCTTCACCACGAGTTAAGCAGCACGAGCGCAGTGGTGGCAGCAAACTATGTAGTGATCAGTTGGAGTGAACAGGTCTTATTTTAACCCGTATCACTGGAGTGAGCCCTACAAACGCACTCATTTTTTAAAGTTCAACTGCTGTGTGCTTAACTCACCCTTGGCCTACATCGGTTTGTTGTGAAGTGCTGTGCAGTATAGGAGTGGTGTGTTTGCGACGGGTGTATGTGTCCTTGGGAAGGGTACAATACAGCGATAATGCAGTACTAAGCAGTGCCTGCAGGGTGAAGTGCATGTGCTGGGTCTGTGTGTGCCTATGAGTGGTACAGTACATGTAGGTTGTAGTGCTGTGTATTGCATGCATGGTGAGTGCATATGCTGGATGTATGTGTGCCTATGAGTGCGAAAATACATGACGGATACAGTGCTGTGTATTGCACACCTGTTAAATGCATGTGTGCCTGTGAGTGGTAGAGCACATGAAAGGTGCTGTTCAGTGTGTGTAGTTTGTACACATGCTCTGGGTGTATGTGTGCCTGTCGATTGTACAATACATGCAGGGCCCTGGGTTCTATTTTGAGAGACCCAAGCCTGCAAGTGAAACATGGAGAGGAGCTAGAGAAATCTGCCCCCTCCCCCTCCAGACGGCTTTTGTTTTGCTGCATTCCTGTAAGGTGGGTGGGACACATGCTGGAGAGGGGAGAGCCAGGTTTCCACTGTACTCTACAAAGGATACTCTTTAATTCAGTGAGAGGTCACAAGGAAGGGGCTTGGGCACATCTCAGGAAGGAGATGTGGCTAGGAGAATCAGTAGGCCTGGGACCCTGAGCTAAACTTTAAAAAAAAAAAGAATTAGTTTTATTATACAAGTGTCAGCAGCAATATACAAATTACACCAGCAATGGCTAAAATACAAGTTTCTCTTCATCTATCTCAACCTTTGACAGATGGATATTTGGGAACATTCCACAGCCCCGGCCCCCACAATATTTCTCTTGCCCACCATTGCAGCCGCCGCTAGCTAAATTCTTTGGTATTTGTGCCACATATGTTCCCCAGAAACGCATAATATATGCCACCTGGCATCCAGGGGACTTCCTGTTCGGGCACCTCCAACATAATCCGAATCACCTTCCTCCTATATGCTTGTATAGCAAGGCACTCCCACAGGATGTGGAAGAAGGTGCCTCTCTGCTTACAGCCACTCTGACCTTCCCTTGTTGGTATGCGTCCTACCGTGAACATTAGTGTGCTGTTGTTGTATGACCTGTGCAGGATTCACAGTTGACCAGTCTAAATCTTGCAAGGCTCGTCACCTCCCTAGGGCTCTGTACCGCCTCCACCCAATCCTTATCTTCTAACAGGCCCAAATCGGACTCCCGTGTCTTAGTGAGTAGATCCGGGGAATTGTTGATTATCTTCTTGTATATGCATGACAGTGATTTCGCCGAAATGGGGTCTTATACAAATCTGTCCTCTAACGGTCTGCATTCAGGGATCTGGTCCCACTCTTTGAGGTGTCTGCCCAGCGCATGTTTCAATTGTAGATATGTGTAGTTTTCTGTGTGCCATAGTTGAAATTCTTTCTGTAGTTCTGGGAATGATAGCATTGCCTGCCCCCTCCACACATCACCTAGACGAACAATATCTATTAATTTCCATTTAGAAAAGCCCCGCAGGTTACCCACTTCCCGGAGCATTTCACTGCTTATAGAGGGGTCTCTTTTGTCAGGCGATTTTTCCCACCCTAGAAATCGATTTGTCCTAGAAGAGTGAGGCCACTGTGGACCCTGTGCGCCTGCCTGGGACAAAGGACTCTTAACCATGAGCAATGTATCCTCATCTTACACCTCCAATATGCAGGAGGAACCAGAGACTTAGCTGGTGAATAGGAGGCGCTCAGAACATCCAGTCGCTGTGGAGGCACAACCTCGTGTGCAGAATCTGACCGCTGGGTGCAGCCAGCTCAGGATTGCGTTTGGCAAACTCAACTGAATTGACTGCTGCCACTCCAGCACCCGTGGAAGGAGCGCTCTCAGGAGCTCTGGTCACTCCGATCCTGCGAAGTAAGAGTAAGACTGTTTTCTGGCCAGTTGGCCCTGGGGAACGTTGCAGCTAATTAGCGCTGCAGTGCTGGAACACCGTTGGCTTTAAACATAGTCCTAGTGGTCTCTTTAGACTTGTTCTACTAGTGGGGCATACCCTGGATGCCATTAGTGAATTGAGGAAAACATTATCTATAAAGCGAGGAGAAAGTAGGACAAGGGACTGCCAATGAAATACTAGTGCCCTGGCCTTGGTGGGATTCCATAGTTGTTTGTGAATGTTGTATTTTTCCTTTGTGTGAGTAGCAGTAAAAAGAATACTTTTTTCTCTTTCATAAAAGTGAGTATATTACTGCTCAATGATTTATTAATGCATGCATTTTGAATTGTGAGCCTGTGTTCACCCCCTCACGTGTTCACACCTCTTTTCTCCAAACCCCTCCCATACACTCGCATACACACAGGGAGACTTGAACAACTTGGACCACACTAACCCTGAGAGTTCAGTGTAGATGGGGTACTTGGCTCAGTTGCTCATGACCCATAGTAAGTCCAACCCGTGACATCAAGAGTAAAAGGACTCCACCCCTACAGTTTGGCCCAGTAACTCCTGCTTGCCTTGTGGCTCCCTGAAAGGGGTTCTGAAAATTGTGATAGCCCTAGGTACAACAGTGGTCAACTTAGTGGGTTTGAGCCTATGTGGGAGAGTAGCTAGCAAATAAAAACACAAGACAAACTGGAACAACTGTGCCATTCATGTTGGAATAATTCTTCTAGGGTACAAAAGGCTTTTTCAACATTGTTAAGTAGGCGAGTTAATGAAGCTAGTGGGGATCCGGTAGTCTGGTAGGGAGAATGCCTGATGAAAAGGACCAGACACTCTCATTGACATCCCCTGAGTCCCAAATGTCTGGGGCACCTTCTCAGAATTAGCCGATCTAGGTCAAAATGTTCCATTAGCAGGGGTGCACCATGAGACCAGTGGAACCAACAAGCTTTACCAGGTGGGGCTGAGAATAGGAGTTTAGGGCCAATAGCGAACTATGACTAAACTTGAATAACTCAGGAGTTTTGAAAGTGCTAGAGAGTCCTTTTGCATGGATGACAGCCAACAGAACATTATACCAAGGCCAAGAGTGGAGAAAAAGCACCCGTGTCCCCGTGAGACTGAGACTTGGAATGGGTAGAAACCATGTCCTCTTGGATCTGAAATAGTACTGGACAAGTCATCAATGTTGCATATGTTTTATACTCCTAAGGCACTTGTAACCACTGTTATCAGCTGGTCACAGGTTTTCTGGATTCCCTATGACTGTTACCAGACTGGCCAAGCTGAGGTCTTCAGAGTTGTTAAGAGATGGCCAAGGTGCATTACAATAGGACTGAGCGACCTGGCACTTGATTGCTTTGAGTGTACACCTTGGTTTTCTGCTGTGCAGCCCACACCATTAGGCCACAGAGCTAGCTCATTGACCCAGGAACAGTAAGGGTTGTAACTTACACTCAGGCTTATCACCAGGATATTTTTCTTGATGCAGATGGACCAGGATGCTGTCCGGCACTCTGTAAAACGTGCTCTTTAAAGGCAGACTGATGTAGGATGGTACGGTCTGCATCCCATGGTTACCCCCACTTTTTGCTGTGTTTCACTGGTTTTTCGACTTTAGACTGCCTGTGGCCCTGCTAATCAGGACCACAGCCTAGCTGTTCTCTCTCTCTAAATTGATACCATGTACTTTAGGTATATACCAAATTGGTTACTGGGTCACCCTTATGAGTCCCTGTATGTGGTACCTTAGGTACCCAGGGCATAGGTACCCCCCGAGGCCTACCAGGGGCTGAAGCATATATTGTGCCACACCTGGTTAGCCTTCCAAAATGGCACCACAGGTCTGCACTTGCAGCCTGGGTAAGGTGGTGTAAGCACTCCTTACTTAGATATAGTATACCTATGTCTACCTTTACATATAAACACATATTAACCTACAAGTCGCTCCTATGGCAGACCTTGACAATCCTGGAGGCAGAGAGCTTGAATTTATGTGAGAGGGTGCCCTAGCATGAGCTGAGCCCCTCTGCAGCTTTCGGAAATATCTCCTTATAGCTGTTCTATGATATAGCCATACCATATACTCTTAAGTGCATTATAATCCTCACGGTTAATGCTAACTTTGATTTGGCTTTATCAAAACATGTCGTGTTTGGTGTCAAACACTTTGGAAAACTACCCCCCGCCAGTTCTGGCGGCGGGTGTAGCATTCCAAGCTTTTAGAGGGAGAAGACATGTACACACTGGTATACCTGGTTAAAGTTAAACAGAGCCCCAGCATCACAAAATGGATGCTGCTGCCACAGACACGAGTCTGCCCTCTTGCTGCTGGATGAAACTCTGGCAGGGGAGGCCTGGACAATAGGTTTCCTGTCCAGGGAGGTGCTGGCACCTCCCCAGACAGGCTTTAGTGTATTGGGGCAGGGTGGGTTGCATTCAGTGAATGCTTTTCAGACACTACCTGGGGCACCATGATTCTTCCATGCATTTTCTAGTCCAAACTGGTTGCTGGGGCACTCTGCCCCAGCTTTGGCGCGAAACTGGAAAAAAGGGGAAGGGGTGTAACCACCTCCTCCCCAGGTCCTCCCATAGGGGGGGACCCTAGAGTTAGTCCAACCCCTAAACTTAGTATAAGTATAGGAACCCAGTCCCTAGGACTTTAGATTACCCTGGACGAACCTCGATAGAAGAAATCCTGGACCTTCGACATATCATTTCGACTGAAAGACTGAAGAATCTCCCTTGTGGTCAAGGAGTGACCTCCTTGTTCAAACAGGCACCAAAGAAGCATCTTTGCCACTCTGCATTTTCGAGGCTCCCGCCTGATACCGAAGAATCTGCAACACCGGACACGGACTTCCAGACATGTCTGAAGCTGACACGGGATCCCAGCAGAGCTGAGACCTGTAGCTGATACGAGAGACGTGGGACCAGAACTCCTGGACATCCTGCATTTTTGCGACTCCACCTACTTCCCGAAGTTGTGCATTGGGGTATTTGAAGCCCCTGCCCGAGCACCTTTTGCACTGAAGTACTGAGGCCAGCACTCCACGAGTGACCCTTGAGTCCCCTTTCTTCACCGCAGCTCGAGGCTCCTACGTGGTCCTTAGTCCATTGACTAGTGAGCCCCCACGAAGGCCAATCCTTTGTTTCTTGAGCTTTCCTGGTTGCTCCAGATGTGCTCTGACTCCCTTGCAAAGGAGGCGCCCCTCCGACCTTGATGGTCTGAACCAAAGCCAATCTTGTCATCTTGAGTGGGTTGCTGTTGCCAAGGCTTGTTGGGTCCAATCAGGATTCCGACGCTGATATACTTCGCGGGACAGCTTGAATCCAGCTCCTGGTTGTCGTCAACGCCTCCTGGTCCTTGTGGCTGAAGAGTCCAGCTTTACCTCTTTCACCTGACACCAGACATCGGCTGGCATTTTCCTGTCGCCATCCTGGTCACTGGCTAGTGACCCAGACTCTGTCCCCTCTGCTTTCAGGTTCTTCACATCTCTGATCCACCGGACACTTTTCCTCTGGTCGCCTGCAGCATTTCTTTGCAGCTCTCCATTGAAATCGATGACGAAACTCGACACCAAAAGATACCTATGCACCCGGCTTCCCTGGGTGAGGTAACACGAGTACTCCAGCGCTCCCATGGGTCTTGACTCTCGAAGTGTCCTAGTCTAAAAGGGTTCCATCCTAGTTCACCTCTAAGTGCCCTTATTCTTTAGAATTGATAATTGTTCGTTCTCCATAGAAAGTCAATGGTGATTCGCGGCTGTGTTTAGACACTGCACTCGTCCCCCGTGGGTCTCCTGCGTCCCTACCTTGGGTGGTTCCTGGTTGCCTCAGCTGTCCTACAGGCCTTAGGCCTGTTTTCTAACCCTCATGTGGTTGTTATACCACTATTTTAGTATATGGTTCGTGAGGCCCCTAGAGCATAACGTATACTGTGCAACTTATCGTATGCTAATTAAGTTCCTTGTATTGTACTTTTACCTCTGACCTCATAAAGAGTCCAGAGGGGTTGTGTTTAGAATAAATACATATATATTTGATATATACCTTGTGTGGTGTACTTTCATTTGATCATTCTAGAGATTATAGACTGGTAAAACAACTTGCTTAACTCCCCTCTAAGTCTTAGCCTGAAGGCTGGTCTCCATAGCAACCACTAGGATAGCTTTCTATAAGGTTGACTTCAAACCTACCATCAATTAATTTATTTAACTTTTAAGGCGCACAGCTACCCACACAGGGTTTCCCGGCGCCAAGGGATAGCTTAAAAGAATGAAAAGAGAACAAAAAGCAGCTTATTGCAGAAAAAGCCATGTCTTGAGGACTTTGCGAAAGTTAAGATAGTTGGTTTCGGTTTTCAATGAAGTAGGCAGGGAATTCCAGATCTTAGGGCCTAAGTGGGAGAACGAGCGACCGCCCATTCTCCCCAACTTAAATCTGTGAATCACTAAGTCACCCTTACAGGAAGACCTGAGAGAACGTGTGGGGTGATATACATGAATGAGTTCCTGTAAATATGTAGGAGCAGTACCCTGTTTGATCTTAAATATATAGCAAAGAGCCTTAAACTTAGCGCTGCTTGCAATCCTGATCCAATGAAGGTTCAGGAGTGACCGGGAGATGGAGACTCTGCGCGGGACATGGCATAGAAGTCGGGCAGCCGCACTCTGCATAACCTGAAGCTTTCTAAGAGCTTCATGGCCTCCCCCTAGGTAAAGAACGTTGCCATAATACAGGCGCGAGATGATTAGGACCTGGACAACCGTCCTTTGTGTGGAGTCAGGAAGCATCCAAAGAATTTTATAAAGCCATCTCAAGATGGTAAAACATGTGGCGGCCACCCTCACCACCTGCTGCCGCATAGAGGTTCTCATCAATAAGAAAACCAAGGTTACGAACTTGGGCAGCGGGTTGAGGGGAGGACCCATTTCTTGGGGCCAGTGTTGTGGGCCCCATAGGTTCTTGCGTTTGCCCAAGATGACGACATCAGTCTTGTCCCCGTTCAGCTTCAAAAAGTTATTACACATCCATTCTGAGACTTTATGCAGTCCCTGTTTAAGGACTGAGATGTCATCGGCTTCCATAGCGGAAAGAGAAAAGATGAATTGTGTGTCGTTAGCGTACGAAAATAGAGAGAGACCAGCCTCCTCCAGGATGATGGCCAAGGGTCTGACATAAATATTAAAGAGTAAAGGACTCCAGATAGACCCCTGGGGTACTCCATACGCTGAAGTACAGATTTTAGAAGAAGCTTTCGAGGAAAAGACCTGAAAGGTGCGGCCTCTAAGGAAGGAGGCAAGCCAGGCCAAAGCGGGACCGTCCTCTCCCAAGGACCGGAGAGAGGCAAGGAGAATGGAATGCGACACAGTATCGAAAGCCGCACTCAAATCGAGTAATGAGTGTTGTTGTCTCTCCGCGATCCATGCAATGACGCTGTCTCTCAGTGACTCCTAGAAGAGTCGTTTCTGTAGAGTGGTTGACCCTAAATCCCGATTGGGACGGATGCAGGAAACCCAAACTCTCTACATAGTGAGTTAGCTGATTGTTGACATGTCTTTCCAAGATCTTGGAGAGCACAGGAAGCAAAGAGAGGCCTATAATTCGACAGTGTTGAAGGGTCAGCTCCAAACTTCTTTAAGAGTGGAATAACCATTGCGTGTTTCCACTCAGGCGTGACAAAGGCATCTCTCAGTGAAGAATTAAGAAGCTCTTTTAAGACATTAAGAGAATCAGGGTGGAGTTGGCGCAATATTTTAGTTGGCGAAGGGTCACGTGTAGAACCTGATTTGATACTTGCCAAACAGTCATAAAAAGATTTTTCATCGCATTGTAGCCAGCCACATAATTTGGCTGCAGAGTCAGGCTCACTTACGTGAGTGGAGTCAGAAGTCGGCATGGATCTGACTGGGATAGGGAGAGTAGCCCAAAGTACCATAGACCAGCTCAACCTTCTCGATGAAGAAATCAGCAATTTTATCACACTGGGCCTCATCGAGGATCGGAGGAGATGGAGTAGTGTTAGAGCCTGTCAACTTCTTTACCACTGAAAAAAGAGTGCGTGAGCAATTTTGGGCCTGTGTGACAGTGTTAGCAATGAAAGTGGCTCTGGCCAAATTGCAGGATTTATGATAGTCTTTAAGGGTTCTTTCATAATCAGCTTTCGGGGTAGGAGAGTAGGATTGCCTCCATTTCCTCTCAATCGCTTTAAACTTAGATTTAATAGCTTTAAGGATATCTGTGAACCACGGAGCCGGAGGATGGTGGGGCATGGTGTATTTGGACACAAGAGGCAGACATGTATTTACAGCTGTGGTGAGCCAATTCGATACGGCAGGATCAAGTAAGGACCGGGGCAAATTAACATCCTGCAGGTTCTTAGATAATAGGTTGTTAAAGGCCTCAACTTTCAATTTGCCTCAGCGTCTAAAACTCTCATAAAAATCTGGGGAGACCCTGCTCTCAACCCCAGAAATCACCAGATTGATTTGAACCGCAAAATGGTCCGTCCATTCCAAAGGAAGAGCAGGAAAACTACAATCAAGAGAGATTAGAAAGAACAGGGTCAAGCAAATGACCTGCCACGTGTGGGTCCCGAATTACATAAGGAGATGTTGAGGGCCTCCAAGTCAGACAGAAAAGCAATGCGATATTACATTGAGAATTTTCTAAATGTAGATTAAGATCCAGAAGAATGGTAAAATTAGCAGCTTTCAACAAAAGGGGAGCAATAACATCAGAAAAGGAGGCTGCCCGTGTACCTGGGTTCCCCGGGGGGTGATATATCAAGAGACCAGGTAGGGTCAGCTGCGGATTAACTAAAAGTTTGAACTGGGCAGCTTCACAACCCTGGAGAGGCAGGGCTTCAAGTTTTCAGCAGTAACTCGCTTTAAAATATCGCAATACCTCCTCCTTAGTCTCTTTCCTTCCTGACAATAACATAGTCAGGAGGTAGGGCAATAGCAAGGTCGGGTCCTGAACTGACAGGCAGCCAAGTTTCAGTAAGAAATCGGGCATCCGGTTTCTCCGTGTTGAGGAAGTCAAAGATATTGTCTTTATGTTTGGGGAGGGACCTACAATTAATGCTCCAAAAACGCAAGCAATGTCGAGCAGAAGTCAGTAATATTTTACGACTCATTCCATCCTCTGACCTACTCCGAGGGTTATCTTGCTTTTAAATATTGTACCCAGTGAAAATCCGCAAAACGGGCATTTAAAACCGTGCATGGAGAGGACACAGATCTTACACTTGAAAGAAGGTCTGGGGTTAAGTAACTTTAAATCAGTAGCAGTGTAGCTTATCAATTTGTTGTTACTTACAGGGTTTTGGGCAGAGTCTCTGGGCACGGCAGGGCACGGACGGGCGCAGACAAGCTTGCCTCTGGCGCGCAGCGTGCTAGCATTTGCCCTCTTAAATAGCAGGACAGAACAACTAGCGCATCAACAAAGCTGGCGCTCACCCGTTGCCTTCAAAAGTGAAGGACTACCGGTGAGATGCGGGCCACACGAAAATACTAGAGTGTAAATGCAAGGTAAGAAAATAGCAGCAAGAAGATTAAAAATACTGTTAACCCCTTCCATGCTGGTGACGAACCACAGCCGTCACGCTCTGCGGCGCTCGTGTGCTGATGACGGCTGGGGTTCGTCACGGCCCCGCCCTGTTCTTTTGTTTACCGCACAGCGGCAGAAACGGCACAGCATGGAAGGGGTTAAGACTTTAATAAAAAATATTAAAAACGAAAATATCTCAGTAATGTGTAAAAGGAGCTAAAGTACTCCTGCAATTCATTTTAAAGTGCGAGTATGCATTGCAAAAGGTAAGGCGACCTAGGCACAACCCAATCCGCAAGAACTGCAATTTGTGATCTCTGTGAATAAGGGTCGTTTGGACTGGAGCAAGGTGATCACTACAATAGTGGACATCATATGCCAGGCCAACTTCTCACAACTGACACGACTCAAAATCATGGGCACAGAACAGGATCATCCCGAGTCGGACTGGTGAGAGAAGCGATCCTTAACTGGTCAACATTTTTCCTTCTTTGCAAGCATCAAATCAGAGGCCAGATAAACTTTGTGTACTCAGCCATCTGTTTCTGCTCTGTGCAGTAGGTCCGAATGAAGCTCTTCACCTCAGCTAGACATTGGCTATAAGAAGTGCTGCTGCTTCTTCTGGAAGTATGGATTCAGCCAGTTGGGTTCTTCGGTAGCCTTAATGTTAATCACCCCATTTGTCATCCAGGGTGCTAAGACAGGTTTGCTTGAATGTAATGATCGCTGTCACTTCTGGTACTTAGTACGTGTAACCTTTAGTTTGAACTACTCATGCAATTCCTGACTGACCTGAAGGTCATCAGTTGCTTTTCTCATCAGTTCAGCCATTATATATATATATATATATATATATATGTCATACAAAAGAGGCGGCACAACCAGGATACTTTTTAAGTCTGTTTATTAGACTTCACCCCACCAACGCGTTTCAGCCACAACTGGCCTTGCTCACGGTTGGTTAGTCCCTCCACAGTGTTGCTTTTTATACTCCCACAGATTACCAATTATGAGGCATTGTGGGATATGTAGTTTGAACGTGACAATTAAACATTAAAAACAAAAGGAAGACTTAGTGTGCTTTTTCAATTGTTACACTATAGTGACAAATCGTCCACTGTGGCTGTGTTATATTATTGGGTTTAGTACCCTCGATTTCTTTTCTCAGTCTTGCTCAAGATATTGGGTATAGTACCCATATGGGTGAACACATTAGTCCAGATGAACATGCAGGTCCTCTCCGAAATTCATCCCTCTCGGATGCTTCGTTCTGAGTCTGACAATCATCTTTGATTCCATTTGACGGAGTTTCCGAACTGTGTCCCCGCCTCTTTCCGATTTTTCCAGCATTTTTATTCCGTAGAACTGCATCTGTCTCCAGTCCCCATTTTGACATAGACTTAGGTGTTTAGCCGTGGCATATTGCATGTTTGAATTTTTCACCGCTCGGATGTGCTCCAATATCCGTTTTTTTAACATGCAGGTTGTGCATCCAACATATTTCATGCCGCATTTACACTCCACAATGTATATCACATTTTTTGATGAACATGTGATTTGTTGGTCAATTCTCATTGTTTTTCCATCGGGTTCTCGTATTTCTCTCATGTTCTTTCCAATTTTGCAGGCTTTGCACGAGTTACACGGTTTGAAGCCTTTTCTTTGATTTTGTAGCCAGTTTGGTTTTTGTTTTTCTTGGAAATAGCTTTTGACCAATAAATCTTTCAGGGAAGTGTTCTTTCTATAAGTTATCAGCTGCGCTTCTCCGAGGGTGCTGCCGATATCAGGATCTCCTTGCAATAGATGCCAATATTTTTTCATGATGCCTGTAATATGACCACTTTCTTTGTTGAATGTAGTTACGAACCTTGGAGACTTGCCGGTTTCTGTTTTTTTGTTTTGTTCAATTAGTGTTTGGGTTCTGGTTTTTGAGTCAATTTTTCTTTTACATTTATTTAGCACCCTCTCTGTGTATCCTCTAGATTTGAAGCTGCGTTTGCTTTCCTCAATTACTCTTTCTGCTTCTTCTGGTAATGAGCAATTTCTCTTCAAGCGTGTGAATTCGCCATATGGTATGCTTTCCAGAAGGGATTTAGGATGAAAACTAGTTCCATGCAACACACTATTTGTTGCCGTTTTCTTTCGAAATAGTGTGGTTTCAAGCTTGTCATTGGCCACGTATATTTTAGTGTCCAAAAAGTCTATTTCCTGCGCACTGGTGTTACATGTGAATTGCAGACCCAAGTTGTTTTCATTTAATTTGTTGAAGTAGCTTTGGAACTGTTTATTTGTGCCATTCCAAATAACAAACAGGTCGTCTATGTACCGAACCCATAATATTATTCGGTCTAGATCTTGCTGATTGTTTTGATTCCAGGCTACATGTTTCTCCCACCATCCCATGGTGATATTGGCATAATTCGGGGATAGAGAAATGCCCATGGCAGTCCCACAGATTTGCTTATAGAGTTGTTTTTCAAACATGGCATGGAATGGCACAAATAAACAGTTCCAAAGCTACTTCAACAAATTAAATGAAAACAACTTGGGTCTGCAATTCACATGTAACACCAGTGCGCAGGAAATAGACTTTTTGGACACTAAAATATACGTGGCCAATGACCAGCTTGAAACCACACTATTTCGAAAGAAAACGGCAACAAATAGTGTGTTGCATGGAACTAGTTTTCATCCTAAATCCCTTCTGGAAAGCATACCATATGGCGAATTCACACGCTTGAAGAGAAATTGCTCATTAGGAGGTGAGCATGTTCCCGTAAATAAAGCAGACTTATTGCCTTGTCAAAAAGTTGCCTATTATTTTAGAAACACACACACTGCATTGTTTAATACTTATTGTCACAATGTATTTTAAATAAAGCATTTCTAAATAAAATTCATTAAAATGCTTTGGAGTCTTTTTTAAAAAAACACATTTTTTAAAACAATTTTCCAGCCGCAAAATGCAATCATAGAACCAGCCACAAGGCGTTCCTGCACTCCAGCTGAAGAGCATACAGTTCCAGCTCAGTGCTTTCAAAATAATGACCCACGAGACTTACTGTGATTTCTGATTGTATTTTTTTTTTTATGTTGCTCGGGGTGTCATGCTTTCTGCAGCCCTCCACAACATTAAAAACAAACCTTAACAAAGCCAAAAGTCTTGCATACGGGTGAGTGTGATTGACAGTCTGGTGGGAGTGGTGAATGGAAGGAACGGTGGGGTGGAGAACCAGACTGTAAAAAAAAGCGATATGAAGCAGTCCGCGATGACCGCATTATAGCTCCTTTTTTTTCTGTCTTTTGGGAGTGGGGAGAAGAGACCGGGAGGTTGACGGATAGATGAGCATGGACAGGGTGGGTGGAAGAGAGAAGAAACTGGGACTGGGCAGGTGGGAGGAGAAGAAGAAAAAGCTGGATATGGCGGTGAGGGGAAGAGTAAGAGGAAACGGGCGGTTGGCATGAAACGGTGGCAGGTGGGCGGAATAAGAAGCAACATGAATGGGATAGAAAAGAAGCAACATGAGTGTCGGGCGGGTAGTAGGAAAAAGAAGCAGCATGGATGGGACACAGGTGGGAGGGGAGAAGAAAAAAAATAAAAAATAATACCCCAACAGCATCGGAATGACCCTAATAAATTTGAAGTAATCAATACTTGGTCCATCCTCCTGCTGAAAGAAGAAGGCAGCAAATGAGTGACAATGAAGCTGACAAATGTTAAGCAGTGGGCGAACTTGAAGCTCCTTCTACAATATCTCTGGCAAGTGGGAGTGTATGCTCAAGCACACATGCAGGCGAGTCGTAACTAGCAAGAACGCATGCGCTAGCGCAGGAGAGACCTACAAATGCTTGGTGATGCCTCTGCCCCTTATAGATCAAAAACTACAATTTTAAATCCCTCGTAGGGCATTATGGGGCGCTCCTTGCCCCTGGACAGTAAAATTAAACAAGCATTTACAATGCAATGGTCTCGGCATTATTAAAGGTAGAGCTATTGGCATTGCTCATGACATTTTTTCATTTTCTTTTTTTTTTTTTACACCTAAATAAATGGTATTGTCATTTACAATGGCAATAGATGAGCATTAGACAGTAGTAGAGAGTATTCCCGGACACAGAGCCACTTAAGACACACACAGACAGAGCCACACGCACACAGACGGCTCTGTCTGTGTGTGTTAGTGGCTCTGTGTGTGTGCGTGTGTGGCTCTGTGTGTGCGTGTGTGGCTCTGTGTGTGCGTGTGTGGCTCTGTGTGTGTGTGGCTCTGTGTGTGTGTGGCTCTGTGTGTGTGTGGCTCTGTGTGTGCGTGGCTCTGTGTGTGCGTGGCTCTGTGTGTGCGTGGCTCTGTGTGTGTGGCTCTGTGTTTGTGTGTCTCTCTGTGTGTGTGTGTGTGTGTGTGTGCATGGCTCTGTCTGTGTGTGTGTTTGTGGCTCTGTCTGTGTGTGTGTGGCTCTGTGTCCGTGAATACTATCTACTACTCTCTAACGCTCACCTATTGCCATTGTAAATGATGATACCATTTATTTATGGGTTTTTTTTTTAAATGTCATGAACAATGCCAATAGCTCTTACTTTTATAATGCTGAGACCATTGCATTGTAAATGCTTGTTGTTATCTACAATTAAGAGAATTTTTGTCACGTCTTTCTTCAAATTAAATTAGTATGGATAATAATTTGTCTTTACAGAGATTTATCAAAGTATCAAGATGTGGCTATAATCATACTTTTTGTTCAGTAGTGATGAACCAGAAGAATATGGCTAATAAAAGTGATGTCTTGTCTGCTAGTCAGTCACACAACTTGCATTCTAATGTCTCCGTCACTAATATAAGGCTTACCAATCAGCTCGCTCAGAACATCTTAAACGTCTCCAAGATTAAGACTCATTCCTTTAAAAACGTTGTATGATTTATATACTCCAAAACATAAATTCTTCGGGACTCCGCCCCTCACTGCTTCGCAGTGAGAGCTACGGTCCCTCGACCTAAAAAACCAAGTAAAACAAACCCACATGGTGCACTGACAAAGTATAGCAGCTTTAAGTTTGGTGTAAGAATCAACATTTTATACTATAGGGAACCTGCTGATGTTTAGCAGGGGAAATCTGTAGGATTATTATCGTACTATGCAGATCTTGGTGCGTTATTCACCAAAACAGCCATGTTAGTCCGAGAAAACTCATAATAGGCATTATATATAGCTGACGCGGGTATTGTTATTTATACGGTGTGATGAAGTGCTTTCACTCCTGATCAGGCCCTTAGAGTTTGTATCTGCCTATTATTTGTGGAGAGCAACACCATCCTGCCCTTGGTCTAGTCATTTCCTCTGTATTGGTGGAAATGGCTTTCACTCAAACTAAGAATGGGAGCTGATAATAGGGGCCTGAGGGCCAGCATGGAACCGAAGGGTGCTACAGGTGATACCAAACCAACCCACCACTCTTTATTTCTTTAGTGTTTAACTGAAATCATACAATTAATAAAACCAATTCATATAAAACGATCAGTAAGAATCCATTATTTGATGCAATTTATTAAGAGTGCAATTTACTAAGTCCACGTCTTTGTTACAGAAACAGTATAGCAGCTTTAAGTTTGGCGCACGAATCAACACGTTACACTGTAGGAAACCCGGATAAAAAAGGAGCAGCATAATGAAACCCCAAACCATATGATCACCTACCTCGGCTTCATAGACTGGAACTGGTGTCCTACAAACGCACACGCACACACGCGCACACGCACACACGCACACGCACACACGCACACACGCACACGCACACGCACACCCACACGCACACACACTCTCTCTCTCTCTCTCTCTCTCTCTCTCTCTCTGAAAGGGCATTCAGTAACTGAGCTCAGGTGATACTTTTGCAGTTGAGCTTTTGCACTATGAAAACCATGTGCCAGTGGGTGAACATCAGCTGATACCCGTTTTCTCTTTTCACTAACTGCTGGACTCGAGTGGCCTGCACTAGGGAAGAGATCCATAAAGTAGCAATGTAAAATGCTGTATAACTGCATGCTTATTCATAATCGGAACAGATATAAAAATGCAGAAAAAAAAGAAAAGAGTTAGTAGAAAACAACTTCTTTCGTGTTATGGAAAATAAAGTCAGTAACGCTTATTAAACAACCAATGTTTTATACAACATAAACATATTGAAGGCAAACGATATCCTTGCCAACAGAAAAAAATATATATTTAGGACAGCACTTTAATTTATATTTCAAACGCAATTTTTTAGTAGCTCCCGTGCTGAAGCTCCGTTGCTGTCCATGTGCATGTATCCAAAAAACAGCAAGTAACACAAACGAATATGCAGCAGTGACCAAGCATAGCAGCTTTGAGTTTAGTGCAAGGATCTCAACTATGGCCATGTGAAAGACGGCTAAAAAAAGAGCAAAAAAATGAAATAACAGACCATAGATCACCCACCTCTGCTTCAGAGACCGGAAGTGGTGCCCTGCACACCCATTGAAAGGGCATTCATTAACTGATACTTTTTCACTCTGAGCTCGCGCTATGAATTACATGTGCCATGAGAGTGAACAGTACACTGAGCACATAGGTGTTCGGTTTGTCTTGGGCTGCACGAGAGTGCAGGTGAACATCATCTGACACTCGTTTTCTCTTTTTACTAAACACTCTGCTGGACTCGAGCAGCCTGACTAGGGAGGACAAAAAGGCACGGCTCGTTTACTCTTGCTGTTCCCAGGTCAGAGGGCACGAGTGGAATCTTGCCGACCACAGCCTGTGGCTAGGGAAATAATAAATGCAATATACAAAAAGAAAACAAACACTTACATCGTCCTCGCGCGCTCCGTGGACCGGCCGCAGCCCCGGGTCTGCCGCGGCCGGTCCTGCAGTAAGGGGCACGGCGCATGTGTAAACCCGAAACCTTCAATGGGGCACGGCGCATGCGCAAGCAGCGGGAGGTATAGCTAGCGTCTCAGCTTCCGAGGAGGACAGCGCGTTCGCGCAAATCACCTTGCGCGCGGCCAGGACTGTCCTCCTCGGAAGCGGAGTCTCTAACTATAGATCTCTGGCGAGAGCGAGCTTCGCTCGCTTCTAGCCGAGACCTAAAAAAACATGCCACTGGAATGCAGATATTAACACAAAAGAGCCTTCAATGTCGTAGGGTGCATTAACGAGTCCTACTGATAGCACCACGAGCACCGAACGGAATACCAGACCTGTAACTTTCATCCACAGAACTAGCCAATAGAACCAGTATTCAACCTTGGAAGACACATACGCGCAATGAAAAAATGCTCCACAATTCCGCAGCCTCGAAATGTGTAGACCTGAAGAGTTACGTTACCTACAAGATAACAATGAAAGACTATAAGTAGGTCTTCAAGTTACTTCCTTGCAATTAAACACTGGCAAACTGTTCAGGTTACCACGCTGAGCTCAAAGGCAGAAAGACAGCTGTAACGTTACTTGCCTGGGACAAAAAACTTACTATCAGTTGCCATGTTACCACCCTGTTTTAAATACAGGCATTACCTTCATGAGAAAGATGAAGGTCAGACAATCTGCCATCAAGCCACTTGCCTGGCATGCTGAAAGCCTGACAGGCACTCCGGTTACCAGCTAGGGTTGAAAATTGGTTGGTTCATTGCCTCACTGGGAATAAAACGGTGACAATAGGCAGTCATGTTGTCTGCTGTGGATGAAAGCCTGAAATCTAAAGGTTGCCACCATGAGATGAAAAGCTGCACAATTCTTGTATTTATTGCCTTTCAGGATGGAAGGCTAACAACTGATAGTCATGTAACCTGCCTGGGATAAAAGGCTGGGATGTGCCTGGAAAGATGAAAGGTTGACCATCAGTCTCCTTGGCGGATGGATGTCAGGCTAACAGTCTGTTCACTCTGCGCCAGGGAACAAATACGGTCAACTTATTTTTGTGAAAGGCACAGTAGACAACCAAAGAAACATAACTTGAGAGGTCAGCAAATAACTGACAGTCACCACCCTGCATTTCCCAGTTATTTTACTGAATAATCAATCACCTCTACGCTAGACCTACTGGCCCCATCAAATGCCGTTTTTCTGATGACTTTATACCATAGTGGCTGTCAACCAAGAGGCACAATTTTGTCCTTTGAAAAGGGACCTATATACTAAGCCCGGTAGAGTCAGAGGTCTTCAGAAAAAGACAGAATCACAGCCACAGAGTATCTCAGTGGCTTCTTCTGCCAGCAAGAACGCCTTAAAATGTTCTAGCGGCATCTTCAATGGGGGTAAGCGACCAAAGTATCAGGCATGCAAAACCAACATCTCTGAGTGTCACTTAAACCGCAGCACAGTCTGGCTTGGGCCCATTAAATGCAGAAAAGAGAAGACAAGATGGCAGATGTTTTTCTAACTAAGGATTGAGGGCCTGGATTGCCACCCCCCTCGGAACTTTGCCTTTCCCGTACCACTATACATTTCAGAGGAAGATGTAGACCCTTCTCTTCAAAGATCAACTAGTCATGTATCCGCTTGGTCCTCTCCAACAACCTCTTTCTTACAACCCTTCCTACTCAGTACCACTTTCTTTCATTCCTTTTCATAATTAGTCCCCACACTGCTTTCCAGGTTCGCTTCCACCATGCAAGTCCCAGAAGCCCTTGTTAAGTCCAGCTGGTCAGCCTGCTCTACCTACTACTGAAGCACTCTTTAATTTGAAGCAATATGAAAGCCACCCTAAAAATTGGTAACTAGTTTTGAGGTAACTGCTACAGAATGGATGACGAGGTTAAGAAAAAGTATATGGATTAAGAAGAAAAAAAAGCACAATTTGCCATGCTTTACCACAGAAAAATATTGTTGGTCGTTCATCATGAAAGAATGCTAGGTCGATAAATGCAAACGTCTCCGCACCTGGGAGACGGAAACTCAAAGTAAAGCCTTAATTCTTTCTGGTATACACACAAAACAAAAGCTAGCCTTTTTTGGTAATTCAGTGTGCAGAGCGCTATGCACCAGGTCGCACTACAAATACAAGGCCATCCGTCCACAGTAAATGTAGGTAGCTGAGGCAACAAAAACTATCAACCAGCATATCACATCAAGACTCAACTGTGTCATTTGTTTTTGTAACTGAATGAGGAACTCTTGCTGTAAGAGTATTGAATTCCTCGTGCGCTCCGTGGACCGGCCGCAGCCCCGGGTCTGCCGTGGCCGGTCCTGCAGTAAGGGGCACGGCGCATGCGTAAACCCGAAACCTTTAATGGGGCACGGCGCATGCGCAAGCAGCGGGAGGTATAGCTAGCGTCTCAGCTTCCGAGGAGGACAGCGCGGTCGCGCGCGCGTGGCCGGCGCAAATCACCTTGCGCGCGGCCAGGACTGTCTTCCTCGGAAGCGGAGTCCCTAACTATAGATCTCTGGCGAGAGCGAGCTTTGCTCGCTTCTAGCCGAGACCTAAAAATGTGAGCGGCTCCTGCAGCTCATTTACTTATTTATTTGCTTTGAGTTTTTTCTTGTCCCATCTGCATTTTATTAACAACTAGCAGCCCGCCCTGACGTTGTCCGGGGCAGAAGGGGGCTGGGGGCAGCACCGCTGCATGAGACGCGCAGCAGAGCAGCCAGCAGCGGGAGCAGCAGAGCGAACTCACCAGCATCACGTGCCCAGGGTGTTGTTTCCTTGCCCCCGTTTTCTTGCTCCTGACCGCTTCTGGCCACGCTTGTTTCGTTGCTCCTTGCTGCTTCTGCCCATGCTCCTGTCCTGACTGCGGAGGCTGCCTGTCCACCGCTCCTCTTCGCGCTCCTGTACGCCGCTCCTCCCCGCGCTCCTGTCAGCACGCACGTCGCGGCCGGACTACTTTTTTTTATGGTAAATTTTTTAAAGAACTTATCTTTTTTTTTTTTTGTTACATAGCCTATGTCCATCTGCTTACCGACGTTTCCTATGATGTATTGGGTGTTTTGATTGGCGCTGTGGTTCCCGAGTTTACCTGGCTCAAAGGTGTGTGTTCTCTCTTTCATAATAGTAGTATAGAGTATAGATAGCACTCAAATGGTAATTAACTTTATAGTATCCTCTCACTTTGCAGTCAGTGAAAGAAAAATAAACACCAATCCCATGTTAAAAGAATAAGCAGCAATTGTCAGAAGACATAGCCTGACCTTTGACCTCTGTCTTCAAAGCAACTTTAAATCTGCCAAGATAAACACAGAATTGAAAGGCATCTCTTTATTTCTTTATTGCTGGAACTTTCTGATCCCCAAAAATCGTCTTGCAATGTTTGGGAAACGCTGCGTGAAACACCTTGTCTGGCCATTTCCTTGCAGCATTAAGCACTTTTGTAGCAAAAACATCCGAGAAGACAGTTTTAAGGGCTCAAACCGCCCTGGTTTTGTGTGTACAACAGCTTCGGACTTCTGATTTGTCAGAATTGATTTGATATTTATTTAGCAAGCACACTGACGCCCGTAAGCACTCCTCCTGTAAAAGGATAAGTTCTGGGGTCCTCTTCACCAGCCCTGTTGCCAAGCCCCCCAGTTAAGCACCACAATACTAATGAGCCGAGGCATTATTCTCTTTAGGGGAGCAGTCCCTCGCGCCAGCTGCTCGGGGTTAAGCTTTCTATAGGAATGCCGCAGGCTTCCAGTGCGTCTTTGCAAGCTCCTACTGCGGCGCTAAGGTTTAAGCACCTGCTGCAGAGATGTGAACGCAGCTCGAGTTCTGAGTCTCAAACTCCAGAGGGGTCTATCAGCAGGTCATCCTTCTCAGTGCGACAACATGATGCGCACCACAGAACTCGGCAAGAACCAGCGCCTCGATCTTTCTTTCTTTCCTATTATTTCAACACTTCACGGCATAAGAACAGCCTGGGGAGCGTGCAGGCCGATGCTGTACAATATTTGGTATTCCATGGGATTTCTGTTTTATTTTCCTGCTCTTCGCGCCTTCCGCCTCCGGGAGCCAATAACGAATCTGTACCTTTACCTTTCTCTTTGAGGTGTCGTGGCATGCATGCTCTAATACAGCTACCGCGTCACGATTTTGTAAGCCAAACATTGGCAATGCTTTCATTTTTCCTGCGTGTAAGGAAAGCTTTAGCTTAAAGCTTTGTGTCCGTTGAGCCTGCTTGCAGCCCTTCCTCCTTTTTAAACAGCCCATCCAGGCTGGATGCTTTGCTTCACGGCTTGGCTCCTCCCTGCGCTCCCGATGTCAGCACGCACATCGCGGCCGGCGCTACTTCCAAGGGACTACTTTTTTTTATGGTAAATTTTTTAAAGAACGTATATTTTTTGTTTGTTATATAGCTTATGTCCATCTGCTTACCCTGACGTTTCCTATGATGTATTGGGTGTTTTGATTGGCGCTGTGGTTCCCGAGTTTACCTGGCTCAAAAGTGTGTGTTCTCTCTTTATAATAGTAGTATAGATTGTGGGTGGCAGCCATTCTGGGTGCAGAGGAGCCAGCCATTTTTATTCTATCATGGTTGCCCTGTGGCACTCCACCCCCCCCTTTTTTTCCCTCTATCGTCGGAAGCTGCAGGCAAAGCCCCAAAGCCCTGGCACCCCCTTCCAGCTCTCCAGCCACCACCTATCCTTAGTGCGGCAGAACAGACTGTTGGTTTGCTCCTATCCAGGCAGGAGCAGCTTTTCCCCTCTGCTCCCACACGGTGGAAGCGAAGCTGCGTTCCACTGCCTGGGACAATGCAGGCAGGAATTTAAATTGGATTCCCTGTCTGCACTCTCCCGGGTAAGGAACAGCACTGTGTCCCAGGAGATGGGGTCTCCAGGGCCTTAGGGTGGCTTGACCAGTGTGCCCAGTGCCCACCGCCCCACATCCTGTTAAAAATAGCTTCAACCCTAGGCAATGGGGTGCTCAGGGCTGTAGGATGACTTGGAGAGGGTGGGTCCCACGCCCCTGCTCCCCAATAAAAAAAATGCATTAGCCCCTGGGGAGGGGGTGCTTGGGGCCATATTATGGCTTGGAGAGGGGGCTTGCGCACCCCCACCCCCTAAAAAGGTAAGCGGCCCTGTGGGAAAGGGTCACCGGGGCCCTAAAATGGCTTGGTCAGGAGGGGGCTGCAAGTCATCTCTCCACATTAAAATGCGTGTGCTGACCGCTGGGCCCTAGCCCATTCCAAAGGGTCTTATATTTTAAGTATGGAAGCCTGCACCTTTTAAAAAAAAAAATATATATATATATATACAGGACTGCGGATCGTTCACATATTTCCCTACTACGTTTTCTAATACCAAAACCATTAGAAATTGTTCTCAAAGGAGCCGTGAATTGATACAATTCTTCAGATTCTGCCACTTGTATCTGGGACTCGAGTGCCTACAGAGAAGCGAACACAGTGCAAACCATGGTCCGTGGGTCCATGGGCTCCAGGCGGAAGCAGAGATAGCACAACCCAAGGAATCATAGACACCACAGTAGTGGTTCTGTGGGATGTACACCTAAGCAGAGATGACACAACCCAAGGGCAGCCCCAGACTCACTGTGGGTTTATGCTGTAAACCGAAGCGGTAAAGGCACAACTCGCTTGAGGGGGGCTACTAACGAAGCAGTGAGAGGAAGCGTTTAAAATGTAGTCTTGTGGAGGAAGATGGAGATTAGAATTAGGAGAAGAGGTGAGGCAGAAGTGGGTAAGGAAGAAGGGGAAAGGGAAGATAAATCGATGGAGCGCTGAGCAAGGGTCTTCTGTGGCCCTGACCGCCCCAAACATAGACGACACAAGAAAACACCCTTAAATTTAGTCATTTACCAAGATACTGCATGGTGCGGGGTTAAACAGTGCAGTGCGGGAGGGTTGACTGCTGAACGAATCATGTCACTGACCGCTTTTTTCCAAAGCCATCGTAGGCTAAAAGCTATGTGAAGAAAAGCTGTTGATGACTGGCTCATTTTAAGGATTATGGGAGCCCCAAGCAAGACCTATTTTGGGGGCCCTGTTTTGAACAACCACCAATTCTATTACTCATTTTCTGCTACTTTAAGTTTAAATGGTGCTAAACAATACTAAATTCTGGTTAAACTTTCAGAAACGTGGTCACATAAAAATACAGCTGGAATAAGAACTGCCTGTCAAAAATCCTTCAGATGACACCAAGCAGAGAAAGATAGAGTAAGATGTAGATGTAGTCGGTGAAGAGGAAAAAAAGGTTGAGGTAGAGAAATAGACTGAGGTGAAAAAGTCAAGGTTTGCTGTCTCTTCGGGCCATGGAAGGCGGGGGCATGGGCAGTTGCCCACTTTGCCTATGCCTTAAATCCATCTCTAACTGAGGGAAGATAAACTCTGTAAAAATTCAAATCTGGCAAAATAACAAAACAATACAGAAGGAAAATTAGGTCTCACTCCATGTATTTTGTGCCTGTTCAGTTTGTATCAAGAAGGACCTTGTACGTCAGCTGCTCCAAGGGCCACCTCTGTAAGCCGAGTCCTGATGCATTAATCAATTTGAAGCGCAGTAGGGCTACCGTTGCCACAAGGCATTAAACAAAAGCCCAGGAGAGGAAACATGGCATCCTGCGATCAATGAGGACCTGGCAACTCCAGTTCCATTTGAATTGTGTTGCGATTGCTCCTGTGATCTGTAAAACAAAAAGGACAGACATGCATCTTTTTGCAGACCAAAGTATTTAAGCTTACATTTCATTTGACACTTTGTTTTTTTACAAAATCTATTTAGTTAAAACTTCAATATCGTTCTGTTTAAGAGTGGACTAAGTTTATATAAAAATATTGTACTCGCCTATCAACGGAGAGACTCGGAATGAAAAACTATTTATATAATTAGACAGCATTTGGGACACTAACTTTCAAATTCATGCATATAATTGGCATTTTATTGCCTGACCTCCACCACACCCACAGTCTAAAATAAATGTACATGTGCTTTACGTTTCAAACGGGATGTGCTTTATATGTCTCTCTCGTCCAGGAAAACAGTTGAGGAATTGCACTTTATGTGACTGATTTTGTTGCTTTACTATGCAAAAGTGAAGAGATTCAGATTGCATTCCTGGAAGCTCCTTCAACAGCCAGGCACGTAACCCCTGTATACAGCTGTTAAGTAGTAACATTGTAAATGCATCTAGTTTGACAGACACAACTTTTTTTTATACAGTATGCTTCTTTTTAACTGTAGTACTGACTGGACAAGTCTGCTGCTTGCTTTCACACTGGCAATGTGTGTAAATCCTTTGCAATTGTGTTGCAGTTTTCGAAACTTCATGTCCCTTTGTTTGGGGGGAGGGGGTGGAGCCAAACAATCAGAGTACGGAGGCCTTCGGCGGTGAATTGAGGGATGTTTCTGCTGTATCCCATTTGTTTGTAATGTCTCTTAACACTTCACCTTTATTACGAGCTCTTAAAGAGCTGATCACCTGTCAGCACAACACCCTTTTTAAGTCGAGCTTCGAAAACCTGTGGTATATACTTTAGTATATACTAGTTTATATACTTTGTGGGCTTAGAGCCCGCCCACTGCTTTTCATTTGTTCCTTTTAAGTGTCCTTTAAAAAGCCTTGCTTACAAGTGGTTAATCTTTCCTATTTGTCCCTCCTTTTGTCCTTTGTTCACACCCACTGAGCAGCGCCCTAGTAGTTGTGACCTTCCACTTGTCCCATTGTAACATCTGTTTAGGGACTACTTTTCCCTTTATTTAGGAGCATTGGACATGAGCACGCGATGTTTTCAGTTGCTCTGAGCTTAGACTGCTGTTTACCTAAACAGAGCTGTAATTTTTGTTCTCTCCTCACAACTGCGGCGCCCTCCTCCCTAGCGTGCCTGCAGAGGTACTTAATATCCTTGTGCCGAACCCTTTCCTACCTAGTGCGGTCCCCTTCCCCCCCCCCCCCCCCCCGACCCTGCTTTTTCAATTTTCTTTAAAAAGCGAGTGCTTCTGATCATTACTGTGATAAACACTTCTCTGTCCGAAAGATACATTTTTTAGCCGCGCAGACATTAAGTGATTTGCCCAGAATCACAGGATGTTCAGCCTCCCACCAAGACGCAAACTCAGTTCCCCAACTTCAAAATCAACCGCTTAGCAGTTAAGCCACATCCTCTTTATATTTATCTGCAATTACAAATAATTGTAATGCTTTAAGTTTAAGGCATTGTGAAGGGCGCTGATGTTTTTGAATAGCTAAAGAAAGGCAACAATGCAGTGTTATTCTGAAAACATAAAACAGCACAAGTGGTATTGTCCTTTTATATCTCCAGTTTCATGCTCTGTTTTAATTCGTAAGGGTTCATTGTTCATAGTATCCGTAGACCCGCCCCGGCGTCCCCTTCCGGTCTGTCCTGGGATGTGGCAGTCCTGACGCTGTTACAAGTTCTGGAGCAGCGGACATTTTCCCTGTGAGGAGAGGAGCTTATCTGACCAGCATTTTGTACATAAGTTTTATTTCCTTCGAAAACCAGGTAGATGGGTACCTGGCATACAGAGTTCTTTAGGGATGTAGTGCTTGCATTATCATTAGTCCAAATCACTCGTTGTTCTTCAATATGGAATAGTTTCTGATGTGCCAAAAGTTAATGCTGACTTCCAAATCAAATCATTTTCCTTACTTTTTTACTCTGCATTAAAATTGAAAAGTGCCATGTCTCTTCTACTTTTTAGCTGTACGACCCTGTTTGCACTTGCCTGAATTGTTTTTAATCTTGATATTTTAAGTACTTTCTCAAACTTGTACCTGTTGTGAGATAAAAGTTGTTGCTTGAATCTGTTGGTTTTGCTAGGAGGAAGGAGCAGCTAAAATCGGGGTTCCTGCTCACTTCTGCCATTTTTACTTCGCTGGGACAAGGAGAGGAGCCATTTTCTGACAGTGTGCACTCTATTGCTCATGCTTTTAAACCAAGGAGCTGCTTATGGCAAGCCCGTCTATGCCCGTCCGCGTCCCGGAGGAAACCAGCGCTGGCCATGCTGCTGATTTGACTGCTGATAAGAAGCAGAGATTGATGTATGATGGGACAACACTGCAAAATTTAGGTATAGAAGCGCCTTGCAAGAGAGATGTTATGGAGTGTGGCAAGTTCGATGTATTCCAGTGCGCATTCTGCAACTGGGTCTCTTCACGTGGAGCAGAGGAATCTCCCACTCACCTGTTAGCAGCTACACTAGACCTGGGAGGGAAAAACATGAGGGAGATCTCTCCGCTTTTTTGATAAATATGCACTCCCTGCAGAAGCATGAAATGTAGGTTTCTGACCTTCTCCAGGACTTCAACCAGATTTACTGTTAATGGAAACTTGGCTCACTGAATCTTCCAATCCCACGCCGGCAGCGGCCATTTCACATGGGTACAAGGTATTTAGGAAGGACCTTTCCCTTGGTAAAGGGGGGGAGGCTATTATCTTTAAGCAAGAATTTGATTGCACGGCTGTTACCCTGGGAGATATAGAGGGGGCAGAATGTCTAGGTTTCCTCTGCTCTCTAGCACCATATCAATCCCTTGCAGGTGCTCTGATCCAAGGTCGGTGGGTGCCATATTTAAATCCCTTAACGAAGCCGAAGAGCCTCAAATATAGCCACTTTCTTTTTCTGGGTGATCTAAACCTTCACATGGATATACCAATGGAGTTGTAAGTCATCTCTTTGACTGAGACTCTCTCAGCTCTTAACGTCTTTCCTTATGTGTCTTGTCTTATGCATAGGGCGGGACATAACCTAGTATATACAATAGAAGGGGGTTCCCCAAGGCAATACAGGATATAGGCAGGAAGGGAGGGGATCAAAGCATAAATAGAGAAGAACACCCTGCCAAAATGAATACCCAATGGTAGGCCTATATCCCTACTTCCGGCCTTTTCCAAGGTGCTGGAAAAACATGTGAATGCAGTCAATGTGGGAAAATATAATCTGCTGCCTAGTAAGTAGCCAATCGGGCTTTAGAGCTAGCTGCAGCACCGAAACAGCCTTGCTGGAGGTTACAGAACATATCAAAGAGAAGTTAGATCAGGGGGCGAAAGCAGTCCTAGTATTGATAGACCTGTCGGTGGCCTTTTATACTGTCCCTTATGCTAAACTCTTGAAAAGTATTGAGAAGCTTGGTGTCCCTGGTACGGCTTTAAAGTGGCTAGCTTCTATTCTAGAGGACGGAAGTCAGGAAGTTGTGGACTCCAGCCTTCACTGCTACCCTTACGAATTAGAAAGTGGGGGTCCAGCAGGGCTCTGCTCTGAGCTATACGCTTTTTAATATGTATATGACCCCACTAGCATCATTGGCGGAAGCATGCGGGGCTAAAATAATATTGTATGCCAACGACACCCAGCTGCTCTTCACCTGTGAAAAAGGGGCAGACTTTGAGGGGGGGAAAGATTAGAATGTGCCTCCCTAGGGTTTTCAATTTTTGGATGAGGAATCAATTAAAGTGCAACCCCGAGGAATCCGAGATTATCTTTTTGGGTGCACTCTGAAGAGTGGAGAGACTGGTGGCTTTTGGACTTGTCGCCACCACCCTCTGCTCACAACACAGTCAAAGGTCTGGCATTTTTATCGATAGCACTCTTGATGAAACATCAAATTCAAACTGTAGCGGGCACCTGTTTTGGTCTACTATGAATGCTGAGGAAATTTTTATCTCTATCAGTGACCACTAGGAAAACTTTAGTTGAGGCACTGGTTGCTTCCAGACTGCATTACGCAAATGTGTTGTTCCTGGGTCTACCTGACTACCTAGTCAACAGTCTTCAGGGATTTCAAAATGCAGCGGCGAGATTGGTTCTCATTTTAAATCCCAGGACACAAATGTCCCCTCACCTCCGTGCCCTTCACTGGTTACCAGTGAGAAAGAGGATCACATTTAAGGCTTTGATGCTTACTTTCAAAGCCTTACATGGCATGGGTGCCTGTTACAGCAGGAAGAGAATATCCCATTGCACGACATCAAGAACTCTGAGGTCATTATCCAATCGCCTGTACCCAGGATACGTCTGGCTCGATCTGGAGGAAGATCCTTTCTTTCTGGGAGTTCAATCCTGGAACCCTCTTCTGGTGACCATCAGAGACACTATGGATCTGGCTGTTTTTAGGAAACGAGTTCAATTTTGTTATTCCTCAATTAAGAGGCATAGGGGGTAGTGGAGAGCTGCCTATTAGCGCGAGGACACTCTTGCTCAGTAGCCGTGCGCTGTACAAATGCAAGTTCATTCAGTCATTATTCCTCATTAGTTCCTTTCTCGTTGTTTGAGCTCCCTGTGTCCATTTTTTGCTTTGCTGGAATTCTTTTGCTGCTAAATACAGAGCTGGCTCGGCACTGACACACAAGGCTTCGTTATGAGTCTGGCTGTCCAACGACCGCCAGACTTATGGTTGAGGTCTCCCAACCTCCCTTTTAAGACTAGGGCGATCAGGCCGCCCTGGAAACACGGCAACAGCCAGGTAATCACTCTTCCCTTGCGATTGCATGGTGGTTCTGACTCCGCAATATGCTTGGCGGGCCGCAGCGTATTAAGAGTTTCCTCACCACCACACTTTTCATGGTGGCGCAACTTCCATGAAAAGTGTGGGGGAGAGTAAACAAAGGGGGCCCTACAGGGCCCCCAGGTGCCTCACGCTATGTGGATGCACATAGAGGGGGGCTTAACATGTGCCCCCCAGTGTGCATGCACACCAGTACCTGCACAGCATGGGCTGCAGCAGTACATGCCGTGCAGGTACCGTCTATGACGTTCCGATTGCGGTGCCTATTTTATAGGCACCGCCCTGGGAATGCCAAAGAACCGCCTGCCAGAGCATTAAAAAACTCCTGATTCGGCGGGTGATTCCTGCACAGGTTTGGTGGTGCGGGTGGTCCTGTCATCGCCAAACTCATAAAAAGGCCCATAGCTTTGATCTCTGGTTGTTAACTTCTATCAGGTGAGAGAGACTTGAGAAGTGAATGCTTTATACATTCACCTCGCACAACATTTGCAAAACCTACCCTGCGTCAAGATTGAGCAGAAAGTTGGCCACCTTCGTGGGTCTGAATGGTCAGATTTAGTCTATTGCCCTCCATTGTTTTGCACACACCTGACTGGACAGTGGTCAAGTGCTTTAGTTCAACCGATGTGCCCCCAAAAGAGATTGGTGCAGTGTGCGTAACAAGTCAACCCACTCTACATTGAGTAGACTCTAGATAATTTATTCGTTCAGCCTTCTGAGCGTGATCTGTGCTCTGACTGTACTACCTTCCTATTGACTCCTGGTGCGTTGCCTGTGCATTCTGCCAGAGCAGGGGAGGGAAGTTGCTACTCTGTGGGAAGCCCCTCAAATATGCTCCCCTTTTGGCTAGCCTTCTTATTTTTGTTGGGGCCTATGCTCGTGCTTATAATGGGCCCTCTTTCTTTGGGCATGGCACCATATTTGATTTGGCTTCTATTCTGTCTTCATTAGTTGTGTGTCAGAACCAGAAGCTGGGAAAAGCAGTGGCTATCTTGAAAGGGAACATCATAGAATTTTTGGGGTTTGCAAAATTCCTGGGAATATATCTTGTGTGCTCTTGAGGTGGCACTGTGGGCTTTTTAGGTTTGAGCCAAGCATGTATTCCTGAATCGGACTGCATGACCCAGTGTGTTGTAACTGTCCCTGGCAGCACAGCATCCAGGATGATGTGCTGCATGGCTAAACACTTAAAAGGGCCCAAAGGTGAGACCAATTGACTAAGCTAATGCTTGTGTTTTTTTTTTTTCGTTTTTTTTTTGAATGCTACTTAAGACTCCCTGCGTGCTGAAAATTATACAGTCGGAGGCCACCTCGGCATGTAGCTTAAAGGAAACCTAGGTTCGGAGTCGATTAATATAATGAAATATTGCAATAAAATACTATTCTAAATTGGGTTTACTTATCTTGACAATACTTGCCATGCGTGGTAATGACTGCGTGGAAAGGGCAATACTGTTGAAGTTGAGTTGTAATGTCACACAACCCACCCAGAAGAGCACTAGACACACTGTCCTTGGGAGGACGGTGGAGTTGGGTTGGCCTGCTTGAACATAGTGATGTCCCAGCAGGCTGTTTAATGTGAAAGGGTAGCTGGGCTGGACAAGTGGAGAAGGACATTGACTGACCTTCAAGTCCTTTGAGAGAAGCTGGCTTTGGAGACCTATCTTGGTCTCTAGACACCCGCGTGCTTATCTCTTGCTGAAAAGTACATTTTTGTACCACAGACCACTGGATTGCAGGGTTGTCCGAGAGGTCACTTTTGCTTCAGAAACCTCCTTGCAGTGAGACCATGAGAATTTGAAAGGACGCATAAAGGAATGCTGACCGGTAACCCCCTCTTTCTGTAGCTAGGAGAGCCACCGGAACAGTGGGTTCCCTTTCGCTGCCCCTCCCCCTCTTTCATTTGACCGGTATGGTACTCAAGGTCAGCTAAGCCTCCTCTTGAAGATAGTGTAAGGGGCCAGGGCTGAAGCAGCGAGCCCCCTTGGAAGGGCATCGGAAGAGAAATCCATCTGGAGAGCATGAGAAGGGGCGTCCTCGCCTCTTGGCAGTGGTCGACAGCCACTTTCTCGCACTATCTTCACAGCAAAGGCAAGCAGATAAGCAAAGGGCGTTTAGTGCATTTTCTTCCATGTCCAGCTCCTTGACTGGCCCCGCTGTACCTCCCCAGGGCGGATTCCTTCTCTGCGAGCTCCATCTGGAATACTGCACTTTAATGTTTAATAGAACGTGTATGTGAAGTAAGTTTGAACATATCACGCTCTCTTTCACCTTATTGAAGCCACTTACCTAGTTAGCTACGTTGTTTATAAACTGCATTGACTGGAGCAAACGCAAGCTCAACAAAAAAGAAGCAAAGTCCATCTTCATGCCTGGCCACACACATAATACACGTCAAAGTTCTTTACATTAACCACCACAAATTCTAAACTTTCCACGCATCTCTACTTGCAAATAACAATGCACAACAAAAAGATGGAAATTCAGAACCGTGCCAAAAGTGCACTCGATTAAGAAAGTGCAAATGTGGCATACTAATGATAAAAGGTCTGACATTCCCCTCCCTCCACCCTCCTACTCCCGTTTACAAGGAAGTCATATTTCTCTCTTCTCAATTGTTCGTTTTTGCTCACCTTTCCTAGCTGTAACTCCACTAGCTTTCTATTTTTCACTTCACAGAGTCCTCACTCCTTCTCTTGTGCCGTATCTTTTGTTCCTTTGAAACGCGGTTATATACACTATGCTAACTTTTTTTTGTTTTTCTATTCTTTTACGTTTCAGAACACATCAGGAAATGCTGTAAAAATTTAATTGAAACAAAAATCAATAGGAATCGTACACCAGTTCTAAATAACCAATACCTAGACTTCTCTGCCCAAGTCATGCACACAACAGAATGAATGTGTTTACAATTTTCTGAAAATCGGAAGAGAGAGGGTCCAGCACACCCCCTTCAAAGCGAGCTGCCTCGCTTTCAGAATGAGCTGCCTCATCTTTAGAGCCAGCACTACTAGCCCTTTTGGATGACTAGCTTCTCTTCTCCCGCGCTTCTCGGCACCCTTGCAGCCAGGGCACCTTTTGACCGGAAAACGAATTGCCAGAACAACAAAACAAGGCAACAACCCTTCTCCATCTATGCACCCTTGATCTGCAACTAGATCCCCACATCCATCAGTACTGCACTAATGTGGAAAAAGCTGAAGGTGCACTTCAATGGCCACTACATCACAGCTCTGTACCAGCCCACTTCCCCTCTCAGAACTCCGCTCCTTTCCAAACACTAATTGAACGCATCTTTGTCTTTGACCACGTGCACCTCTCCATCATCTTTGTGTTAGATTTGTGCTACACAAATACCTCATACATACATACAATATCCTAGCTGTCTCTTTCTTTGGATGCCCGTGAACCAAAGGTCTAAAATTTGGTGTTGGACAGCTTGATATCAGGAGCGCTGGGCCTTGCTGCATGATGACAGTCTATAGAACTGAACTTCCTACTCTGACATTCAGGGGGGTTTTCATATAGTGCCTTGAACACAACACTCACTGTGAATTGGGGATAATTCTCACACGTACTGGCACCCAAAGTTCATGACTGAGATCTGAGGTGAAGATAGAGAATGTATTGCCCTGCTTTTCAAACTTATTGACATTTTCTGGACTACAGGGCGAGGAAACTGGACTGAGGTCCAGGCTGTTCTAACCTAGCCAGATTTTCAGGCTATTCACATAATTTCGATTTATATGCAGTAAATATGAAATTTAATAATTTGAATATTAAGTTATTATTATGAGTATTTGGCATGGATCCGAGCCTACTGAATCTATTTTAGACACTCCAGTCCGAGGAAATCCTTAAAAGGAGAAATTTCTATGAAAGAGCAAATCTGGCAAAAATATCTGCACTCAGAAGACTGCTTAATTTCACATTTCTTGCGGCGTGAATGTGGAAGGTAGTGGTCCTAATTGCTGCAAAAATATGCTTCTAGATAAGCAGATGCGACTCCAGATAAAAACCCCAGGATGGAACAAATGCTCCCAGAGACACCTTAGTATTGGTCATCCATGGACCCTGCTCCTGTTGAATCCGGTGTGGATGTTTTCTCGAGAAGGAGCTTGTTGTGTATTTTTTGTCCTCTGAGTTAAATGTGAGGAAATGTGCAACCGTGCAGGATTCAATATGGCTGATATATTTTCCTATCCTTATTAATTCTTTTGAACCTCGGTTGCTGCTGCCGCTTTCCTGCTACTGTCCCAAGTTTCTAAATTCCAAATTTATATTGTGAAAATTGATCGGGATACCGGTCAACACTAATTGCCACAGTGGAACCAACGTCTGCACTTTTTGAAGTCCCTGTGGGATTTACTGTGTTGCCACTTGGGCCTTTAAGGCTTCACTTCCCAACAAATCAGAGTCCGTGCTAGAAGTGTTTAATAAAAGTTTCGAAAACAATTGTATAAACTTGTGATATGTTTAGTTTGCTATTGTTCCCATTCTGTACTGTTTCATATATGCAATTGCTTAGAAATGCACCATGTTTCACCTGGTTTTCAAATAGCTTAGCCTTCTCGTGTTTTGTGTAATTCCTGGAATTAGAAAGGGCAACTAATCTCCCAATCCTGTCTCCCAGGGTGTTCTCGTCAGTGGTGAATTTGACAGTGTGTTTGTTCATTGAGGTGTTCCCATACTTGCTTGCTCCCTGATCGCTTGCTGCCTGCTCACATCCTGTTTTTTCATTCCACAGTTGGAGGTATCTATACAGTGATCCAGACGAAGGCAAAGATCACCTATGACGAGTGGGGAGAGAACTACTTCCTGATCGGTCCATATTTTGAGCACAATGTTCGGACTCAGGTAGAGCTGATTGACCCTCCGAACCCAGCCATCAAGCGCACAATTGAGTCCATGAATTCCAAGGGATGCAAGGTGAGCTGAGATCTGCTGGGTTGCCCATGCATGGTAGCTGATGCCCTCCCTGGAACCATAGAGGGGCTTTTCCATAGAAAGTAGCCCCAATCTTGAGACCCACTAAAGCAACATGAATAGTGCTGACAACACACCCTACCTACATTCACGATGATAAGGGTTCTCTTTGCTGCTCTCTAGCCCTAGCTTCACAATTCTACTTTAGGCAGAGTGCTAGAAATATGCTTGATGTACGGCACAATGGAGTTCTGACATGGATGATGTTCGGAACCCCTGTTGCCATTTAGCATCGCCTAGTTCAGCCCTAATGCGTTAACCTTTAAGTCTGGAAAGGTGTCTACATAGGTTAAACACTGTTGACAGCTGGTGTGAGCCGAAGAACAACTCCGCATTTTATCCTTCCAAGTTTGATACACTGCGAGCCATTTAATTGATAAGGATCGTCGCCAATATAAATGTAGTGTTTTCCAAATGAAATAAACAGGAAACATGAAGAAGTCCACAAGTGTAATTTAATCGCCTCATCCACCAACAGCCCAAGGTCGTAACTGACCAAGAATTCACATCACATTCCTATTCTAAGAATTACATAACATTCCTATTCTAAGAATTGTCCTGAGCAGAGAACCTAGATTCTTGAAGAGAAAAGATGCATGTTAATAAAGCACAACATTACACTATTGTTTACAGTGCCTGGAAATAACAGAAACTGCGATATGACATGCATATAAAAAGAGTCTTACTGTAGGGAAAGAAAGATCTATTATCCCCATAATCTGGAGTAATACATAACCTCCTGAGATTCTGGATTGATAGCAGAAGATGTGCTTCTGGCTACCCCTTACGGCTCAGGTTCAGCCTGCCGCTGTCCTAGTAAAACACTGCAGGCATCCCCCAAATATAAGTGTCTGTACCATTTTGGCTAGATAAGTTATGTACATCAGTAGTAATTAGATAGGTGTACATAGCTGGGGTTAGTGAGTAGAATTCAGGGCTCGGAGTGTGGAGGTCCAGTTCTAGAGCTAGCAAGAATAAAGATTTTTTTTTAATGGAGAATCAATAGTCTGCACTGTATTAATTGTGGTTTTTTTTTGTCTGACTTGCCTCTAACTCCTGGAATTCTTCTACCCCAGTACATGTTTTATCTATTAGGCTCTAGACCCAATATTCAGTTTGTTTCAGACACTTTATCACCATGTGTTTCAGATTAAATTTGCACCCAGTTCCAAATAGCTTTTTTCACCCAGCATCTTAAATTAAAGCCTGCCTTCAAACAGTGTAGAGCATGCCGGACACGCACACTGGAACTGCTCAAAGGCCCTGGCTGTGGGTTTAGGTTCTTTATTTCAGTTTGCCTCCAGGTATTCTTTTACCTGCTTCTTTGCTGTTTGCCTTCTGGAGTTCAGTGGAGAGCTTGCTATGGAGTTTTGTTCTCTTCTGTTGCTGTGTCCTATCCATATCCATCTTTTTCTCGTAATGATGGTATCTGTTTTCTTAATCGTATCTGATGAGCAGTTCCTGGTTTGAGATTGTTTGCGGCCAGAAAATGCACAAGATTCTTCTTAGGTTACTGGTGTGGAAGGCTGATAGTTTGTTGATAACGCTATGCATAATTCGCCAGTATTCTGTTGCATACAAGAGTGTGGACAGACCGCAGCTCTGGTAAAGTCTCAGCTTGGTGTTGGTGCTGTGCTGAGATGACCTCCACACATTGCTCAGTATCCTGAAGGTATTCCTGGCCTTGTTTAGTCTGCTCTTGATGTCACTGCCTCCCTCTCATCACATCTGATAGTACTGTCTAGGTAGGGGAACTTCTCCAGTCATGGCTAGGTCCTCTCCATCCTCCTTGATTTGTGAAGACTGGGATGGTGACCAGCATGACATCTGATTTCTTCATGTTGATCTTCAGGCCCACTTGCTGTGAATAGGAATTGAGGTGAGGCATCTTTTCAGGCACCCAATGATGTGTGCGAGAGAGCAAGATTAGGTCATCCGCATATTCCCCCAGTGTAGAGAATAACGTCCGTTTGACGCCTCTGGCTTGGTCTTGTGCTGTGCGTCGCATCACCCAGCTTATGATTTGGTTGAATAGCAACGCTGAATCGTGCATCCCTGTCTCACACCAGTATTGATTTTAAAGCTATACTCCGTATCTCCCACCTTGCAGGTAAAAAATTATCAAAGAGGCTCCTGATGAGAAGTATCTGCTGCAGTAAGCCATCAGCTCTCAGTACAGGGAGACTCTGTCTGGTGTGAAATCACCCTTCAGTCATTCCTGTGTAAAATCCTGGTGAAATCCTTATACAGCACATTTTCTAATGCTGTGGACTAGCAGTTCAGTAAGGAATTGGCTGGGTCTGCAAAGCCAGAGTGTGTTGATCAGATCCTTACTCTGTTGGAATAGAATCAAGAAAGAAAAATGTACCCTGCACATGTGATATCGTTTTATGGTGATCCCTACCTGGTTTAAGAATTTGCTGCCTAGAGCATTGGGATATATGGAAAACAGTCAATAGTTACCATATCGAGGAGGAGTTGGGTTCTTGCATTAGTCCTGTAATGGGCTAATTTCCAATGGCGTGAGGCAGGGAGTTTGTTCTTAATGATTTTTTTCGGTGCCCTGATGAAGGTGTATGGCGTTTTACAGGTTACACCGAAATGCCTGTTGGCATGAGATTGAAGCCATTATAGGACCATTAAACGATACCAACACAGGTCCAACATCAAGTGTATAAAGGACTGAGGAGAAGTGAAGTACACTAACACTGGGAAAAACTTTTTTTTTAATTATTTGTATGCAATATACATTAACCCCTTCCATGCTGATGACGAACCCCAGCCGTCATGCACTACGGTGCTGGTGTGCTGATGACGGCTGGGGTTCGTCACGGCCCGCCCCTGTTCGTGTTGTTTACACTACACCAGGGGAATCGCGGCCGCATGGAAGGGGTTAAAGAAGAATTTTATATGAGTTTTTCTCTCATAAACAAAAGACTATATTAACAATTGTTGGACACTGTTAATGTACAGAAATGTTATGTAAAGGTGTGCATAGGGGGTATGAGGTATGAACGAGTGTATTTTAGGAGGGAGTGGCTGTGTGTGATGTGGGGAGGAGCTAATTCATTTGGATTTTGTGACTATTTGCTTTGTGTAAGAAATCAACATATGTATTTAAAGAATCCTGTGTAACAAAGATCGGTTTCATTTTTTAATAATTAAATTTTGACCTAAATGAAGTGGAATTATGTTTTGGTACATATTGTACACTCTATATGGATTGTGTTTGTTTGTAAAGAGTATTTTGATAACATTGAGAGACTATATAGCGGTTGTTTCTATTAATAAGGGGAGGTGGTGTATGTTTGGTCTATTTTCCCTGTTCTGTTACTTGTATTTATTTCCGGGGCCCTCTTTCCCTATTCCTAGATCCTTACTTTATGCAACATCATAGAGCAGTACACAGAGTAGCCGAGGCCATTCTAGATCCTTACTTTATGCAACATCATAGAGCAGTACACAGAGTGGCAGAGGTCATTCAAAATTAATTTAAGTCCTGTTAGGTCCAGGTTTATATGTGCCATTGGCCATATAGATGTGTTTGCTCTTCTGAGAAGCCCACTGGTTCAGTGATATGATGTTCTTCAGTGTTGCTGGACTAGATGCAAGAGTGCCTTTCCCTATGTTAAGGCGTTAGCCCTGGCATCTCGCTAATAAGGGTGGGCGGCCAGCTACGCTCCGTGCACGGAGTGCGAGTAGTGCCGTCTCCTACGCATTTTGCGTAGCGGGCGTAGCCAGGCGGCACTACGCGCGCTCCGCAGACGGTGCGTAGCCGGCCGCCACCCGCCTCCCTCCCGCCCTCCCTAAATACTTCAATAAAAGGATAGAAAGCTTTTAAAAACACTTACCTTGTCCGCCGCGTCCCCGGGTCTCCCTCTCGCCGTCCCTGGATTCGCGCCGCCATTTCGAATACTAATGCGCATGCGCGGGTGCCCGCGCATGCACATTTCTCACGAGAAATGCGCGGGCGCCCGCGCATGCGCATTAGTATTCGAAATGGCGGGCCAAATACAGGGACGGCGAGAGGGAACCCCGGGGACGCGGCGGACAAGGTAAGTGTTTTTAAAAGCTTTCTATCCTTTTATTGAAGTATTTAGGGAGGGCGGGAGGGAGGCGGGCGGCGCGTAGTGGGGCTACACGGAGTGCGCGGGTGGGCGTAGTTTTGTGCCCACTTCGCGTAGCTCCGCGTAGCCCCACTCCGCACACTACGCCCAGGGTTACTCGCTAATACCCCATTGACTGCAGAGCTAGTGCAGTTTGAAGGTAGTTCAAAGCTAAAGCCATTAACTTGCCTAGTTATTTCCACAATATATTCAAGAACAGTACTTTTCAATGAGTCTTTCCAGATCTCGTGCTTGGCCGACCTTCCTGGTAAGAGGAGTTGGATGTGACTTGTGTGGTCAAAGTACATTCCTCATGTGGGTGTCATCTTTGCAAGTGATGGTGGTGCACTAAGCAGTTCAGTATTCATCTCAGTTTAAGGACAAAGGCACTCTGTATATTCTTCGGTGTGCCACTAAAGTGCTGTCAGATCAGATCAGGGGGATGGCTAGTGCTGGGTGATGTGCCACTGCAAGCTGTACTATAGACTAAACTTTGGCCAATTCTCTCCACTACTAAAAAAAATAAAAAAATCCCAGGCTTCGACCCGAGGACCTTAACAACTTCAGGTCAATCTCAAACCTGGCAAAAATCCTCGAGAAATTTGTCCTACTCCAACTCAACCAGCACATCGACACAAACAATCTCTTGGACGCTCACCAATCAGGCTTTAGAAAGGGCTGGAGCACAGAGACAGCCTCACTAAATATTGCAGACGACATCCACAAATGTATGGATGCCGGTCGCTGCTGCCTGCTCATCTTCATAACCCATCCACGGCCTTCGACACGTGGACCATAAACTTCTTCTCCACACATTAAAACAATGGATCGGAGCAGGCTGCATGGTGCTGAAATGGTTCACCTCATTCTTCCAAAACCGTTCTCACCAAATCAAAATAAATAACGCAACCTCCGGTAACTCCACTATAACCAGAGGTGTCCCTCAGGGTTCAGTCCTCTCACCCACTCTCTTCAATATCTATATCTATATTACTACCATAATCAATCAAGCCACATCACCTACCACCTATACGCTGACGACATCCAGCTCTACCTGGAAGTCTCCTCCCCAGAAGACATACGCCGTTTCAATGATACCCTAAAAGAAATTCAAAACTGGCTATCACACAGCCACCAGCGGTATAAAAGGGGGTGGTAATGGACGGAGCATCTGAAACAATCAAACACTCCCACCCAGTCAAAAGATCTGGGTTTAATCCATCACCGTTCTTTAGCCCACTCTGCCACCCCAGTTCAGACATGGCTATATGTAAATCAATCTGACCCTGTGCCTCATGGGAACAGTCCAGCCCGAACTGCCAAGCCATGTCTTCCCTGGACCGGAATCCAGCTTCCGAGGACCGGTTTCTGGCAATCCAGCCATCTTCAGCCCGGCTTGCTTGAATCCAGTGGCAAAGTGAGCAAGGGACTCACGTCTGAGCATACCCTGCCACACTTATGGCGGCCAAAAGCGGTATAAAAGGGGGTGGTAATGGACGGAGCATCTGAATCAATCAAACACTCACACCCAGTCAAAAGATCTGGGTTTAATCCATCACCGTTCTTTAGCCCACTCTGCCACCCCAGTTCAGACATGGCTATATGCAAATCAGTCTGACCACCCCCTTTTGTATCACACAGCCACCTAAACCTTAATCAAGATAAGACAGAAATAATTCTCCTCTCTAACAATGGACAAACCCACCAGGTCCAAGAACAGGTTAAGCTCATGAACTCCCTAAACTATGACCGTTCCCTAACTGGCTGCGCCAAGTAGCTGGGCATCTTACTGGACCCTACCCTGAACATGAGCTCTCACATAAAAGCTAACATTAGGAGTGCTCACTACAAACTAAAACTACTCAACAAAATCAAGCCCTTCCTCCCGCCTATGATCTCAAGACTGCAACGCAAGCCCTGGTTCTATCCAGACTAGACTACGGAAATGTTCCCCCACAGGCACAGCAAAATCATACCTAGCCCCCATGAGAACAACTCTAAACGCAGCAAGGATGGACACAGGAGCAAATAGGCACGATCATAACTCGCCCTCTCTGAAAAACCTCAAATTGCTCCTCATTGAAGCACAATGCCAGTTCAAAACTGCCTGTCTCACCAACAAAGTCCTTCACACTGGCAAACCAGTCTACCTTGCAGCCAAGCTCACTAAGGCAGGCCAGGCAAGAAATCCGAGGAGCACCAAAAACCTACTTCTCATTCCCCCAAAGAGACACAAACAAAAAGCCCTGGCTTGCTCCTATTCGGGAAATTCCCCCAAAATCTATAATTCACTGCCAGCAGATCTCCGAACTAACCCCTCCTTCGTGACCTTAAAAAATCAAAAAACGTAAGAACCTCCTCCTCGCCCGACACCTTTAACCTTCGGACCATACACCGTAGTACCTTCCCAAAGACTCTCCATTTTTGCTCTGTCTGCTCTCTCCTGTTTATCTGTGTACATGTTGTAAAGCGCTCTGATACCCTCGGGTCTTGTCCGCGCTATATAAAACTCTCTAAATAAATAAAAAGACCAGTAAGGTTCAGGTTCAAAAACAAGTTTATTTAGACAATTGTCCATAAAACATTCTAAAAAAATACAGATTAATTCAAACCTTTAAAATGAACCCCCCTCCTCACAACCCCATCCCCATTACATTTCATTTTTTAAAATTCTGTTTAACAGATCGTAAGAACCGAGCAATCCCAACTGCCACATCTAAATATTGCATCTCAGACAGTAACTCCACCGCTTTGTTCCTATGAAGCGCATCATATTTAAAAAACAAAGGTCTTAAAAACTTGATCCGATTTGCAAGATAAAAACGCAGTCCATAAGAATATGCGTAATAGTGCATTTGGCTTTCAAAGGGCAAGTACAAAGACCACTGCAACTCTGTCCTATATGGGTGGGATGCATAGATTGGATTACATCCCACTCGAGCCCTTAGGATTTCTTTTCTCAAGCCTGGATCTGGTAACTGATAAATAAGGGAAAACACAATCCTGGCCAAGTGAAGCTAACAAGAAGCTAATGGATGATTTATTCTTTAAATCTAATTAACCACATTGTTGTGACATCATAGCAGCAGATTCTTTTAAAGCTCGTTTGCCTGGGAAAGTTAGCCAGGATGTGACTGTACCACTATTTAAATGGAGATTCTTCATTGCAGTCAATCGGGTTCTAACGGCCTTTGCTCACATCCTTTCACTGCTTTGGCTCTCTTCCCAACACAATCTGGGTACTTTAACCACCTCATCATTATCCAGCAGGGTGTGGAAGTATCTTGTAGCTTGAATGGCGGCCGCTATGTTCCAAGATAACAGACTGACCTCTCTCCTTATAGCCTGGACCATGGTACCTTGTGGGAGTGATAGACGTCTTTTAAGCACAACCCCTTCCAGTCTGTCCCATTCATAGGTTGGATCTAGAGAGAATATCTCTCCTCCATACAGGCCTATTGGTGGGATCGTCCCTTCATAGGCCTTTAATAATGGGTTACGGGATAGGCCCCCAAATCTGCCATTGAATCCAGATAAACGGCATGCCTGCAAGAGGGCCTTCTGCCTATTGGCATACCATTGCGCATCCCAATTCAAATTTTTCCTAAAAGTTAAACCAAGATATTTATACTGTTCCACTTGTTCCACCACCTTAGAATCTAGATACCAGGCAAAACTCTGCACTTTTTTCCCAAAAATCATAATTTTCGTCTTTTCCAGATTAATGCGAAGCCCGACACCTTTAACCTTCGGACCATACACCGTAGTACCTTCCCAAAGACTCTCCATTTTTGCTCTGTCTGTCTGCTCTCTTGTTTATCTGTGTACATGTTGTAAAGTGCTCTGATACCCTCGGGTCTTGTCAGCGCTATATAAAACTCTAAATAAATAAAACGACCGGTATGGTCTGACCACTGCTTGAGGAATCTGTTTGGAACTCAGGTTCACAAAGGTCAAGTTAACAGCTTCCCCGTGGGGCTTATTTACTTTGTGTAGCACTGCTAACCATCAGCAATGGCGCTAAAGCGCTTTATACACTGTAGAAAATCGGATTTTAGTTAAATAAGTGAAACGCACATTACTCAACACCTTCATATTCAGTAGAGTGCACTATTGTAATCATTGTTGGTAACCTCCCCCATTACTTCTATACAGCACTAGATAAGCACATAACCTTGACTTCCAAACTCTGTACAATTTACCCTAGCAGACCTCCATTTCATCGTTTAAGCAGTAAGCCCTTAGCCAACTGGCTCACCACTAAAATCCAGGCATTATGTAATCTAGTGAGGCTGTAAATGACCTAGCCCCAAACTACATTTCTGGCATCCTTTCCTTATACACACCTAACAGAAGCCTGAGATCCACCAACCGCAGTCTTTCAGTCCCACACAAGGCATGTTTTAGCACCTGCAAGTTCACTCCTTACAATTTCGAGGCCCTCTCGAAGAGTAAAAAAAATATAATTGAAAAATTACCACCTGCAGCTCTGAAGAAGAGTGATTGCTCCCCCAATTTGCTGTAAATCTGTCAATTCCATGCCTTTATATTGCAACAGCTAGTCCTGTTATGGCACTTGTTACATATAGATCCTCGCATTTGTTGAAATTAACCAGGACATTCGCGGCTTTGTCTAAACTGTATTAACAGCCCAACCTTCAGTTACCTTTTTACCGCAATTTTTACTATGTAAAACATTTCTGTTCAGAATGTTACTGCTGCAAAATAAAACAGTAAATCACCCATACAAGGAGATGTGTTACAAAGCAGAAAATGAGTGGGGAGTTGTTGTAACGATTTGCTTTGAGAATCTAGCTCTGGCTAGACTATCCCCAACAGAGTTCCTAGATATAGCTTCGCAAAAAACATTGCGTCAGGAATTGGCCAGTTAGATTATCCTTGAGGCGAGACATGAACATTGCAAGGATGGCCACCATGAATATTAATAGATGGAAACGCAGTTTAGGAGTGCTGGTTAATCTTATATTGCACATTAAGGCATAAAGATACTTTTTTTCTTCTTGCCCCTTAATTGGTAAATTTGTTTTCCAGGTATTTAGAGGTACCCCGTTGTAATGCATTGTATGAGGTACAAGTTATCTTTTATGTACCTCATGCTAAGACTGGCTTTCTGTGATCAGATTTCTTTGTTTGAAATATGACTTGGGCAATAGAGCTGGGGACTGCTTTTAGACGTGCAGGGCAGTCGGTGAGTAGTGCATTGACTTATTTGACCATGGCTTTTACTAATCTCTCCAAATTAGTTCTGGGGAAAGAGGTGTATTGTGATTATTGGATGATAACTGCATAAGTTAATCACCCTAAACATTGTAAACTTTCTTCAGTTATTCTGCAAACGTTTGGTTTCCTTATCCCAGACAAACACTATCTTTCTAACACCTCTACTAGTTTTACAGCTCTGTAAGTAACACTCTTCAACCCATAGGGCACTAAAGAATCCGTTAAAAGCGACAAGAAGTTCCTAAATTACCTCAGAAATGTGTTCTGCTCCTGTTGATGCGTTGATTAACGTCCCATAGTGTTTGTGCCTCCAGCAACCTGAACGAGCCTCAAGATGCTTTTATTGCGTCGTGGAACACAGCTCTGTTTTAACCGCTGCAACTTAGATGCATGATACTTCCACACTCCGGCCTAAGAGCCCTTCTTGTTATGTGTATTTTTAGAGCGCATTATCAGGCGCGAGGGTATCGGACTGTGAGAGCCGTGCTTTGAGGGGGTGGTGGAGGGGAGTAATCGAAGAGCCAGGTCTTCAGCATCTTGTGGGACTGGATGAGGATGTGGCTAAGTGAAGTAGGAGTGATATAGGAGAAGGTGTGACCTCCAGTTCTCTTTCTGTGTATGCGTGTGGGTGGGGGGCAAGTATGAGTCTGCTGAGCAGAGGTGTCTGGATTCTTGGTGGGAGGAGCTGCAAATGCTCAGATAGGTAGTGCTGGTGTTGTGCAGTGCTTTGAATGTGTGGGCGAGGAGTTTGAATTGACTCATTTCATTTTTGTAAAGTGTGTAGTTGCCGAAGAGGTGTCCTAGTGCTTGGAAATCACAATAAGTGAAAACTAAAGGGACCTGACATGTTCATGGATAAAGATAGAAAAGCCAAGTTTTTAGGGCTTTGTAGAACAGTGGTAACTGGTCATGGGCCAGGAGGAAGTTTTCCTTGTTTGGCACTAGGTACTGTGAAGGCGTGACTGCCTGTGTGAGAACAATGAACCCACCCGACAGACAGAAGGCCAGCATCATAAGGCCGGAGATTGCAAACCGGAGCATAGTGCATCAATTTTCCTGGAAGGCAGCCAAGACCTGAACAACGGAAGGCTTTGAAAGTAAAGCACATGGATTTTTAAAATTACATGTGGAGGTAGTTAGCCAGTGTTCAGTTTAAAGGTTGGTGGAGGTCTAAATGAGGGTAGAAGCCCTGAGTGCTAGACGTGCCCCAAAGTTCTGAATATGATGTTGCCTTTGCATCAGATAGGATGAAGCACCTAAAAATAAAGAATTGCAATAGTCCAAGACCGATTTATAGTGGCCTGGACAACCAAGCGATGAGGTTCGCTGACAATATAATGAATCATTTGGCAAAGTAACGTGGGAAGTAAAAAAGCAAGCGGAGGGGAGTTTGCTGACCTGAGAAACTAACCAGAGTTCATGATCAGACAGGAAATCTAATTTCTGAGCTGAGGAAACGGGAACTAGTTAGAAACCCGAATGGGATGAATAAAAGCCGGCAGGTAAAACTTGGGGCCTCTGCGCCCAGGAGAAAAATGGACCAGAGCTGTTGAAGTATATAATGGTAAACTGCATACCTTCACGCTCTCTCGTACTTTTTATTTCCTGGTTGTAAGTCAATGGAAATGTGAGCATGTGATTGAAACTGTTACCTCGGACTAAACTAACTAATGAGCAGAAGGCAGGATCTTCTGACAAGAAAGAATGTAAATGTAAATTGATACTTGTATAGCGCACTACTCACCCGCAAGGGTCTCAAGGTGCTTGTACGAATACCGTTGTGGAACCCATCCTGGCTTTCCCTGTGAGGCGTCCACTCCTGGGCACCCTCAAGGTGGAGGCCAGGCATCCTTAGCGTTGTGGGGGTCGTTGTGGAGATTAAGAAAGCTATTGCCCAGAGTTGCAGAGTGGGACTCCATGATTGGAATAGGCACTGAGGCGAGAATTATCAGGTCCGTGGAATTTTTGAGCCCAAGACCCGCCGAGGCGGGGAATTGAACCCTGGTCCCGGGCTAGACCTCTGCATTGAAGACTAGATGCAATAATATAAATAAGCACCAGCTCCACTACTTTCTATAATTCACGCTTCATGTTGCCAATCCACAAAAGGAGGCTACACTTAATACACCGTGCAGAAGATGTGCAACTGTTCAACACTGAATAAAATGGCTTCTAGGCCTCAGAAATGCATGAAACCATACAGACATATTAAAGTTAATGTGCACTTCACGTTATTATAGAAATGATATTGCATGCAGCCATTGAACATAGCAGTACATGTTAAGGCCTACATGAGTACTGACGTGTTCATTATAAAGTTTTGCCATGGAGTCACAAGAATAAATGGTTCCACTTTCTCATGAGAATCTAGGGGTCGTCGGTACATAAAGCTACATCCGGCTGAGCGGATGAGCTTGTTTGGGTATAGACCTATAGTTTAAAAATTGCAGAAGTCCAGGAGAATTGCGGCACTCCATGAGAGAATGCTGAAATCATGAGAATAATTACGGCGCTCCATGAGAAGAGCTTTGAAATCCGTGCACGAATGAGCATGTTATACCGCTTAATCATAGTTTGAGAGATGGGATTTGACCCAGGCATGAGCATTGCTTTGGTTGCCAACCTCCAATAGACCGTGAAACATAAGAACCCGTATCAAAAGTGGCCGATAAGTCCAGTAGGAGCAATGCAGAAGATCTACCCTAGTCTGCCAACATCCCTAGATCATCAATCACCAAGAGTAAGGCAGTCTCTGAGCTATGAGATTCCTAGAAGCTTGATTGGGCAGGGTCCAAGGTGGAGTTGGATTCAAGGAAATATGATGCCTGCCTATTGATACCCTTCCCTATAAAGATTTTTTGTTAGCTTTAACATAAAAATGGGCAACTAATTACAAAGAATGGTGGGCTCCGCAGAAGGGTTTTGAGAAGGGGTATCACCGTGGCATTTTTCCAAGGAGAGAGAACATTGGAAGTTAGTTTATTGCAGATGTTCTATGGAGTCTGAGTTACCAGTGGAGGCCCTAATCTAAAAGCGCAAAGAGGTGCAAGGATCCGGTAGGCGCCAGAAGTGATAGACTTCATGCTGTCCACCATAAATTCAGAGAACAGAGGTTCGAACTTGGATAGTGTACATTTTTGGTACTCAAAAGAGGTGGTCACAGACTGGCTTTCACAAAGTAAAGGCAGCAGATGGAGGAGACTTTGTGTGCAAAAGTCTGAGACTGTCGCAGAAAGCTTTAGAACATTCCAACACAGAAGAAATGCAATCTGGTGAAGAAAGATTGCGCTACCTGAAAGTTATTTTGTAGTATTGCATGAGTTGACAATTTTTGTGGAGTTATAATTGACCCTGGAGGTTTGCATGCACTGTTTGGAAGACCAAAAAGCTGCCCTTAGGTCAAATTTTTTGAGGAAGAGTAAACGTTATGCCAAGGCGTTCCAGCTAATTGCAGTAGAGTTTGCCTTCTATGAGGGCTGTGTTTTCCAGGGTTCTGTGGGACGTGAGTGATGAAAATGAGGAAACCGGTAATGCTTAGGCAAGGGCTGACAGAATCCCGAAGTTAAAGTGCTCTGGGTCCTTCTCTAAGGTAGAGGTAGATGGAGCGGTCCTTAGTTCACGGAGAATATTACTAAACCTATCCACAGATAATCTAGAACTGGCATGTTTGTTAAGGGTTTGCCATGGAGTAGTACCTCTGTTTGGTTGCTTTGGCGGGAAAGAAAGCAGAAGGGAACCAGGAAATGGTTCTTCCAGGCAATGGATATGGTGAATTGTAAGAGCCCATACCAGTGGAGGTGAGGATAAGGTCCCACAAGTTCTGGACACGTGGGTGGGTCCAGGTAGCTTTCTGTACAAAATAAGACCAGGGAGTGAATGTAATAGCAAGGCAGAATCTTAATTTGTGGGTGTCTGCCCAGATGTTTAAGTCTCCAAGTACCTTAAATGGGGTTCGACTTAAGACTAGTGAAAATAGTCATCTAATATTACCAAGACCGTGTCTGGTGAAAGCTATCTGCTGATAGCAGAGGACACCAGAAATAGATGGATAGTGAAACTGTAACAGAAAATCACCAAACCGGCATTAACCAGATCCCATCTTAATGAGGCATGGTTAGCTAGCATTCTACTGCTGGGGACGGAAGAAGCCAATGCACCCGGCACTAGGGAGGAAGATGGAGCATCAGGAGAGGCCGTGGATGCTGAGCAGGGGGTACAAAAATATGAGCTAAATATCGGATGTATTTAGGGATGTGACACTGGCTGAAGTTATCCGAGCATTAACTGAGGGAGTTGTAGTACGGAGGGAATTGAGAGAGCAGCTCATGTTGAAAGTAAGAAACTCTCAACAAACAAAATAACCACAACAGTAGCAAGTGAACTCATGCCAGCCCAACAGCTCTTGTACTCACCTCACAGGACGCTTCTTAGTTCACCTACCTTCTTAACCTTCAATCTTCCCGTCTTACGAGGCCAAGCTTAGAGTCCTCTTGTGATCAGTGGTACCTCGTGTAAAACTATTCTAACAATACATTTTCATGGATGCTTATTCTCTGTTCTCCTTTAATAGAAATTCAGACCCATCATCTGGAGCTATCCTAACTTTGCCCTTTCAAGTAACCACAAACCAAACCGTGTGTTCCCTTTCAATCAACAGTAGCTAAACCCAGCACTTTTCCATTTTTCAATCGTCTATTGCCTCCAACCAGCAACAGTGTTGTCTTTAACATGTGTACAGAGAACTTGTTAAGCATTACTTCACCTACTTCTCAAAAGACTTTACCTACATGTACTAAACCCCGCAATCATTTAAATTTGTACGGTTATCATAGTCTCTCTACAATCCCTTACGACAGGTCAGTCCCTGCTGCCATGTTGTTTTGTTTGGCGGGCTAGTCGTTCCTTGCTATGACTCGGCTTCCTCCTAGTTATTGACTGTAACCTCTCTTTCAAGGTCTGTTTAGGCTTGGGCAGACTTTGCTAAGTTTAACTCCGTGAATTGCTGGAAAAACTCTGCTGCGCTCTGCAGAGTTCCAGCAGCGGCAGAGTCTGTTAAGTCGCGCTGCTCGCACTGACTTTTAGTGCTAGGAGTTTGTCCCACAATGTAAAATACGCGGCAGAGGGTGCTGCTGCTTTCTTTCATTTGCATAGACATTCTACTCGAGCGGGAGCTTCCTCAACGTAAGTGCATGGATTTCTCAACGCCAGCTGTTGTGACCTGCTTCGACCGCCGGCATTGAGAAATCTCGCCAGGAGGAGGCCAAGCGTGCAATTTTTTTGTCATGAGCGGTAGCCAACTTAACATTGGCGAGCCACTCAAGAGAAAAAAATCTGATCTAGTACAGCGTTACTCTGGGGTCCCCACACACGTGCCCAGGCACAACTTGTAGGCTAGCTCGTTGTTGTGCATTTGCTGGTGGAAGATGGAGGCCTTTTCTTTGTGCCAGTATAGACGTGGCCCCCTATCTGTTTGGCTGGCGATGACGCAGCACCTAGCTGAACCACTGGGTAAAAGCTCTGGTGAAAGACAATCTGATTTGGTCAGATCTTCATGCACATGGAATTTACCATCCGTGGCAGACAGCAATGGACAAGACTTGGTAAAAGAACAAACTTTTTTTTTCTTTCTTTACAGTAGCGCTTTCGCTAGAATGTAATAGATTTACTGTTCCAGTGTTCCAGTATTCTACACTTCAAACTTACCAAGTCAGTCCATGACTTTCACAGGGCTTCGCTCCTTAAATTCCATAACTGGTCAGACTTATTGCTGTATCTCAATCCAGAAAATTAGTCCACTTTTTTTGGGGTGGTTTAACACCCGTGTGTCATCGTTCACACCAAAACTTAAATCTTGCATAACCATCTCTAGGCAACACCACACAATCAAGACCGACCGCCAAATACAGCTTAATTCATTTTTCGATACGATTACTTTACTCCATTTCATGGGAGTACTGCGAGTCATTCGAAAGTTTGAACAGAGGCGGCGCCAGGATAGAACCAATCATCCGAGAGGTTGGCCTGAGGGAACTTACTTAGGGAGTGGCTGGCTAAGCCAAAACCTACACTGGGTTTACACCTCTGCAAGTAACACCCTTCGACCTATAGGGATCTAAAGGATCCATTACAAGCGACTAGTCGTTTCTAATGACCCTAGAAAGTAAATGCTCCCATTCATGCTGGATTACTGCTCCAGAGCGTTTGTCTCTGGCACCCATCACAGGCCCTCTAGATAGTTTTATTATATCGTGTAAAACAGCTTTGTTTTCACTACGGCAACTTAGATGCATGATAGTTCCACACTCTGGCCATGGACACCTTCTTGTTCTTTTTAGAGCGCACTACCACACGTGAGGGTATCCTGGCGCTGAGCATGCGTGAGAGCCTTGCTTTGATGGGGAGGGGAGTAATCGAAGTGCCATGTATTTAACTACTTGTGGAACTCGTCAAGGATGTGGGTATTATGTGAAGCAGGGGTGCAACTAGACCTGAACTTCGGAGGGGGGGCTAACACTCCCAGTAAGGGCCGGCTTTAACACTGTTGGCACTCAATGCAAGTATTTTTTGGTGCCCCATGACCTCCTCCATGAATGTCCTCGCTCCCACTCTCCAGCAGTGCCCCTCATAACTCTGTAGCCCCCCACTGACATGCATTTCAATTTTTTTTATAGTGCTACTGGTAGCTCACTCACACTCTGTTCTGTGATCTGCATAGTACACGTTATTTGCTGCAGCCACGTTGACCCTCTGCGCTACTTTATGATGAGTCTAAACTGCCACTAGACAAAATTTGGAATCTCTAACCAGTAGGAACATTAATCACCCGAGTACTCTTGACATTTTTATTGTTGCCTGAAAATTGCTGGAAACACAAGGAAGTTTGTATGTTTTGAAACCAAAAGTTACTTTAAACACCGCGCGCCCACCAAAGTCAGGGGCAGATGCGGCTGTACCGTCGGCACCGCCCTAAAGTCAGCCCTGCTCCCAGCAATGGGGCAGGGCAAGCATTTCCAGAAAGTGGGTCGTAGCTTATCTTATAGCCATTATATGAAGAAAAGTGACAAGTTGTGCAGATGAAACATTACTAAAACAAAAGTATAACAAACATTTTTTTGTAGATTTGATGCTGTTCCTAGGCTTCAACTTATTGCAAGTCCAGAAAAATGTTCCTCACCCATCGCCGACTGAAGGTACGCTGTAAGTTTAGCCCATTAGATGTAAAATAGTCTAAGTCTGGATGCACAACGCAACAGCCTTGTGACCTTATGTGATCAACAGAGAGAGCTTTAAGTAGCATACTCAAAAGAGGGGGCTTTGTCTCCGCCCCCATGTTGGTTACTTTGAGTACAATATTTTATTGGGCAGAAGGCGTGTGCTGCCATTGAGAAGAAATGCTGGTCATACTCTTGTTGGATCCTGAGGGGAGTTCAAACAAATGTAACGATGTGGCAGTCTGCATTGGGAAAACTTCTGTACTATGTGGTAATAGCATTGTCTAATAATATTCCTAAAGCATCATGATGTGTTCACTGTGTGCATTAACTACACGATGGGCCAGGTTTTTATTGATTGGCTAATCCTATTGGCGAATAGAGGTTTTCATTAAGGATGTTCCCGCATTCAAAATGGCTGTGTCGTTCACATTAATGCTGCAGAGGCGTCTGTGCAGATTTTTTCTTTTCTATTTAAGTTTGTGCTATGAAGAATAAACAATTGGTTCTGTCCTTCCATCCCAGTAACCCAAAGGATATGCCTGTTGTTGCAGCCCCAACAGGCCTCCTTGATCCTTTCTGCTACATCAATGCACTGTCTCAGTTTGCACTCCCAACTGCAGCCACCACACATGTGCCGCTCCCTGAAGCCATGGGAGCCAATTCAGTTATTAGGATAGCCCGGACCACATGGCTCCCTTTTGACTATAAATTGGGGAAAATTACAGATAGGTTAAGAGCGCAACAGGCGTAGCCACTTTTTAGCTGTAGATCATTATATCCATTTTACAAGAAGACAACACTTTCATTTCATTGCGAAATATCTGATCCTGTGCTTTCTACAGAGGCAGTGCTCATTCAACTCTTAAACACTACACCCTGCAAATTCTGCTCTATAGTGCAGACTAAAGATATGTTTAATGATTGGATGTGATCCTTCCACCAAATTCTAGCAAGCTAAACCAGTTACCAGATTTCTTGTAGGTAGTTTAGGTGGAGTGGGTTTCTCCTCTGAGAAATTTTTGAAACTTTGATGTCACATTTGCTAAAATTACTCAGAGCTTTATAGGGTATTCATAAAATCTTGCAATACTTTAATGGTGCACCAGGGAAACCTGGGATTTTCTAGCAGCAGATCCAGTTTTTTTTCAACTCTCATAAGTCTGAAATTACTTCTGCTATACCGCGATCAGCTTTTTTTCCATTGGTGAGTCCTTTATGCCAAGGAGCACATACAATATGACAGTGTGAGAAATTTATCATGGATACTTCAGTCAAGGCTGTGGGTGCCTGTAAGGATTCCCTCTGGTATTTAGGGTCAGCATTTTGCCATTGACACCCCGTATAAAATGAGTACAGGAAATCTTATGACAAGAATGACCTCAAATATCAGTTCCAACATTTTGCTATGGATCCAACCCATATGCTAAGATTTACATGCATCATGTCAAGGTCTTTGGTGTTCGGCAAGGTGTGGTGAAGCATGCTCTGTGTGCCTGCCGCCGAGTGTGACTGGCATAGCGGCTTTCTCAGTTAGACAGTTGGAGTCCCCACAGCCAAGGATGGTGTCTTAATAGAAGCATGTCAGGGCCTACAGTTTGACATGGGTAGCACCTTCCATCCATATGCTATTAGTGCCCTTGTCCATTAGGCAAAAATAACCTCCATTATGCCAGACCAGCCGCACACTTGCACGCATACACTCACACACAAACACAGCCCTTTTAGCCTATGGGAGTTGCGCTACTGATGTGAAGTAGAAGCGATATAAGAGCAGGTTTGACCTCCTGTTTCGTTTCTGTGTATGCAAGGAGGAGTCCGGCTGAGCTGAGGTGTCTGGATTCATGGTGGGATGATCTGCGACTGCTCGATAGGCAGGGCGTTTGTTGTGCTGTGCTTTGAACATGTGGGCGAAGAGTTTGAATCGGCCACATTTGTGGATTGGGAACGAGTGGAGCTCCCTGAGGTGTGGAGTGATGTGTGTCCGGCATGTAAGTTTGAGGATGAGCCTGACTGCCCAAGGGGCCAGCCAGTGACTGACTGAGGGAATCCCACAACTGAAGAAGGGAATCACACTTATTGGCTAGAAAGACTGGGGCAGTCTATTGCAGGGGAGGTATTGCATCTGTTGGTATGTTAAGTCACTGGTGAGGTAATCTTGACTGGAACCCTGACTCTTGGAGAATTTTATCCTGGAACTGGTAAGACAAATCTATGGGTCCATGTGCCCACTGTTGAGATGCTGCGCAACCTGCAGGTCTCCGGTTTGAATCCTGTACAACCAGCTTGACTGCCCATCCTCTAAAAGTCGGCAATCTTTTAGTTGGTTAATGCCTCTGCTATTTAAGTGCCAAGAGTCGGATCAGTATATAGTAGGTGCTATAAGAAAGACCAATATTATGATTAACCATGCCATAATCACATTATTTGTCCAGAAAGCTTTCTGTAGCCAATGACGCCTGGATGAAACACTGCAGAGCACTCTGCAGGCCCTCAGCCAGGAAGGCTACTTAAGAATTATGAACTCTGCAAAGCTTAGTTTGAAGGGCCTTATACGCTATTTCATCCCAACATTCAGCCTCCCGTCGAAGGTGCCCTTTGATTATGAAGAATGATGCACATCCTGACAGACTGTTTGCAACAAGTGTAATGGCAGGCTGACACTTTCCCACATCCAATGGTCTATTCCCATATCCCCCTCTAGTTATTCATATGCGTATTAATCTAGTCTTGCAGCAGTGTTTCGGGCTTTGCACTTTCTTTATAACAAGTAAACATACATTTCTATATATGGCTTCACCAACATGGCCGCTACTGCTGCTTCTATATCGCCATCTGTTTGCATTGCTCTCTACAATGCTTGGGGTAATGGTCTGCTCAGTAAACTCTTTTGGCAAAGCAAAGGTGTTAAGAATCTGCATTCTTCCTGACACTACTTTTATCTTTGCGACACTAACGTGTCAAATGCAAAACAGAAAGCTCTTCGTGTCTGTATCAATCCTGGGGTGGAAGTGCATGGGAAAATCAAGAACTGTGATGTCTCAGAAATGTGGGGCAGGTTAGTACTGAGGCACAATAAGTAAGATACTGTCAAGATCTGGGTTACATGACCTCGTTGAAGAGATGGCTGGGTCAATATGCTTCCACTTTAACCTTTGGTAAGGCAGACCCTGAAGCAGAGGTCAGACCCGGGACCAGGGTTCGATCCCCGACGCGGCAGGGTGTTGAGCTCAAATGTCCACGGACTCGATAATTCTCGCTTCGGTGCCTGACCTAATCATGGGTTCACACTCTGCAACTCTGGTCATTAAGCTTGCTTAATCTCCACAACGGCCCCCCGCGACGGGATGCCTGGCTTTCACCTTGGGGATGCCCTGTAGGGGCTATCTCACAGGGAAAAACCAGGACGGGTTTCCAAGGCAAGCACGGAGATACCCCTTCGGGGGTCGATTCTGGCGCTATATAAGAAATTTAATAATAATAATAATAATAATGTCTTTCGCAGTCCTGGGCCCCACACATGACTTTGTGCCAAACCAATGTATTTCAACCGTGACATTCAGTAACCCCATGTATTCCCTGTTCGCCGTCAGAAGGGGGCCACAGGGAAAGACCTTGGCCCAGCTTTTTATTTTCTCTCCATTTTTATAACCCTGCTCCAGTGCTCCCCTTCCTCTTGTTTTATTTTATAGTATTTCTATTTCCTTCTCCATCCTCCAGGCCACTTGAAAGACTTTGACCGACCTGGGTCAAGGCACATTTCCAGTGATGGTATTACATCTGCCACATCTGGGGGCGGGGGAGGGGGGCGGCAGTGGAGCGTCCTCTGCTGGTAGCACACTAGACATGTATGTAATATCCCCTTAACCATGAGCAGGTGCTGCCGTCTCTTCCTCACACAGTATTTGCTTTTTCACACCTCTACTCGACCCCTTTTGTTGCACGCATCCCCTACCTCTATTTATAGACCCGCTTGCAACACCCTGACCCTCCTCTCTCTCTGCCCCGTCTGTCTCTCTCTCTCGCGCATCGGACGCTCTCTTCTTTCCCCCCCCCTCATATCTCCATCCGTCCCAGTGCTTCCTGCCCTCTTTCTTTTCCTTGGCACTTCCCTTCAGCTCTCCTCCTACACAACTTACTTTTCTTTGCTCTTCTCTTGAACCTCTCCCACACTATCTTTTCTTACGGCTTTCACACGACTTCCAATCGCACCTTTTTGTTCACGTTCATCTCTTCTAGAGTTCCCGCTCTCCTCTATCGCATGCGCTTAGCTATGCCTGTTCCCTTCCTGATAGGCCTCCCTAAAACGGGCTTAGAAAGTCTTTCTCGGGCATTCTCTTCCGCTTCTAAACCCTCCCCACTGCTTCCACATCCTCTTGTCCCAGTTGCTTCACTCACCCACTCCAATCTCTCTCAACCTGCCCCCTCTTTCTGAAACATCCCCTCTTTCCTTGCTCCTGTTTTATGCACGGTTCACATACAGTGACTGTCCTAAGACTCACATACATGCCAGTGGTGTGTTTTCCGTGCTCTGCCGGTGATCTTGGTGGTGTTCCGTGATCCCGGAGGTATGTGCCTGTTAATTATAGCCGCGCCCCGAGTGTCGTGATGTCCACGCGCTCCCGGATCCGGTTACCGCGTCCGACGTGGCGCCTGCTCGGGGAAAGGTCAACGCGTCCAATAGAGCCCACGCGAACGCAGGGCCCGAAATACCCCGTGCCCGGCGAGAGGTGAAGGGTAGAAGGAGCGTCGGCAACCCTCGGGGCATGCACGCGAGTTCACCAAAATGCCAGCGGTAGCGGAAGTGACATAACACCCCTGCTTTGACCTTCACTCACACGCCTTTGACCTTCACTCACACGCATGCTAACATATGAACCCATTCAGACTGACACTCACATAAACATACTGTCATCCGCAAACACGCACACAACATACATTTGAAATCATTTTTACGTGCCTCATCTTCCAGAGAGGATCATATTTCAACAAATTGAACTCCATTTAACAACAGTAATAGTGAAAAATATTACCCCCCCCTCCCTTAACCCCAACTGACGTCCACAAGGACGAGCTGCCATGCCACTGTGTTCCTGGCACAGAGTTTGCAACTTCTGAAGCCAGGCGACGCGACCCCTGAATGACATGCAGTCCTCCGAGGTGGAAGGTCCTGTCTTACATGGAACCGTCAATGCCACGTCATCGGTGTGTGACCTCCAGAGACTTCCCTGACACGCACCTGTGTGGAGGTTCGTTTGTCTCCAAGAATGCAGCAGACACAATATCAGTTTATGAATAATCTTACTTTATTTGTCCTGAGTGCAGGGAATGCTGCCGCTCATTGCCTTTGCCCGCGGCATCTCAAAATGGCTGCTATCACACTCCCAGCGTACGCTCAAAAGACTAGAGCGCAACACCACAAATCTCCCCCCTTTGCAATGATGGGAAAGGACAGGGATGGGGGGCACATAACATAAGTACATAACAGTCTTACTTGGCTTTCATGTCAAAGTCCTCAAATCTCTTCTGAATCTTGACCAGTCTACCCAACCTGGTCCTTAGGTGCGTCGGGGTGACGTCCACACGTTTGTCTCTTACTGAAAGTCTCCCTTCGTCCCTTGCTTCCGCATGCCTCTCTCTCTCTCCTTTCCATTGGCATTTGGGCTCCGTGGTGTTGACTGACTGCTTGCTCCCGCACTCACTCCGTTCCCAGCTGTGTCGGTCTTCGCTCCCTCAGCTTGGAGAGGTTGGGCTTTGCGTTGTTCTCTCAGGTGCCTGCGCCGTTCCTGACCCATTTCTTTCTTCTGGAGTAGGCGGACTCATCCCTTCAGGATCTTCCCACTTCATTATTTTGTTGCATCTTGCCATACTGTCTTGTGATCATACCAAACCATCGCTCAATATGGCCGACCTGGCATATGGCTCCACTACTTGTAACAGTGGACTAAACTTGCTGTCACCCTTCTTCTTAAGTACGGCCTGTTTCACTCTTACCCACTCGCCCTTTTCCAGGATTATTTCCTCCCATGTTGCTTATGCCTGGGGTGTGCCTGCTTACACAATGGAGTCTGCTTGTACAATTCCTGTGGGAGGGAGGCTCAGCGCCGCCTCGCGGTGTCTGTGGCCACTCAGATATGCCCTCCCCCACCTGGTGCAGCCGATTCCTCTGCCACGCTCGGGTCTCTGATGCAGGGTCTCGTGGGCCTGGGCGCACGCCGCTCGAAAAAGTTGCAGCGCCCTCCGAGCCTCGTCGCCAATTTGTGGAGGTTCGTTTGCCTCCAAAAATGCAGCTGACACTATCAATTCATGAATAATCTTACTTTATTTGTCCCAAGCGCCGGGAATGCTGCCTCTCATTGCCTTTGCCAGCGGCATCTCAAAATGGCCGCTAGCACGCTCACAGCATGCACAGGGCGCACGCTCAAAAGACTAGAGCGCAACACCACAACCTGTCGCTGCTTAATTCTAGCCCATCTAGAAACCTTTTTATGCAAAGTGGATTTTTTGGTGGCTAAATAAAACCACATAGCTGAGTTCTCGTAACGACGTGTGCCTTAATACGATTCCGAAGAAATAATGTTACGTCTGAGTTTTAAAATCGCGGAACTGAGAGTTATTAAAACTCGCAACCGCACTAAATGGAAGAACCAAAGTTCAAAGAGTGCGCAAAATATGATTGATTACCTCCGTCTATGGTGACCAACTGCCATGGGTGCAAATTCAGGACGGTCAATGTAAAAATGCAGGACTAAGGGTCAAAATTCAGGCAAAAATTCAGGATAGGAGGTCAAAATTCAGGACAAAACTTAGGGACAAAAGGTACGTTTTACAGACACATCAAAGGAGGTCGCACAATAGTATGTAAGTAAGCACATCCATAGCCAAACCTATTCCACCATTTGCAAACCTATCCATCATGTATCCTTCTATCCACCCTATCACTCCTCCCTCCACCCTATCACTCCTCCCTCCACCCTATCACTCCTCCATCCACCCTTTCACTCATCCATCCACCCTTTCACCCTATCCATCCCTACACTCATCCATCCACTCTTACACTGATCCATCAATTCACTCATCCATCCATTTACCCTTTCACCCATCCTTTCACTTACTCATCCATCCACCCAGTCACACATCCGTCCACCCTTTCTCTCCATCGACCCTTTCACTTTACCATCCTTCCTTCCATCATCCACCCACCCATCTCCTCATCCACTCATGAATACACCCATTGACCTTATCACTCATCCATCCTTTCACTCCTTCACTCATCTGTTCATCCTTTTGTCCATCTACCCTTCCTTTCACTCACCCATCCTGATATCTACCCTTTCACTCATCCATCCGCCCTTTCACTCGCCAATCATCCGCCCTTTCACTCGCCAATCATCCGCCCTTTCACTCGCCAATCATCCGCCCTTTCACTCGCCAATCATCCGCCCTTTCACTCGCCAATCATCCGCCCTTTCACTCGCCAATCATCCGCCCTTTCACTCGCCAATCATCCGCCCTTTCACTCGCCAATCATCCGCCCTTTCACTCGCCAATCATCCGCCCTTTCACTCGCCAATCATGCACCCTTGCACTAATCCATCCATCCAGCCATCTACCCATCCCTTCACTTACTCACTCGCCCACCTTTTCAAATGAATTATGAGCTGAGCCTTTGTCTGCAGAGTTGCAACCAGAAGAGGCCCATCAAGAATTTCACCTTTTCTGTTGGTCCTAAAGCAAGGGGTGGGGTGGGGTTAGGGTTCACTATGCCCCTGCACATAGACAATCTGAAAAAGTAGAAGTCATGAGTCCTGCATAGTGCCAGGCCATGAGGGGACTGTGAAATGGTGTTGTTTCCAGGGCTTTAAGTGGGATGAAAAAACTGGGGGTTCTCTCAAAAGGGGGTGTTTGATGTAATTAAGCGCATGGCTTAGAACACCCAAGCTAAAAATCTGTGCTTAGTGTACTGCCCGACTGGTATTTTGCCTCTTCTGTAAATGTATCCAGATATATAAAAGACAACCAGTAACGTTATAACTATAACAAGCCAGAACTATTGGCATTGTCAATTGTTGTTAGTTGAATAAAATACAAAAGCAGTAACCATGGCTTCGTTGAATATAATATTGAAAATGCATCAGTTCTAAAATGATGAGACTGTGAAATAACTCTAGCCCCTTCTTTTTAATTTCTTTCACCAGCTTCTTTTCTTAACTGGATTCATGCCCTTTCATTTTACTTGCAAAAACACAAATCGATTTCTGAGCATTGAATATAGAAAATGTTAAGGTAATCCATGCTAGCGATTTAGGTCCTGTTTGTATTACATGTTTTACTTCTTCTTGCATACCCTAAGAGTATTTGCTTTTTGCAGGATGCTTCTATATGTTTTATATTTTCGTCTAGCATTTTACTCTTGTGTATGGCATTCTTTGACCTTGGTCAACTCCAGATGTTTATAATGGAAGCCACGACTGAGAGCACTGCAGCGGACATTTCTCACAGTGCCTGTCACTGAGTCAGAAAGGTGTTCAGAATACATGGTCTGCCAATCCTTGGCCTCTCTGCAGTGCGCACAGAGCAATAGTCACATTTTCCAGTTGCAATAGTGATTCTGTGCAAATATGCAGGGCCGTTTCTACCATTAGGCCAGACTAGGCAGCCGCCTAGGGTGGCAAAAGGGGGAGGACGGCAAAAGGGGGAGGGCGGCAAAAGGGGGAAATCATTTTTCATATAATCTATAATAATCAGGGCTGTTAATCATTCATAGCGCTACTTGTAACGGCCCTGCTTCTTGTTGCTGGCCTGCCCCCAGAGAGACTGGACCAATGAAATTACAAGGGGCAGGCCTGTCACCTTTCGATTAGCCTCTTGGCGCACAGCAGACTCGGAGTGCTGTGGAGCTGAAAGGGGGAGTCGGGGGCATCAAGGCAAGTACTCAAGGCAGCCTGCTTCTGTTGCACGTGGTGAGAGAGACTTTAGGTGCCAGCCGGTGTATTACGGACATGGTAGCATTCATTTAGTGGTCGAAATAATGTCCACTTTTCCTTCTCTGACGCTGTCAGTCGCCCGTCTCTCTTCCTCTTTCTCTAATTCCCTCTGTTTCTCTCTCGCTGCTCCTCACTGTGTGTGAGGGAGGTGCACGCATTGTAAATATTAACGAGCGAGGCCTTTCTTGGCGCACTTTCTTGACATGGAATCTGTAGTGAGACGTGCAAAGCCTACAGCCGCTCTCTGCTCGCTCCCTATCTCTACAGCATTTGTTGTGAAATGCCACCCTTGTTGGTCGAGGTGCCGGCCCTGTCTTTACACCAACGGGATAAGGGCAAAAAGGAAAGCTGAACAGTTGTTTCATTTCACATCTCTTCCTCCCCTGCAAGGAGGTGTGTCTGTACCCCCGTGGCTCTCACACTCCTGGCCTAAAAGCTGGCCTAAAAGCGGTGTAAAGAACGGCAGGTGGGCGGGGGTGCCAAAATCGCATCTGCAGTCTGATCGAAATGTGAGAAGATAGGCGCGAACATGTGAGGCGATTAGCTGTTGTAACGTCACATTTTTTAAGCTTAAGAGGCTGTGGTGGCACCAGGCTTGTCAGGCCGGGAGTAGTCGGTGTCTAAAATCACTTTGCATTCACCAGGATACAGCCCTGTAGGTTTTTTTTCTTCCGCTGGGATTGGGGTGGGGACGCCCTCTTCAAAGAGAAAGGGAAAATGTCCTGTGAGAGAGTTGAAAGGAAACCGGGATGGGGCATCATCTCCTCGCCCACTCTCACTCCGACTGTCTGGAGTTTAAGGACTGATTTGCAATGCCAACAGCCCCAGTCATGTGGGTGTCCCTGAACGGTTCCCAGGGCCGCACCTCCTTCAGACCAAAATGGACCCAGCTCTCATCCATCCACCCTCCTAACTGCCCCTTTCTGTGGAGCGGGTGGCTGTCTATCTGGTCCTTCCAGCAGGAACAAACAGACAGGGGCTGTCATGGCCCAGGAGGTTAAAAACACACACAGCGGGACTCTGCTTCCAAGAGTAGTTGAGACACTGCCTCGTCCCTTCTTCCGTGCTCTGGGGTCCGTAGGAGGAACCTGGGAGGAGCGAGGTTGATCAGACCTTACACCATAGGGAGCAACCATTCTGCATCTCTGTAGGCCTCTCAGGAGCGCGGGTGCTTTTAAAAAACTTTTTGCAATATAAGCAAGACTTTCCCGTTCAAAGCTTGTGTAAGACATTTCTGCTGTCAATCAAACCGAGGGATGTTATGGGAATCAATGTTCTTCTAATACGGCTATAGGTGCAGTAGGCAGCCAGATGCAGGCGTGTGCGTTTGCTTGCGTAGTTATTTAGGCCTTCAGTGGCTTCTGGGGTTGGCGTGTGAGGGTAGGTAGGGGTTTTATTACTCTTGTGAATAATTAGTAGTAAAAGGGAGGGGGCGGCATTTTTCAATTCTCGCCTAGGGCAGCAAAACACCTAGAAACGGCCCTGCAAATATGTGCCAGGGAGGTACTGCGTTGTCAATATTTTGACGGCAAAAGAAAATGCAGTGCGTACAGATGAGAGGGTGCATTGTGTGTTTGAGGGGTGGAGGTGTGAAAGAAAATGTGTGGTAGTGCATTCAGGAGAGAGCAAAAAGATGGTGCTGAAGAGGAAAGAGATGAGGTGTGAGCTACACAGATGGAGGAAAGGTGGAGAGGTGTAAAGGGAATATAGGTCTTACAGAGTGAACATAGCAACAGTGATTGAGACACTCTGAAGCTACTGCCCTCAGTAAAACGTAATTGTCCCAATTCTAGAATTGAAACATTTTTAATATCCTTCCCAACAAAATAATTGCTACTCTTCAACTGCTAAGATCCATCTGCAAAGCCAATAATACTGACTGGTTTTAGGTGTATGTCAGTTGTTGTTTTATATATCTGGATGCAATAACAAAGCTCCAAGAGAAACCAAAAATACTGGGTGGGTGGCACACTATGGGACTCACAGGAATTTAGTGCACATGTGTAAACCACACCCTTAATTACATAGGCTATGCCCCTTTTAGAGACCCCCCTGCTTTTTCATCCCACTTAAAGAACTGGATATTGTTGTTTAGCACTGAGCGGTATCTGTAGTGCCCACTGGCATTTACCACTGGACATTCTGTGGTGGGTACTGTTTACCACTGGATGGTGTCCGTGGTGGGCATTTTTGTTTTCCACTGGTGTAACAGAGCGATGTCGAGCACTCCAGGCTCAGTGTGGGAGGGTTGTGGGTGTCAGAAAGTCCGCTATAGCTTGATACAGTTTAAACACACAACAATAAGATCAATGCCCTCACAGTTCTAATATAATTTGGAATATTATACCTTTATTTACATAGAAATAAAACCTTATTACACTTAAGATGCACACAAAGAACCGGATGTTGAGGTATGCCCTCTGTTTCACTTGTAAATCGTTGTTGAAATGTATACGTTTTCAGAACTAGCCTGGCGGATTTACTACAGTTTGTTAACATTTGTCAGTCGGTGGGTCAGCTGTTGCAGACCAAGGAATCCAATGTATCGGAAGTTAATATGACCTGTCTGCTCTCTGCCATAGATATTTAGACGACGTGGATGCAAGATAGCAGAACTCTGTGGGTTACAGCCCATGTGCAGGAGTTACCCAGCAACCTCTCCCACCTCCAGAATATCCTCCAAAAAAGGAACCATGCCCCAGCCTAGAACATAGAGCGGTCATTTCACAGCAGTACGGCGTGGCCAAGAGGCGGGTTTGCCCCAGCACCAAATCCTCTTCGAATGCATAGGGCAGTATACTATGGCCTGCTCACCCACACTCCTCATCACGTCTCCTTTCCCATATGTAACCATTATCAAACATTTTAGTACAGTTTCAGTGAGGTGAGTTACATATACCACGTTGAACACTCCATACATTTATAAAACAATAAACTGGAGCACTCCAACAATTTGTTTAACAGTTTGAGGACACCTAATCAAAAACGTTAGTCCATAATTTCAAGGTCATGTGATATATTTTTCTCCTCTTTATCATGTTTACAAGCTTCCAAACAAGTTACATGATCATCAGTCTACAGGTCTATTGTCCCCAATGGGACTAATTCAAGGTTTGTGACTATACACTGCATTTCTTATTCCTCCCAACTATGGTAGATGAAGGTGATATAGCTGCCAGAGCACGAGTCTCTGCTAAGGGAGCTCTCCTGTGGCCTATTGGACTCTTGGATTCTTCCTAATAACAAAAGTAGTCGTCCTCATCTGTTTAGCAGAAATATTTTGAAGCTCATACTTGAGTGGTGTTGCTATTCAGTCATGGGCGACACTGGGGTAGAGAGCCCTGATGAGCTCTGTCCTGCCATTTGCAAAATGAATTGAGGACGACTATTTTTGTTATAAGGAAGAATCCAAGAGTCCAGTAGACCGCAGGAGAGATCACCTAGGAGAAACGCTTACTCTAGCACCTACATCATCTTGCTTCAAGTAGTATTCTTAGAGGAATAAGAAATACAGTTTGTAGTAACGCCTTGAAAAAGTCCCATTGGGGATGAAACTCCTGTCGGCTGATTATCATGTACTTGGCTGGAAGAGTGTAAACCTAATAAAGACCGCGAAAATATATCCCATGACCTTGGACTTCTGGACTAACTTTTCTCGTTATTTGTCCTCATGCAGTGTTTTTTAAACACATTGTTGGAGTGCTCCAGTATAATATTCTATGATGTAGTGGGTTGTTGTGCTTTGAAATAATACCATCATTGCACTTACAGGTTGCATGGGCATACACTGTGGAAGCACCAGTCTTTGAACTAATAGTCTTTCTGTAGACTTTCTACCCTGACCAGTTGAGTGTTGTGCAATATCTTTTAGGTATTGTTACAAATATCTATCCGTATTTAACACATAATACGTTGACATTACAATTGGAATATTGGTACCCTGTGTGAGTCCCACCTACTCTCAGATCTCGCCATGTTTAAAAAATATATTATTTATAACAACTGGTATCTTTTCTTTATTTGCAAAGGGTCAAGGAGAGGCAGCAGCACCAATCCCCTGAATTTGCTTTACCGTCGTGGTCCCCATTCATTCAGTGGGCGATGCTACCATGTAGTTAATCCTTTCTGTCAAAGGAGCTCAGGGCCGCTTCATTCACCAGCTCTGCCCTGAGCTTGGAGCCAGATGCTCCATTGGTTTTTGAGGAACTTAGTGGCATCCTGCGGGTTAGTGAAAAGTAACTTTGATTGATCTTCAGTCTCACTGGGTACTGCATGGCATAGTCCTATCCTAGCTAATGGTGCTGCTACTTCACAGCAGGGTAAACTCTCCATGCAAAGCAACTGTAAATTCAAGAAAGATGGAGATAGTCACCATTTTATTGTAGATATCCTCTTTTTCTTTTTTTCTCTATCCATAATCAATATAACATAGCATGTGTATTTGTAAAGCGCACGCATGTTTACCCCTATCTGGCATCTTGGCGTTGAATAGCAGATGTTGGTTATCCAACTTCATGGTACTCATTTTATCGACCTCAGAAAGGATGAAAGGCTGAGTTGACCTGCAGGGATTTGAACCTGTGACCATGAGGTCAAACACAGGCCCCTACAGTGTATGCATTAGTCCACTACGCCACCAGCAATGTCGTATCTCGATCATCTCTATAGGTTGGAATACGGACCGCAGTAGCTCTGAAGGGTCTCTGGCACAAGCTTACTTGCCAGAAATGGATGTGTCCTCTTCACTATAAACATTACTGAGAGGTCTGACCTGCCAAACAATTTAGTAAGCAGGTTTTTGTAACCTAATCCTCCATCATTTCTATGTACGTTGTTCCTGGTACGGCTGTAATGCTGAGATTGTTGCTGCGTGGTTGCGTCTCCAGATCTTTATTCTTGACCCAAAGCACCTCCAGCACCTTCTCCATTTGAGGAGATTTTCACCCCTTACCCCTAACCTTTATCCTCAATATCAGATCTGCTCCGTTTTGTGTTAATCTTGGTGATCATGTCCCTTCTTCATATGATCTAAACTCGTCATGAGCATGTTGAAACTTCCATCATTTGTTTGAAGACTTTTGTACATATCCAATAGTAGGATGTTGATGTGAATGTCAAGTGTGTCATGTTCCCTCTGGACAGTCTCTTGCCTCTCTGTTCGTTCCTTATATCACCAAGGGTCAATCCGCAGGATGAGTGGGAGGCGAAGTGGATTCAAAATTGTGTCATAAATAATTTACCAAAATGATTTCCCTATGTCTTTTTATCATTCAATTTATTTAGTGAATATAATTAAAATTACGCCAGAATGTAGCCAAGAAACATTGTACAAAACAGAAAATCATTTGTGTGCACACAGCACATGATTTGTCTAAGGAAACCATTGAAAACCAGATTAAAGAGACTTAATCAAATAGTCGAGTATAAGAAATTGGGTTATTAGTTGAGGAGGGTAAGAACCCACCAAAAGTAATAATCAGTCCTACTCGGGGTGAACCCTTCAAGTCACTAAATTAACCCAATCTCAACTCCCGGGTGGCTAAGGCACATTGCAGACCGGCTTACCTTCGAGGCAATGTGTACATTATTTATGCAGCAGGATCTGACACTGTTGATAGCTAGATCCACTGCTAGAATGGGATCCAGCCAGCTCCAAGATCCAGCAGCTATTTTTAAACCAGATCCAGAATCCTGGCCATTTCCAGTGTTGTCCCATTAGTGTCCTTGTGAAGTCTGCAGACTCCAACAGACGGCAGCCACACCAGTGCACATTCAGTGTGCGCTTTGCTATGCGGAGCGCTAACCTGTAGAGGAGCTGCAAAAACCTCTTGATTTGTAATTGAAACCAAGTTGCATCCTTGCTGGGAGCAGGTGAAGCACATAGCAAGCATAGCTGGAGATGGAGCAAGTCGAAACAGAAGTTAAGAGGCAAAGTGAGATCTAAACGATTTTCAAGGCTTTTCTTAGGCTCTGCGTGTATGTAAGATATGCAGATCTATATACATCAGTGAGTTTCAGATAAATCTGCCTGTATACATACTCCATCATAACCACTTCTGTACCAGTAAATACAACCTCAGTTTTGTCGCACTTAATGTGTTTAATACTAGCAAGTGGTATCCATTTTAATGATCTTAGAATGATGAAACTTTTACCTTAATGGGTTACATGGATTTGTGTGGCTGCCGCTTTACTCATTCAGCTACTTTACCAGTATTGTAATATGAAATTGTGACCTGCTTGTAACGCAACGATCTCGGCAGCAGGCTGATTAACCAACTGAGCTATCTTATGTAAAACGCAAGTATTTAGCCTATACATTACAGACTGTGCTGTGAAGAAGGGACATTGACGACCTGTACTGAGCTATCGTACCAAAATCCAAATCTGCTACATGAAGCGGCACACGCACAGACACGATGTGGTACCCTGATACTTCTGGCATACATAAAGAGATCTGCAGCAGATGCTTTAACCCCTGTCTTTTCGGTGGGTAATTCATGTCGGAACGTAGAAAAAAGAGAGTGTTGAGATAAGTCCCTCCTAGGCTCTTTTTCTGTAATCCGCGTGTCCACAAAATAAAAATCTGGAAGCCACTGGGGAAAAAAATCCTTGAGTGGCTGACTTGGATGCAGTGTCTGTCCGACCTCAGAAGGGGAGGAGGACCAGTATTACCACAGGACCTAAGAGACCTGGCATACTAAGACCAGGAGAACCAACAGGACATTGAGTATTCGGACCAGAAGAACCAGGACCAAGAGGATCAGGAAGACCAATTAGACTGCGGACAAGCAACCAGGCCAAAGAAGACAAAGTGAGCCACAACTACGAGAACCAGGGGCAGTGGAGCAGGGTCATGGGGACAATCACCAGGAGTACCATCACCAGGAGGATTAGGAGTAAGTGAACCATGGACCAGGAGAGAGAAACCCGGGAAGGTGAACTGTGAATAGAGCCAGGAACTGGATGAGGACAAGGAAGAGCAAGACCAGGAGGACTATGCCAATATGATCGGCACCAGGAGGACCAGAAGGACTAACAGCAGGAGGATTAACACTAGGAAGACTAAACCAAAAAGTCGAGGGGGAACTTGACAAGGAAGCCCAAGAGAACCAAGACTTGGGGGACCCCGGCCAGAGGGGCTTGGTCTGGGACCAGGAAAACTGGTGGGACCAAGAACAGGACGACTGGAGGAGCCAGTGGGGCTGGACCAGGAGCATGACCAGAAGTACCAAGAATAGACCTAGAACCTTGAGGAGGACCAAGATCAGAAGATCTGCACCAAAAACACCCCGGAATCAGGAACAGAAGTACGAGTTCAGAACCCAGAGGAGGACCAGGAGGGTGAAGTAAATAATTGGGAGGGGAAGGCCTAGGGAGCAAAGCTAGGGGAACCAGGGCCAAGAGGAACAGGACCAGGAAGATCAAGTGGACCCAGGCTAGATAAACCGAGAAAGCTAAGACCAGGAAGAACTAGATCAGTAGGGCTAAGAACACTAGGGGACCAGAAACGGGTGGAGAAGGGCCATTTAGGAGCAGAACCAGGAAGGTGAAGAGAAGTACCAGGAGGTGAAGCAAAAGGAACAAAAGGGCCGGATGCAAGAAAACCAGGACTAGAAGGATGAGGACAAGGATGAATAGACCCGTGGCCCTGGGGATGGCGTGATGTATTAGGAGGGCCTAGAGAGTCTGCACCAGGAGGAGCACCACAAAGAAAGACAAAGGGGAGCATGAGGAGGAAGACCATTAAGAAGAGAATGGGGACAGGACCAAAAGGAGGAAAAGAACGAAGAAGAGTAGGGGCGGGAAGCTGATGATTGGAGGAGACTCCATTGCAAAGGTGGAGTAGAATCATTAGTAGGATGAGACGTAGATGACCAGGAGGATGAGGAGGACCAGGAGGAACATGGGAGGAGGAGATATAAGAGTAGGAGGGCAGTGTGATTCTAGGCCACATGCATAAGGACATGTCCTAAGATACAGAGACCATACCTCTCATAAACAGTTCTTACTCTTCTTGGATCACGCACCCACTTTATAGACCCCAACTTTTCAGCCTACTTTAAAGGACTGCTTAACCGCTTCAGCTTTCCTAACTAACACACAGGCTGCATTTTCAGTTAACCAGTAATCTTTACTATCTCATTTTCTGTTGCCAATTTCTTGGGGTGGAGAGCTGGGAGAGTTTGTCAAATGTAATGCATAAGGTGACGATCATTGGATACACCCCTCTTGCCATCACCCAGTGGCGGCCGACATGACTCACAGGTGATGGCACGGGCGACCGGGGGAAATAGTATTGCACAATAATAAAAACACTATATATATATATATATATATATATATATATATATATATATATATATATAACAGCTCCACTCGCACCGGCCTGTCGCACTCCAAGGCGGGTGCCTGCCAGTCGGGTGCTGCCTCCTATTTCCCGAGGATTGCGGGGAGGGATTGTTGAAGCTGACATATATATATATATATATATATATATATAATATAGGTTCCCTCTCTCTAGATCTGCGTACGCGGTCAGAGCCTCCACGCCATCCACAGAAGGAAAATACGGACCACCAAATCAGCAAGAAGTTCTTGTTTATTTATATTCACAAAGCCAGTTCAGCGACGCGTTTCGAGCACGAGTGCCCTTGTTCACGCTGCAGTGATATATATTATTTATTTATTTATTTTTTTCACGAGGAGGGTCGGTTTCGGATTCATAATCCTCATCAGCCAGGCTATCTTGAATCCAGTGGCCAAGTGAGCAAGGGACTCACATCTGAGCATACCCTGCCAACTTAGGGCGAACAAAGCGATACAAAAGTGGATGATGGACGGAGCGTTTGAGCAAATCAAACACTCACCCCCAGTCAACTGATCTGGGTCCCTTGCTCACTTTGCCACTGGATTCAAGCAAGCCGGGCTGAAGACGGCCGAAATGCCAGAAACCGGTCCTCAGAAGCTTTTTTCCGGTCCAGGGAAGGCATGGCTTGGCAGTTCGGGCTGGACTGTTCCCATGAGGCACAGGGTCAGACTGATTTGCATATGGCCATGTCTGAACTGGGGTGGCAGAGTGGGCTAAAGAACGGTGATGAATTAAACCCAGATCTGTTGACTGGGTGTGAGTGTTTGATTGGTTCAGATGCTCCGTCCATCACCACCCCCTTTTGTACCGCTTTGCTCCAAGAGCAGAGCTGCCCCACCCACCCATAAAGGGAACCTACAATGATAGCTAAACGTTATCCTCATTTTGTATTTCCTTTACTTACACTGCTCAAAATCAGTGGGGCGACGCTCCTTGGCCATAGAGGAGGAGCTGCCACTGCGGCTTCACCCCCTCATGGCGCCCTCGCCCGCCTCCTTCTGACGCACCCAGTTGGATCCCTAAACTCTTTCCATTTCTTGCACTGGCTAGACCTGTTCCTAAACGAGTCCTTGTCCGGACCTGTGCAGTCAGACCCACTCACGAACCCTAGCCCTGTGTGCCCTAATGAGTTCCACATGGCGCAATTGCAGACCGTGAAGCGTTTAGGGTAGCACCCCCTGAAAAATGAATACCTTTGAGAGCACAGTACCTGGTTTAAAATTGAGGTACGTGAGCCTAGTCTTAGTCACCATGACTCAGCTCTTCAGAAGCATGCCTATGCAGCCTGCAGCCCTACAATGCGCATGTGTAATGACTGAGGGGAGCACATTTTTAACAGCACATTGCATGTTTGTTCGACTACACAGACCCACGCAGTCTCTTCATGACTAGCACGGTTTCCCAGCTCCTTAAAATGCCCGGTGTCAAAATGGTGCTGAAACGCTGATTCATGCGGCAGTTGATGCCGGGAGGGTCGCAGGCATGCTTGGACTATAAATGCACGAGCCCGTGCTGGAGTGCAGGGCGCGCGAGGGGGTTGCGCAGCGACCTCTGTAACATCTCTCCTCGCGCCACATGCGTGTTCTGAGAAGGAAGAGATGATGACGCGGGAAAGTGTAGACCTGTTAGGGTGGGCTTGAAATAAATGACATGGCGGGAGAGAGAGGAATGAAATTGCGCTTCCTGTGTTGTTGCTGATGATGATACGCGCATGTTTCAAAGCCGCCCAGGGACAGGCGCATTAATAGAAGTGTGGGAGGGTCGTGCACACTGGGCCCCGCTGCAATGTAACTTTCTGCTGCCTAGGCCCCACCGGGTCCCATCCCCGCAGCAGCCTCTGTGCCCCTTTATTAACATCGGTATATCGCTGTCTACTTTTTTTGTTCTCATTCAGTCCTTTGTCAGCTGGTGCAGTCAGTGTGTCGCAGCCATTCAAGGCGCCTTCACTCAGTAACGCCCCACCCCGGTCATGTTGATCTTCATCACCTGGTGCATTCTGGGCCTTGCTGCCATGCAGGCTGCTTCCACCTAGGGCGGCTTTGTCTGTCATCTAGGGCCCTCCGTGTCTGGCTGCCATTCATGGAGCAGGCTTGCTGTCATTCAGGACTGCATCACCTGATGCACTCTGGGCCCGGTGGCCTCCAGTTCCACTGCCACCTGCTGCCCCCCGGCCCCGCAGTCGCCTGGTGCCCTCCGGCCCCGCAGTCGCATGGTGCCCTCCTGCCCAGTTGGAGCGTTGTCTTGGCGCAAAGCTTCACACAAGTACACCTGTCTGATCAGATCCATTCATTTTGACATGCACCCTTTAATTCTAACAGAATAAATGTTTTCAGAATATCATCGCAACCTACAGGGGGCTTCCTTGCTTGACAGAAAAGTGTATGACCCCTAGTAGGCGCCAGAGAGTCCTAACGGTCATCACCTACCTATTCAGGAAAGTTGACTAGAGTAGATGAGCTCCTGAAGTAAAATCAATATCCTCTCCTGATAAGGTTGTTTGGTGATCTGGAGGTCATCACAGCTGCCTGCTGGCACGTGCACTGCATATCCAATTGCGTATATAATGTGGAATTCTAGAGATGAGATAACTAGTTGTATTGCGGTATTCCTTTTACAATTTTCGGTAGGCGGTGCGCACTGTCTTATATAGCTTTTAACTTTGTGTTACTATATACAAACACATGCATTAAAATTGTTATATATTCTATTAGAAATTGTTGCAGCCTTGAAAAAGTTGCACTTAGACGAAACACGTTATCTCGCAGTTGTATACGCCCACACATCAAAATGCATGTGAGTGTTTGACATATCTTACAAATAAACTGCTAAAATTTATGAACAAATTTCTCAGCGGCTTATGTAAAGCAATGGACTACATGTAACGTGCTTCGGTATCACTTGTTCGAAACAGTTTCTGTGCTTTTGCTTCCTACAACAGTGGGATTCTGCTTTGCAGTAGTGGATTGTCTTCTAGAACACTGCATAATAGTAGTAGAGGTACATATGAGACCCAGCAAAGGAGTATAGAGCTCGTCATCAGCATCGAAAGGGTTAAGGACCCTGCACAGGCTTTGTGTAGTTGCATTTAAGACCCATAAATGGTCTGTTGTCTATAGGAACACAATGTGGAACTACTGTAGGTGCATGTAAGACACCGAGATGGTGCGTTGTGTTGAAGGGACTTGCGTGAGGTGTATTATTTTACAACACTCCTGTGTGTATAAGAGAGGTTGATTTGAGCGCCAGAGGTGGACTATTGCCTTAGCGTACCATGTTTGAAAGTAATGTAATTGCATTAAAGACCCTGACCTGAGTTGGTGCATTATATAAACAGGGTTTCTGCATAGAAATAGTGTGTATGCTTTTAAGGTATATAGTTGGTGCATCATCTCCAAAGAGCCTGCTTGATTGTAGTGTAGATACATTTGAGACCCAGAGGTAGTGCATTGTGATCAAAAACTCTGTGTATGAGTAGTTTACATACATTTATGTGAAGAAGTAGTATTAATGTAGTGTAGGTGCAATTAAGATCCTGAGATGTTGCATTTACTTCAGGGTTCGTGTATAACAGTAATCTGTAATTTAATGCCTAGTGATGGTTTGTTGTCTCTAAAGACCCTGCCTAGAAGTAGTGAAGGAACAGGTATTACCCGGAGATGGCGCATCACCTTCAAGTACTCAGCGGGGAAGTAGTGTTGGTGCATTTAAGATTAGAGATAGTGAACTGTAATCGAGGGCTATATTTAGAAGTAGTGAAGGTACGTTTCAGAACCAGAGATGGTGCATCGTCTTTGATGACCCTGCATAAAAGGTATTTAAGGTGCATTTAAATCAGATGTTGTATTGTGATCAAGGACTTTAGTTGGAATAATGTAGGTGCACCGAAGACCCAGAAATGCTGTACTGTGATGTCAAGATCCCTGTGTTGAACTCTCGGCACCTGTATAGGAGAGAAGTCTGCCTGCTTTGTAGTTTCTTCTATAGTCTTCCTTTCCCGCCTCTTCTTCGCCAGCCTTGTCCTCTGCTGGCTGACAGAGGGTCTCTGGAGTTCCTGACCCAGATCTTGGAGTCTATTCTTTATTTTTTTCTCTATCTGCAGGAGCGCATTGTCAGTTATCAACTGTTGGCAGATAGATCGCAGACTGTGCAAATTGCAAAAATTTTGAAAATGGTCAAAACTAGGAAAACAATGGATGTTTTTTTAAATATTATGTATATTTAAATTTTATATTGTTAAATTTTAATCTGTCAATTATGTGCTTTTATGGTTCATTGATTTTATACCGAATAAAGCGTATTCTGATTCGGATTCAGTTATCATGTTGGTGGGGAGATAGTGTGGCCGAGAGAGAGCAGCCTCAGCACCTACATGTCTCTCCTTCTCTCCTCAGGTGTACTTTGGCAGGTGGTTGATTGAGGGCAGCCCTTATGTCATCCTGCTGGACATTGCCGCCACGGCCTGGAGCCTGGACCGCTGGAAGGCGGAGCTCTGGGACAGCTGTGCCATTGGCATTCCCTGGTACGACCGTGAGGCCAATGACGCTGTGCTCTTCGGCTTCCTTACCGCCTGGTTCCTGGGGGAGGTAAGGGCTGCTGGCCTCAGGTATCGCAATGTGCGGCGATGGTGTGGTGGCAAAGCGAGCTATCCAAGAAAGGGGCAGCTTTGGCCCTGGAAATAGTGCGCCAAGGGTTGGCTGCCCCCCACCAGCCCGGCTGTGCACGGCCTTTGACAATCGCATTCTGTTATTTTCCCTGTCCTCTTCTTCCGTTCTCACCCTCGTTCTCTTTGTTTCCACACTTGACATTTCCCTCGCACTTCTCACACGCTCTGTATACTTTATCACCCCCGTTTCACTTTTTGTGGGCGATTTCCCTTCCCACATTTGCTTCCTTTTTCACTCACTCTTTTACTACCCATCACTACTTCTCACCCATTTTCATTCTTCAATCTGTCAGCCGCTGTTATCTTTCGTTTTTTAATTCCCTTTAATACCCTGTCACCTTTTTCCTCGACCCATTCTTCTTTCTCGCCATCTCATCCTCCCCTTTAGTTTCTCTTGGCCTTTTTGTCTCCCCCTCTTTTCTCACTCTGTTTCTCCCACCCTCACTCCCCCTTTCTTCCCTTCTGCCTCTGTTTTGGTCACCTGTTTGCTCCCCTACCGTACAGCGTGTCGTTCTCATAATCTGTTTTTCCCCGCGCCTCTCTCCATCTTTAGCTCTTAATGTCTTTACTGCTCACTGTCGCCCTTTTTTCTGTCAACCCGTGTCTCACTCTTTTTGTGACCTTTCACTTCTTCCCTCACAGTTTGCCGCTCAGTCAGAAGAGAAGCCCTTCATCCTTGCCCACTTCCACGAGTGGCTGGCCGGCGTGGGGCTCTGCTTATGCCGCTTCCGGAAGCTCCCAGTCGCCACCATCTTTACTACTCACGCCACCCTGCTCGGGCGCTACCTGTGTGCGGGCAGCGTGGACTTCTACAACAACCTGGAGAATGTAAGTCCGTACCACCTCTGGAAGAGGGGGTGTGAGGGTACTATGAAAGGGGCAAGTTAGCATGCTGGGCACACGTGGGCACCTTCAAGACCTATGAATGTGGGTGAAGGACGGGAGCCAGAAAGCCTTGGCTTCACGCACTGGCACGATCAGTGTTGTACACACAAAATAGCCAAGTTTTGGTCTCATCCGGGTTACTTCCCTCTCCCCCAGTCACATTGGGCTAGAGTGCAGAAATATTGCCAAGAATACAATTGATATTGAATTCCACATGATCAAAGTCACCACGAGGCATCTATCCTGTCCAGGGTGCTGCTTTTACAAATTCTTGTCTCCATGTACTTTACCTATTACATTGAAACAAGACTACAAATCCGATGGAGCACTGATTTTCTGACTAAAGCCTGGACGTGGAAGTCGAGATGGGATGAGTCCTGTGGAAATACTTGAGCTAAGCAGCCCAAGCCCTGTAAGGCTTCCAGAGGTGCTAACTTCATGTGACAGTCCTGCCCCGCTGGGGTTTGAGGCACTGAACGCAGTATTCCTCTCAAACTGTTGATTTTCCACAGAGTGAAGTTAGATGTTTGTGGTAGGTGACATAGTGAAGTCCGTGGATGGGGGAGGATTGTTTAAGGTTGACCACGCTGAAGTCCACAAAGGACATTTGGTTTATTGAGAGGATGAACATGTTGAGGCAAGAGTCCCTCTCCAACTGAAGGGGAGTTGAGAGGTTTGCCTGTGGTCCAGCATGTGCCTAGGGTGGTGAGGACATGTAGGTTCATTGTCTCCAACTCTCAGTTTCGGTTTTCTTTCTAGTTCAACGTGGACAAGGAGGCTGGCGACCGGCAGATCTATCACCGCTACTGCATGGAGCGGGCGGCCGTGCAGTGCAGCCACGTCTTCACTACTGTGTCGCAGATCACTGCAGTAGAAGCAGAGTTCCTGCTGAAGCGCAAGCCTGGTAAGCGCATGACCACAGGGTGCTATGTTTTATGGTCATCAGTCCCTTCTTCCTTTGTAGTAAAGATCCAATCCTCTGCACACTGCAGTAAGACGAGCACAGAGTTCACCTTTGCCTGAAGATACAAAGTTCTTTATTTTGCCCTCAATCAATCAATCTGGATTTACAAAGCACGGCTAATCACCAGATAGGGTAATACATGATGCACAGCACTGGAGCCAATGGGAGATTATGTTTGGCCAGTGGGACCTTGAAACGGCTGCTAGGTCCAGGCAAGCATATCCTTGGGTTTACTGTTCAGGCTGGCAACTATTTCCATGTTGTTTGTTCACCAACTTGGACAATAGACAGTTATCCTGGTAGCAGATGTGTCTGTTTGGCACGCCAGGGTCCTGCTGGTTATGGTGGCAGTGTGGACTGGACATGACGGAGCTGAAGGGAAGAGCGCCAAGGGGACTTGGCGTGGCTTTTTACCTTCATTGTGTGCTTAAGTTATGTTGGCTTGGGTACTCTGTGCAAGATGTATTGGTGGCGATTGTGCAGCAGCGGCCGCAATGGCTTGCGGGTGGCCGGGCGGGCGCGTTGCGCGCACACTCCGAGTCACATGGTGGGGGGGGGAAGGGTCACGTATATTTTTAAAAAAAAAGAATAAACTTATCATTCCGCCGGGTCCCGCGTCTCCGCTCCTGCTATTCTTGGTCTTGGACCGAAGCACAGCCAGGCCCCACTGACCAATCATAACGCTGCAATGCAGCATTGTGATTGGTAGGCACCCAGGCCCACCTGGCCAATACCAACGCTGCAATACAGAGTTGTGATTGGTTTTGACCGTCCTGGTTGGACGATCAACCAGGGAACGGGAGCCTGGGCTTGTTCTCCATACATCTCCGTCCATCATCCCCTTTGGTATCGCTTTGTTCGCCCTGAGTTGGCAGGTTATGCCCAGACTTGGGTCCCTTGCTCACTCTACCACTGGATTCAAGATATCCTGGCTGATGTGGATTATGAATCCGAAACCGGTCCCAGGATGCTTGTTCGGGTTCCAGGGAAGAAATGGCTTGGCAGTTTGGGCTGGACTGTTCCCATGAGGCACAGGCTCAGACTGATTTGCATATGGCCATGTCTGAACTGGGGTGGTGGAGTGAGCTAAAGAATGATGATGGATTAAACCCAGATCAGTTGACTGGGGGTGAGTGTTTGATGTGCTTAAGCACTCCATCCATCATACCCTTTGGTATCGCTGTGATGCAACCTGCATGGAGAACGGGGAAAGTGCGCATGACTGGTGTGGGCGGAATGAAAACAACTCCTCCCCTGCCCTGGTCCGAGAGCAGAGCAGACCAGCCCGCAAAGCAGCAGGAAGCTTAAAATGATAATACCTTGAAGTTATTATCAATTTATGTCTCCTCTTCCCGCACTAGAAAGCAGAGGGGCGACTCCTTTGCCATAGCGAAGAAGCCGCCACTGCGATTGTGCCTACGGCATGTCGATGGAGATGGACATCGAATGACCACTCTGTTACACCTGGAAGGATTTATGCATGGATGTTTGTGTTTCCATGGGAGGGAGAGGCGCAGTTGTTTTCGGTTCCCTCTGAATGGCTTTATGTATAGGTATGTATATACAGGCATTTGCGATTGCGGCTGCAGAATTGTCTTAATTTACACATCTTGTGTTGATGCGTGCATAGCTCTCTGTGAAGTTTGCTTGTGCATTGGTATGTGAGTCTGTGTGTTTCGAACCATTTTACACATATTTGCACTTTCTTGTAAGAATGGTGGGGCCACTGGGTTTCTTTTGAATGGGTTTGTGTAGATGCTTTTGGCAATATCTGCATTTGTCAGCACTTTTTTGCTGCCTATAGCATTGGTACGTGTGTTCTGCTATCAATTTGTTGATTTTTGTTGGTGGGCGTATTGCATGTTTGTAATACTGTGTGCTTGAGTTAATGTATGCGTGCATCTTTGTTGCTACGTATCTACATGTGGTAGTGTCTGAATTGTTTTCTGCGCAGTTTTGTTCTTCTGTTGTGTGGCTAACTCTCCGAACGTATGTGGGCTAGTCAGTGTGTGCTGGAGTGAGAGACTGTTTTGTGTATGAGCCACATGTATTAAACAATTTTGCATTTGCAAATGGTGCAAATCAGTAATTTCAGCAGTTTGAGAATGCAAAATAGCCTTTCAATATGTATGTAAGGCTTTGTAGTCTCAATTATAGGTTATCGCAAAAATAGCTATTACCTACAATTGCGACTACAAATGGGGAATTACAATTTGCGATTCCTTTAGCACATGTGCTAAGCATTTTCTGAATGGCAACTGTCCATTTAAGAAAATGCTATTACCATTGACTCCAAGTCGATGGTTAACATGTGCAAATTTTAAAAAAATGCATTTTTCAAAGTGCCATGTAGCGCACGCATCCCCCTAGCTTTACGTTTGCACATTTAAGTTTTTGGGGTGCTTCAGGGGGACCTTAGGCCCATAGGCACCCTTGGCTTTGCATCACCTAATTTGTGATTACCAATTAGGGAATCAGAAAATAGCTAATGAAAAACCATTTACACCTATGGGCCATTTACACCTATGGGCCTATATATGGGCCAATAATATTACCTAGTAGCAATTCACTATTTACTGAATCACTATTGGGTAATATTAAGGAATCAATAAATCTTTGGCGATTCCTTGCATACAGAGCATTTTGCAAATATCAAATAGCGATTCGGTAAAAATCGCTATTTGATATTCGCAAAATGCTTTTTTGATACATGTGGCCCTATGTGTTTTTCAATTTGTTGCTATTTCTACATTTGTTATTGAAAGCAATTTCTCCTGAAAAATAGCAGATCTGATGTATAATGTGTAAAATAAAGCGCACATAGAAGCATTTCCACTTTGCTGGTGGTGCAGGTGAAGAAGCACCTCTGGTTGCATTTCAGAGTAGCGTTGATTGCTTTCCAAGGGAATTGTGGAGTTAGGAGTCGAAGGAAGGCTTATAAGACATGACATGCTCGCTTTGCATGCTGAACTGGTCAGAAGAAAGCCCAAAGCAAAACCCCGCATAACTATTGAGTATCGGGGTGCAAGGACCAGCTAGGTGTTGGTACTATGTGACTGTCCTATTTGTCTGAATAAAACCACACCAAGCCTTTTTATCTTAAGGACCGTAAATCTTACTCGAGTGAGTGTCCGTAGCAGATAGGGCATCGAGCACTAAAGTACGGGTGAAGGGAAAGAATTCCAAGCAGCCTCATTACATTTGGCATCACAAATGACATTACAGAGCCCATTTGAACACAATGTAAATGGGGCTGGAATCAAGGTGGGCGCTTTTAACTTGGAACCACGCTTTAAAATAGCCCATAAACACGAGGACCGAGGCAGCGACCTTTCTGTTGAGAAAAGGTAAATTTCAATAAGTTTGCATTTCAAATGTCTTCCAGACTGTGCACCAGACACAGCCTTTGTGCAGTGATACACTTCACAGCTGGAATGTCTCCAGCCTGAAACACCCATAACAGGGGCACATAGGTGTGAGGGCTCTGCACTTAAGTGTGTTGAAGGTAGAAAAATACATGGCCTCATCTAAAGGGTCCCCTTCAACCTGCAGCTCCACCCCTACTCACCCATAGCTACAACAAGCACTGGCATAGCCAATAGGTATTGCCTTTGGGAGGATGTATGATAGTACAACGTGATAATTTGATCGCGGTACTTTACATCGCAAGTCGTTACAACGACTTTTGTTGGAGGGCGCTGATTTAGGATTATTATAATTTTCTATTCCAACACCAGCCCAAGTAACAGTAGGGAAGGTGTTCGAATCGAAAATTACAATATTCCTTAAGCAACCGCGCCATCCAGCGCAAGTCGTAGTAATGACTTGCGTTGTAATGGCAGCGTGGTAAAGGTTGTGCTGTGTAAACACCGCGTTGTAAACAACGTTTACCCTTTGGGATTAGTGTTTAGCCATGCAGCACATTAGCCTTGGTGCTGTGCAGCCAGGGATTGAAGGGCTATATAACTCTTATGTTGCAAAATATTTTTTTTAAAAACAGGAAAAATGTGGTGAAATAGTGCACTTTTTAGCCTTCATTTCCAAAACTAGGGTGCAACTTAAAAAAATAAAATACCCTTCTTGAAACCCTCGTGGAAAAAAATGGCAAGCAATCTTTAGTTTGCTGAATTCTGCTCTCAGTTTAGGGAGTGCTGGCTGTAGCCTTTACTGTGACATGCAGAGGTTTGGATTTCCCCTCCTTTTATGCTGATGTCTGTACAAATATTGCACTGCTACCTAAAGGACCAAATTCTAAAACTCGATGTAGAGTTGTGTGATTTTTTTATTTTTTTATTTTATTTTTTAAGCAGATGAGCTTTAGTTTGCAGCTGCTGGGTACAGTCTTGGCCTTGTACTCTTTTTCTGGAGAGAGAGAGAGACTTTCTTCATCACTAGTTCAATTATGAAGCAGCTCAGCTCAATATCTGTGGCAGACCGCAAAATTGACAAAAGATTGACAAACGCCATTAGCTGAACATTTTCCATCTCAATGCAACTATGCATTGTTTGCTTTACTGTAAATATCAAACTACGTCACCCTCTGAATATGCTCTCAGTGATTTGAGTGAAGGTTGGTAATTGATGCTGTCTTGCATTCAAAAGATGTTACTTGATGAACGTGCCTGGACAAATTGCATTTGTGTAGTGATTTGTGTTTGGATTTAAGATTTTTCCTTGCCTTCATTATCGGATGTTGCAGGTGTTAAATGCGTGCCTTTTGTTGGCATGTTCTTGTAAAATACTTCCAATAGACTGTAACCTTCAAGAGCTTTGGAGTTTTACCAAAAGTATAGTGCATAATGAGAAGCGTGTCATAATAAGAAAAGTATAACAATGGTCTTAACAATAGGCTATGAAGCTCACTGAGAATTTCAGAAACTGAAACTGTTCCAGTTACCTTTTTTCTGAAAAAAAGAAAAAGCAAATTAAATAAACAGGGCAATTTAAGTAGCTCTTCCTTTAGGGAGACTATATGCTTAGTTGTGAAACTTTATTACCTCTTGTGTTGCTCACCAAAGACATGCCCCAGTGATTAAATGCTGTGTTTGTGTAAGATTGTTCTCAGACGCCCAACAATCAGAGCTGCTTGGTCTGTTTTAATTAACAGCACAGATTGCCACCAGGCAGCAGCAGGGACGTGGTCAGGCAGGGGTGCACTCGCAGTAGTGTAAACACTGCTGTAAATGGTTGCCTGTCCTGGCTCAGACCCACAGCTAGCTTCGGAATCCTCTTTTTACACTGTTTTCCTGACTTTGGTGTTGCTGAAGCGACCGACTTCCTTTCCTGGGTTGCGAACTCCCACGAACCGGAAGGTGGGAAGTTGTTTTCTCTGATGATATGAGGAGGTGGTCACCTTTTTTTTTTTTGTGGAGGTGAAATGCATCTGTGTAAGTTTAGAGTACCCGGGCTGCTGCCATACATCTTTGCAGACTCTGCGCTCATGATCCAATTCTCAACAGCAAAGCAATCAATTGAAACGAAGAGGTGATTTTATCTCTTTGCATGCAGGGAAGCCTGGGGCATGGAGCTGGGGGCTGCTTTTGATCTCTCTGTATTACAATGTAGATTAAAGCTGCCATCAAACACACTAAAACAAAAGCACGGCACGTGAAGCAGCTGCAAATCTTCCATCAAGCTGGCGAATAAAGTAAGCAAAACACATCTCACTACAGAGGCAGGCAAGCAAAAAAGAGTGCTCTGACTATCAAAAATTACAGAAAGAGTAAGAGCACATGTAACAGGGGCAGTCCTCATAGGAGGTTACAAAAATTCAAAAGGCTGGATTACCAAGAATATTAACCAAAGAAAAGCAGAAATGTATGTAATAACCCACCTCTTTCCCTAAAGAAACTTGCCCGTCCGGAACACCGAACTCCAGTTCCCCCCTCCTCTCCATTTCCCCCTATTCTGTTCCTGGCCCACTGACCTGTAGGGGTAGGGTTCTTAGCGCTGGGATACCTCCGGGTGACTACGCGCTCTATAAATTTTTTTAATAATAATACAGTAAAAGGAGCCCATATTCCAGACGTAGCATGTTTCAAAGAGACGGCGCCCTAGCACTGCCTTGGCAAGACCTAAAAAGGGCAGAGCTTGAAGTTTAATCAGCAGCCTTTTGCTAACAAAAGTGTTAATTGAATTTGCAAATGGAGTGCTTTCGCCATCCCCGCATCACACCAGTGTTTGCTTCACCTGCCCTTCAGCCACTGCAATGAAGATAATGCACCTCCACTGTCTGTGAAGCTGTCCTCCTCTTCCATCTGGTGCCAATGCAAACCAGTCATTTAAATGTATCCATCCAGAGTATGAACGCAGTGGCAGCTGATGACATATAAGTGGTAGGGCGTAAAGGTTACGGGGTGAGTGCTTCATCTCGAGCTAGCCTGTTTGACATAAAGGGGCTTTAGCGGATGGGAGGGTTCTCCCCAAAGAGAACATTTTAAAAAAGAGTGGGCAAATGTTCCAGTGCCACTGCAGACTGCATGGGAGACCGGATTGATAGACCTAATGCAGTTAGTTACCATCAACATCCTCCAGTCCAAAATGAAATCTGAACTTGAAGGCAGAGCTGGAAGAAGGGCAGGTATTTTCACACCCAGCAGATAGGCAACCATTGGCACTGGCACACTTTTTGGGGGCGGCGGAGGTGTGCAAGTCATGTCTGTCGACCCTCCCCCTGTAAAAAATCATTTACACACCTCCCCTTCCCCACTCTTACCTGCACCGGGCGGCAATGTTAGGGGCTGCTCCGGGGTAGCAGTAGGTGTAGCTACACCACTGGGTAGGCATATGTGTAACCATTTAAGTACACCAACAACTATCCGCACCCAGACTCGTCGGTAATTAAGCGGTCTGTAAAACTGGTCCCTACTGGGCCCTATAAAACTGTCCTTAACTTCACAGACAAAAACACTTGTCAGTTTAACAAGGAGTATAAAAACCAATAACGCTATATAATCCATGTGTGCAATGCAGTCCAATTTACGTTTTTCACGTTTTTTTAATTCAACTTGTTTTTTTCATTTTCCATATGTTGCCAGGACTGGAGACGTTTGATTTAAAAACTGCACGGCGCTCATGCCGCAGCTTCGTTACAGGACCTAGCCTGCTCGAAGGACACTGCACACATTGATGCCACTACGCCAGGAGGCGCTTGACTAACATAGTTTCCATCGTTTTTTCCATGCAAGAGTCTTGTATAACCATACTTTAATCTCAGCCACTTTTATGTGTAGCTTCTGCCGTCTTTGAGTTGTATCTCCCCTAAGGCAAGCATGCGTAACGTATGCGCCAGGAATTAAGTGGCTTAACACAAATATGTGCCTATCCCCTGGATCAAATGTGGCACAAACCCAGTCCCAGTGCATGGTGAGGGCGCAAGTACACGAAAATAAGCACATAAAGACAAGATGATTCTGTTCCCGAATTTAATGGAACTCGTATCTTCCACGTGGTTCACCGGTCACCTGCTAATTTGTTTATTTATTTAAATGTATTTATCTGTAGAAAGTGGAATGTTCAGGTTTCGCAATCGCAGGACTCAGGAGGATTTTAACACCAACTCCTATTGTGTGGGCACGAAAAGTCTAGGGGCAGACAGAAGAGATGACCTCTCCAGTCCTCCCACCACTGCGCTGTCTCAAGTCACGTGCACATTGTAGAGGCATCTAGTAGGAACACCTCCTGGTCTCTGTAAGCCAGTCCTGACGTTGCTTCTGCTCCTACTTTTGCAGTGAACCTCTCCGCTCACTACTGAGACTGTGGACTGCGGCTTTGAGTCACTCCTGGCTCAGTAATGTGCACTGTTGGCGAGGCTGTAAGGGAAGCCTAGTGCACATGTCGGGCTGGCCGGATAAAGGCAGCAGTCGAACTCGACATGCGCACTTGGGTGCGCTCTACTCTTGCTTCTGTACCTGCAGGTGCATTTGATGGCAACATATCTCACTCAACTACCTGCAACGTGCCTATGCGGCTGCCGCAGAACTGAAGCATTTAAAAATAATGAGGGCACAGTTGTCTAATATAGTTCATTTATTTTGCGGTCAAAGGGGCTCAAATATAAGTGGGGCAACACCCTCACGAAGGCACTGCCCCTGGATGAACATCAGATTCTTTTTTCATGTGTACATTATTTCCCATGTATTTACTCGACATGTGTCCAGTCATTATATTTAACGTTCAACCCTTAAGCTAATTAACTGACCTGACTGGATCAGTGGTCTAGCAGTAGTCTAGCAACAGAGAGAGCATTTACCTGATCCTTTTACCTATTAATATTGTCCAATATAGCACAATCCTCACAAGTAAATAATGTTGTTACTTTGTACATTTTTGCATCCTCACACTGCATGCTGTCTCAATCATTCATTACATTATTTAAATCTGGCATTTAAAAAGTTGTCCTTTTTATTAAAACCTATTTGTTGCCTTTTTTTCTTCTTTCAAATGTCCCTGTACTTTCATTCCAACCTCTGCGTGCCTACTCTCTCTGAACACAACCTACGATTGACGTGTATGTTTGACTAATCTGTTAGCAAATTTCCCTCAACTCATTTACAAAATGCAATCTTTCCCCATTCAGCTGAAAATCATACCTATGCAACCTAACAATACCTAATCTCCTTTAACTCCTTTATTAATCCCGCCAGACATGTGCTTGAGCTCACCCCCCCACCCCCCAATAATGATTGCAACCAAGCACTATTACTTTAGTCCACCATAAAAAACTGAAATGACTGCATGGAATGGTTTGCTTTGAGTGCACAAAACTCATCCCATTAAGAAACCAAAAACACTGAACTAACCATTAACCTTGGGTTTCGGAGCAGAGTGCTGCCTGGTGTAAAGCACTTCAATGCCTTGTTTGGAGTAGTAAGCTCTATATCAATATAATTACAATTTAATTTGACTCAATGTGTTATAGGAATTTCATACCACCCATCCTTTCGAGTCTTCAGAGAGGGTGCATTTTAGTGGTTTGGGAAGGATTGCTTCTTGACATCAACGGAGATTAAACATTTTATGGAGGATGAGGGAGGGTTTCATGGGGTGACCTAAGGAAGTATTTTTGGATGAAAATGGTTCCAGTGAGGGTGACACGCTTACAAATAGGATGAATTAAGTAACGCAGGACCCCCACTAATGGTCCTTACAACCTCTTCTGCCTTAGCAATCTTTTCAAATGCAGTGGGACTAAGTGATGATCAGAAACACCACCATCCTGACATACGTGGTTCTACATTTTTCTCGGTAGCGTGTAGGCCTTATCCCATTTCGATTATTTGCTTGGGCTTACACCAGATCTAAACTCAATAGCTGCAGTCTGTCTGCATACAATGACTTACCTTATCACACCCCTCCTTAGACTTACTGATCCACGGATAAACACTGAAATCTCACCACTCATGGAAAATAAGTATTTTGTGGCTAACCAAATGATTTTAGATATACCCAGAGAAGCAATGACACAATCCTTCCAAACTACCATTAATATTGTACACACTCCTGCCATTCTCTGGGAGGTATACCAGCTATTTTTTAAATGAAAGTCATTTGTACTGTGTCAAATCTGAAACATGAAAGAATTCAAAAGGCGCCTAAATTAGTAATGGAAGTACGAGAATCCAAAACCAAACTCGGGGACAACAACAGATAAAAATTTACAACTCATGAAATTAAAAGATCAATAAACCCAAATGGATAAAGCCAGAAATATATATAGCTGGCGTCCAAAACTAGACTATGACCACAGTATTAAGAAAGGCAAATTACTACATTCACTGAGTCATGGGGAAGAGGAGGCCAGACATGTTCTCTGAATAAGAGATCGCAATGGAAGCCTCTTTATGCCCCCTGATGAGATTGGCATTGCATTTATGCAGTGCCACGACACACTGTATGGACCTACGCAACCTATTGCACATAATAATATTGATATATAATTTTATCCCACTCTCCTTCCTGTGGAAAATAAACTACCCTTAGATTTAGTACTGATAACAGAGGAGATCTTGGAGGCCGTTTTGCAATTACCATCTAGTAAAACACTAACCCCAATCTGCTTCCGGTGAGCTCTTAATGGGCCCTGCATAGTCCTTGGTGCAAGTCCACATGATGTACACCTAAACGCAAGAGAGAAGCACAGATTACTGTTTTTCTGAACCCTGATGGACCGGTCAACAAATGTGCCTCATACAGGCCAATCTCCACGATTAATACCGAAATCTATAAATCTTGACCAAGGTTCTGGACAACTGCTTCTTCAAGGTAATTGAAGGTAACCTGAGCCACAAAGACCTCAGCGGGTTCGTTCCAAACCATTTGACACAATTTATTATCACATGAGTATTGAAAGCTGTGGCACTACCTGACGCTAAGCAGCTGACCCGGTTACTAATGGACTATGAAAAAGATTTTGATAACCTTTCATGAGACTTCTTATTTCCCTTCCTAACATATGCGGGGTTTGGCCCTAACTTCATCTCATATAGTTCTTTACTATATAGTGGATTGGACTGATGGCACAATTGAGAATTGGGGGCAAATATTCGAACCCTTTCTCATAAGGTGAGAAATAAGGTAGTCATGCACACCATTCCCTCTGCTCTTCGCCCTGCCCATCAAACCTCTAGTGCTAAAGACAAGACTACTAAATCATAGGGTTTACATGTTCTGAAACTATTGAAAATATAGTATCTCTATAATATGGTGACCTTTTAAAGTAATTGGGCAACCCTAGCTCATCCGGGCCAGGGATAATCCAAACATTGAATGAATTCGGCCAATACTCCGGGTTAGGAGTAAATTGGAACAAAAACAAAATACTCCTTCTTTGTCTTGTAATTAAAGACCTTACCTGGTCCATTCAAGGCAGTGTACAAATAAGTACACACTGCTTTAAATAACTGGGTATTCAGGTAGTCACAAATTAAATGATAATCAGATCAGAAAACATACAGCACATACTCGATCTTATACGGAAAGTCACACTACCGGTTCAAACATCCAATTTCTATAATTACAAAAATTATATTAATATGATACTCCTCCCAAAAATCCTGTACGCACTCCAAAACTATGTATTTCAACTGATTTGAAATGTCCCCAGAACACTTTGTTCCCAGGTGAGATCCTTCATTTTGCTCGGTGAGCACCGCAGAGTAGCCACGGCTAAATGTATGTTCACCTTTGATGGTTTACTCTGTATGGCTGACCCCATATCCTATTAAGAGCTCTACGCCTGCTAGTAATAACTGATTGGATATATGGATCCTCCAATGGATCCAGTATAAAGGACAGAGCTATGGACATCTTCCCCATTTATTGATTTATTTATTTAGTCATTATGTTTATATAGGCAGACTCCCCCAAAGAATTCCCCACTCCCAAAGTACTATTTGGCTCCTTGAGGGCTTCACTCGCACAAAAACAGTGGACTAACAAATTCACTGGGGAAATCCCACTACTGTCTGTGAATCCGTTTCGCCCGGGTCACCGCCGTGAACAGCTTCAGGGAATGGGACAACCTTGACATTTCTACCTTGAGCAGTATCACTGTGTCCAACGCAATGAAATTCTTCGAGGAACTACACAGTGTTTGGCCTTGAGAACTACCGATTCTTGTACTTGCAACTGAGGCGTGCTATGACACCATACCTTGCAACATACAAGAGGTTCCTGAATTTATCCCAATTGAGGTCAAACTTAAAAGGTCAGTTACCTTCAAAGCAACGGGTATCTGCTTTGTATAGATCTCTTTTCATAAACATTGCTGACACTATTTAAAAAACCAAGATTAACATGGAAAATGGATCTGGGCTTCTTGGAAGATGAAATGTAGACAGCTGTGTTGATGAGACCCAGGGAAGCAGCAATATCTGCTAGGTATAGCCTGATACAATTCAAGTGTTACATCAAAGCTACATAACTCTGCAACCATTGTTGCGAATACAACGCAGTCCCGATGCAACGTGCTTTAGATGTCAAACTGAGGAGGGGGGCTTCCTGCACACCATGGGCATGCAGAATTATTCAACCTTTTTGGAACGCTATGACTAGCATACAACAAATTGCAATGGGATTTGAATCCCAAAGTGGCCCTACTAGCTATTATAGAAGGTGATGGCTTTGCATGTGCTGAAAAGCCCCCATTGAGACTGGATCTGATACTCAAAAAAAGAACCATCCCAAAATTGGAAGAGACAATTTGCCTTGAAAAGCAAGTTTAGATGCATGTTGCACCATAGAATTGCCTATGCTTGAGCCAGGAGATGATCACAGTAACAAAACTAAAGTACGATTGGTTGAATGGAATTCCAATTATCTTTGAATGGGAGTTGTGTATTAAATATGCTCACATATGGGATGGTGTGTACATCTCGATGCTGATGGGTGGTGACAGACACTGTTATGTTGTCAAGTTTGTTATCATAAAGCTTCAGTGATGCTGGCTGGGGAGATCCCTGCCTCTTCCTAGCCTCAGGTGACTGCAGCCTCACCCCACCCCACCCCTGCCTTGCGCGGTACGCTGGAGAGTTGAGCTGTGAGAAGAGGAGAGCTCTGAGCCCGGCATGCTGCTTTAAAGTGAGGAAAATGCGAGGAAATCTAAATCAATATAGCGTGAAGCAACGGCAGCTTACGCGCTGAAAATGAACTGCGACTTACCGGTTAAATGCAGGCGGCGGAGAGTTGGTGAGGCAAGAGCCAAGTTGAGACGCGGAGCTGAGGCGCGGTGCTCTGGTGCTTCATCTCCACGTTTTCGTTGGAGCCTGTCAGCGAGAGGCTGCTCTGCAAGCGGCGCAAAGGCGGGAGATTCAAGTAATCCGGAGTAAGCGGAAGAGCTGAAAAAGCGGATTGAAGTAGCAGGTATGGGAGGTGAAGTCGTGGTGTAGGTCTGCCTTAACAAAAAACGGTTTTACAAGAAAAGGACCGGTATTCGAGCAGCAGTGTTTTTTTTCTTTTTTCATTACGAAAGTGCTTGATGGCTGTTTAATGACTGAGCATTTAAAAAGGTTCTAACCGGAACTTATTAAAAACTGTTTTCAACTCATTCGAGCGCCTAGTTAAAAAAAAAGACTTTTGTTCTACAGTTTCAGGGGGAAGAAAAAAAACTGAGGCAACAAGCAAGATGAGAAAACAGCTGAAACTTGCTGCAAAAGCAGATGCTGCGCATGCAGCCAAAACTAAAAAAACGTTTAATGCAAATCAAATCCAATCAGATACCTGCTAAAGCTTCTAATAAAACGTATCAAATGGAGACGTCCCTCAGCCCTGAAGGTTCAGAGACCGATGATTCTCTTCTGAATGAGACCGGTATGCACGAGGGTATGAATGAGGGTGCAGACTTGATAGACCAGGATAAATCTTCGGGGGCCCTCCAAGTAAAAAAAAAAAAAAAGAGTTCAAGAATTCCAGGGACTTTACTCTGTTTGTTAAGAAGAATCTTGTTCCTTTCACTGCTCAAGCATCTGCAAAATCAAGCCAAGAGGTATCGGGCAGCCTATACTTCTGCCCTTAGGGGATACAACTCGGCCTCCATCGTTAAGGTCTGTCTTACCTTTTCAGTCTGCACCTCCTCTTCCAGGAGTCTCCGCCCATGATGTGAGACCAGAAGAGCCATTGATAAAAGAAGAATCTCCTGCTCTCCTTCAAACTATTAATTTGACAGTAGCTACTCCACTCCCACACTCTCCCGTTGCAGAGAAGGATCCACAACATCACCTAGACTGCATTCCTCAGGTTCAACAAATGCTATTGGCATCATCCCAGGCACAATCCCGAGCCGACCTCTACTAAAATAGCAGAGGCTTCAGTGCAAAGAGATTACTGTGGGTCTCAGTCAAGATCAGAAAGACCTGAGCTTGGACTTCAAAATGAGGAGGCTAGCTCATATCAGATTAACATTAAATCAATGTTGAATTTAATACTGGATGAAATTCGCGATATGAAGAGATCACAAGAAAGTGAAACAGCGGTGCTGCACCTCCGACTGGGAAAGATAGAAGAGGCAGTAATGAGCTTTCCTACACGAATTCTAGAAGCCAAATCGAGGATTTCTCAATTAGAAGATAAGATGAACGGTGCCCTTAAGCAAGTAAATGTAGCGGTACAGGATAAAAGAATTCTGGAAGATAAAATTGAAGAACTCAAATTATTTACGCAGTTCAAATTTACGCATTATTGGGGTCCTGGAGAGGTCTGAAGGTGTAAACTCACTTCAATGGGTGGAGTCGTCTCTTAAACAAACAGTGATTCTCGAGTTCTCTTGTAATTTAACATTGACTAGGGCTCACCGTGTTCCAGCCCATTCTCCACCACATATTAAGTTCCCAGGTACTATTTTAGTTAATTTTGCGGACTATCGTATTAAGGAAAAAGTGTTGTCAAAAGCAATCCAGATGAGACCATTTTATATTAATGATGGAACAAAATGCAGAATTTTTTCTGTTATGTCCGTAACGGCTGCAAAAAGGTGTAAAGAGTTTGTAAAACTTCTATATCTTTTTAGGGCTCAAGGGGCGCAAGCCTCTATAGCGCAATAATCAAAACTAAGAGTTCTTGTACAGGGTAAGTCTCATATGTTCACGCAAATTGAAGAGGCCCTGGAGCTGCTTGAGGCTATTTCTGCCTGGAAGTAGTTCGATGATTTCTCTCTTTTTGGGTAGTTCTGATTAAGGGGGGAGGCAGGACACCTATGGTGCTGAACCAGGGCACTAGGAGTTACTAGGGGTGTGAAATGTGCACAGCGGGGGAGCTCACATTTAAGGGGGTGGGCGAGGTTTTGGGGTGGGAGTCTCTGTGGAGCGGGGAAGGGGCGAATAAATATAAAAAGGGCAGGAGCAGTCCGAATAGAAAAATCCCAGAAAATGGAAAAGCAATGTCAAGATTTTCCAACATTGGGAGTATGATTCCAAATAACAGATCTCGTATTATATCGCTTATCGTTAATGGCTTTCTAAACGGGCAAAAATATGGCGGTTTGATTAGGTGGTTGGTTACATTAAAACCCCACGTTTTTTTAATGCAAGAAACCAATTAAAAAAAATTATTTACCAAAACGTTTTATTCCGGGTTGGTTTTCAAAAGCCTTTTTTGGGTCAGCTGGGTTCGCCGTTAGAAGGGTTGCAATTTTTTTTTTCTCTAGAGATAGCGACTGGGAATTTATACAAGAAAAACAAGACCCTCAAGCAAGATGGATTTGGATTAAAGTTACAATTAATGGCAATATTGTAAATTTTATTAATTACTACGGGCCAATTACTGATGATTCTTCAGCTTTATCAACAATTCATAATCTACTTATAGGTGAGCCTGGCCAAATTGTTTTAGGTGGTGATTTTATTTACATACAAAACATAAAAATCGATACCTCGAATAAGAACAAAAAAACAGCTAAAACCTCAGACAAAGAAGTTTTTTGATGGTCTGACTTCGGATTTATATTTGACCGATGCTTGGCATGGGGTTAATCAGACTGCTTTGGAGTATACTTGCTACTCCCGTTAATTTCATACCGCCTCTCCAATTGATTTTTTTTTTTTTACTTCTCGATCATTGGTCCTTGTAGCTGCAAAAATTGGTTCTAATGCTTTTTCCGATCACTCATTTGTTTAAATTGATTTAGAATTAGGGAGTGGAGTGAGGATGAGGTCCAGGTGGCAGATGGACCGCCTCCTCCTTCAGGACCCTCTTTGGGTGGAGAGTTTTAGGGTCTGGATTCTGGATTACTTTAACACGAATGAAGGGCCAGCTAAATATTTTCAGTTTGGGGTGGTTTTAAAGCAGCATTTGGGGTCAAATGATGGCTCTATTTGCAGGAAAGGGGGAAAAACATCTGGGAGGAAAATTGCAGAACTCCAGCAATCTCTTCAGACCACTTCCAGGCTTCATCACTCTCCAACACAGGGCCAATGGGAGAAATCCGAAGTCCTTGAGAGATTTTTTTATTCTTGATGAAATCAATAGTTCCCAAACTTATCTGCAAAAGGTATATGAAGAAAAGCCAAATGGTTGGAAAAATATTAGGCTGGGCAACAAAAGCACGGCAGGAATCAGCCTGTGTATTCGAGATAATTGATCCCAAAATGAATACAGTAGTATCGGATAGAATAGAGGTTGATCTGTTCTTCTTTGAACATTATTATCAACTCCACACTACAAAATATACCATAAGTCCTGAAGCGATTCAGGAATATTTTTGCAGGAGTAGAACTTCCCAGATTAGCTAGAAACTCAGTACTGCAAAATGAAAATACAATATCAGAGATTTCACAAGTTGTAAAATCTATGGCGGGGGCAAAAGCCTGTGGGGATGATGGATTACCCATCGAATGTCATAAAACGTTTGTAAAAGAGTTGACTCCTTTTCTTAAACTCTTTAATTATGTTAAGACAGGTGGTGTTCCTGCGGGGTTTAAGAGGGAGATCGAAGTTAGTTTTACGAAAAAGGGTAAGGCACCTAACCGTGAATTTTTATAGACCCATCAGTCTTTTAAATGCGGACTATATGATTCTGATGAAGATCTGGGCACAGGGTATCGCCCAGCTGACCCAAGAAGTAATTCACATGGATCAAACTGGTTTTGTTGCAGGGCGGGCCATGTCCTCTAATACTGGATATCTGATACAAGCATTGGATTATTATAACGTCAATAGGACACCAGCCTGTATCATGATGGTTGATGCTGAAAAAGATTTAGTTAATTGGGATGCTTTATTTTTCGGACTTGAAAGATTAAATTTTTCCGGCCCAAATTATTTCTATGCTACAAAATATTTATAGGGGATCTCAGGCGCAGTTAGTAATAAATGACAACCAAATTCGCTCTGTGGATATTAACAGGGTGTTACAGGCGCGGGAGGAATAGGCAACACGCTTATTTTAGTCTTTGTGGGTTTTATTTTGAAATATAGAGAGTCTGAGCTTTTCTTCCGGGTTGTTATCGTTCCTCGTGGTGAACGGCTTCTCGCAGCCTTCCGGATCCCTGATTCGGCAGATGCAGTTCTACGCCCTCTGTCGGGTTTCCGTCGAGGTAGATCTCCTTCGGCTTCCGTTTTGCCTCTCGAGTGAAACAGAGAAAAGGACAACGGTATATCAGTTGTCTGTTTGAGATTACTAATATTTTACGGGTAAGAGAGTGAGGATCCAACTACGTGTAACACACAAATACACTCGTGCCGTCGTGAGGGGTTTTGTGCTCAGGGGAAGGGAACACCAGGAAGGGGGGAATATATCCCGAGCTTAGTCCGCAACTGCTGTCTTACGAGTAACCCAGCCCCTGAATCTCTCACGTACCTGGCTGAGCCACACACCTCCCGCGGGTGTATGGCTGGGCGGCTCGTGGTGTCTGTGGCCTCCTGGCTTCTCCGGCTCCGTGTTCTCTTCAACGACTCCCCGCCTTCTCTCCTCGTACGCTGTGCTCCGCTGCTCCGCTCCGCTTTCGCCTTCCTCTCCACTCCGCTCCCTCCGGGTGAATAAAACACACCTCCGATTCGTTGTTTCCGGAATAAGACGTCTTCGTGTCCTGTTGAGACTCCTCCCAGTCGTAGGTCCATTCCGAATTAAAGGGCCACTGTTCCGAATGTGTTTCTACCTCTGTTTCGACATTCTGTGGGGAGTACAATGAGTGAGAGGTAGTAGCTGTCAGATGTCTATTTGCATTTTGTCTACAGTCTTGTACCTGTGGTGACCCCATGGTGTTACACACCTCCCCCTCCGGACACTCCCGATCGGGGAGTGGGTGACGAGATAAAAAATCCGCACCAACATTCTCACTGCCCTTCCGGTGATGTATAGAAAAAGTGTATGGCTGCAGTGATAGAAACCACCGTAATACGCATTGTTCGCTTTATTGCGTGCCATCCAGAGCAGAGGTGCATGATCTGTAAAGAGTTCAAAACGCCGACCCTCGAGATAATATGCCAGTTTTTCTATGGCCCACTTGATCGCGAGGCACTCCTTCTCGACAGTGGCATATTTTAATTCACGAGTCAACAGTTTTCTGCTGACATATAAGATCGGGTGGTCAAGCCCATCGCGACCTGTTTGGGAAAGCACCGCCCCTATACCATAATCTGATGCATCAGTGTGCAAAGAGAAAGGGCGAGAGAAATCCAGGGAGGACAACACTGGGGTGGAAGTAATCGCGGACTTCAGTATTCAAAAGGCCTCCTGCATTTGGATGGTAGGACGTACCGGAGCTGATGCCTTTCCAGTATTTTTCAAAGCATCTGTGAGAGGGGCGGCAATATCTGCAAATTGCGGAATAAATCGTCGGTAGTAACCAACAACACCCAGAAAAGATCGTAATTCTCTCCTAGTGGATGGGAAAGGAGGGTCGGCAATCGCCCTCACTTTTTCAATTTGTGGCTCAATTAAACCATGTCCCAAAACATATCCAAGGTATTTCACCTTTTGGAATGCGAGTTTACATTTCTTTGCGTTCACAGTGAGACCCGCATTTCGTAGGGCTAGCAATACCACAGACAGATGTTTGAGATGAGTTTGCCAATCCGGACTGTAGATGACAATGTCGTCTAAATAAGCAGATGTGAAATCAGACAAACCAGCGAGCACAGTGTTCATTAGACGTTGAAATGTCGCTGGTGCCCCATGGAGGCCAAATGGAAGCACTGTGAACTCAAAGTGCCCCTCATCTGTCGAGAACGCAGTCTTTTTGATGTCTTCTGGTCGTAGAGGCACTTGCCAATACCCTTTAGTCAAATCAAGGGTAGAAATGTATTTAGCATGGCCCAGTTTTTCAATTAACTCGTCCACTCTAGGAATGGGATAGGCGTCGAAGAGCGAGATGTCATTAAGAGCTCGAAAGTCCATGCAAAACCTTCGACTGCCATCGGGTTTAGGGTCCATGACAATAGGACTGGACCAATCACTTTTAGAGGGGCGAATCACTCCTAGACGAAGCATTTCATCCACTTCGGATTTAATGGCGGCTCTCCTGGCTTCGCGGACTCTGTAAGGTTTAATCCTAACCTTTTTGTTAGGCGGTGTATCAATGCAATGTTCAGCTAGAGACGTTCTTCCTGGTCGGTTGGAAAACACGTCTCCATAATGTTCCAGTGTCTCTCTTAATTCCAACCTTTGAGCCTTCAGTTCCTCATTGTGAACAAGCATGTCAATAGTTGAGCCAGCCGAGCCTGAATCAACAGTCAAATGGATGATGGCGGGAGGTGGACCCAACCATTTTTTTAAAAGGTTGATGTGATACGACTGTTTACGTGAAGCAACCTGCAATTTATAGCTACTGCGCCCAATCACCTCCACTACTTTATAGGGACCCATCCATTCCGCCTTGAATTTATGAGAGGAGGAAGGCAGGAGAACTAAAGCCCAGTCCCCCACATTGAGTTGTCTCCACTTCTTACCCCTGTCGTAAGCATTCTTTTGTCTATGTTGGCTAGCTACAAGATGAGTAAATGTCAAATCCCTTAATTTTCCCAGTTTAGATTTTAGAGCCCTGGCGTAATCAAGGGTTGCACTCGTCTCATCCGACTGTTCGTTAATCCACGCGTCCCTGGTCATTTCCAACAGGGAGCGGGGTTGACGGCCGTACAGCAGTTCAAAAGCTGATACCCCCAAGCTGCTCTGTTTTTGTGCCCTGATGGCGTATAATGCCAAGGGTAGCATACGATCCCAATCATCCCCGCTGACTTCCATCATCTTACGGAGGGTTGTTTTCAGGGTACGGTTGTAACGTTCCTCCAGTCCGTCCGTCTGAGGATGGTAAACCGAGGTACGGATCTGGTGGATGTCCAACGTGCCACAAATTTCTTTCATTAATCTTGAAATGAACGGCGTACCCTGGTCAGTTAAAATTTCCTTCGGAAACCCAACCCTGCTAAATAATTCAATCATCTTGTCGCCAATCTGTTTTGAATTGGCCGCAGACAAGGGAAAAGCTTCGGGAAACCTCGTGGCGTAGTCGACCACTACCAAGATGTGTTGGAACCCCTTCTTAGTCTTGGGCAATGGCCCAATAAGATCCATGCCGACCCTTTCAAAAGGCTTCCCAATGACAGGCAATGGCTGCAAGGGGACCGCCGGTGGCCGAACCATATTCATTTTCTGGCAGATCTCGCAGGCCGTCCTACAGTAAGATTCTGTATCTTTATTAATACCGGGCCAAAAAAATTGCCTGAGGATATTCAGGGTCGTTTTTTCGGCGCCGGAGTGGCCGGCGATGATATGGCTGTGTGCAAAGAAAAGTACTTGTTCTCTGAAAGAGACAGGCACTAACAGTTGAGCAGGGTCTCCCTCCTTTCCTATTCTGTACAATAGATCATTCTGGATTATGAACCCGGGGAAAACCCTAGAACCCTCAGCTCTTTGGTGGGCCTGGTCTCGAGCACTGAACAGAGTGGGATCACTAATCTGTGCAAATTTAAAGCTTTTATCCAAAACCCAGGGGTCTTGTGAAATAAGAGTGTACCAGTATGGTTTGTGCGTCCGAGGAGCCAAAACCTTTAGATCCTCTATCTGTGTTGTCCAAACCGCCTACTTCTTTCAACAAGGTATCAGCTACACATTCACAAATGAGTTGTGCCACTTTATCTCCTCTCTTGATCTGAAAAGCATCAGGCCCAAAATTAAACAGGAGAATTAGAACATTACCCCTGTAATCTTCATCAATAACGCCAGCCCCAACGTCAATGAAGTGTTTAGCCGCTAGTCCTGATCGTGGAGCTATCCTGCCATAGCACCCTGTGGGAACTGCGATTTGCAGGTCCGTTTTGACTAGTGCTTTTTCTCGACCGGGTATCAGATAATCATATGCGCTGTATAGATCATATCCTGCTGCTTTTGCTGAACCTTTAGTGGGAGATGTTGCATATTTAGTCAATTTCACAATTTGAAGGCTACGAACAAGAGGACGTTCATTTTGTTTACTACCCTCCTCACCAGTAAAACCCTTAGCCGCTAGTTTATCTTTAAACATGTTCAGGAAGCTAGGGTTATCTGTCCCAATTATTAGATCTTCGGGTAAATTGGACATTACCCCCACCCTTACAGCTTGTGAGGTTCCTACTGTCGGCTTTATAACAATGTCCGCAATAGGGTAGGGTCGGATATCCCCATGTACACATTTAATATTAACCATACCCTGAGAAACGTATTGATCTGACTGGACATATGGTGATTGGATTACTGACTGTCGACAGCCAGAGTCTAGCAAGGCTAATAACGAGTGTCCATTAACTTGTACACTTACTCTAAAGGATCCTCCCATCTCCGCGGAGAATATAACGGCATTGGGAAGGTATCCGACCTCCATCGGTTCTTCCTCATTCCTTTTCCTTGGACACATCCGGGCAATGTGGCCCCATTGCCCACAATCAAAGCACTGTGGACCTGTATTTGCACTGTTCTCGGTCCTCCAAGTACGGGGGCGTGTAGTTTGTCTACCTCGGAAAACATTCTTTTCAGGTCGCACTACTATTTTCCTCTCCTTTTCCATCTCAAATGGGAAGCTTTTAGGTTGTGCACGAGTAAACGATGAGGCCATTTCCACAGCTTCGGCAGTTGTCAAATTATGGTGTTGACGAAGCCATTTTTGGGTGGCGTAGGGGAGAGCCTCAAGGAACTGCTCTAAATAGATCCGGTCAAGTATTTCCTCTTTGCTGCTCGTAGTGGGTGTGAGCCATTTGTCCGCGGCCATTTTTAGCCTTACAAACAAGGTTTTAGGATTTTCCCCTACAGAACCCCTCTCTTTTCGGAATTTTAGGCGATATGCCTCAGGGTCTAATCCTAAGTGGTCGAGTATTATTCTTTTTATTTCTGCATAAGAAACCGGCCAACCACATGCCCTGGCTGCCCTTTCGAAATTTAATAGAAACTCATCGGGATCTTCTCCGTTTCTATACTTTTGTAGGGAGACGGCTGGTGTTCCATGGGTAATGGTTCTTTCAGTTGTTCCTCCCCTTTAGACAGGATCGAACCAGGGTTGTTCGCTTTTATCTTCGAATGCTTTTTTGATTACCTCTCTATCTGCTTGAGCTGATACTAAATGTTGTTCCAACACCCACTCAATTCGTTCTTGTCCCTTTACTAATTGTTCCACAACGGTCTCCATCTTGACTCCACAGATGGTGCCTATGCCCGCATTCTCCACCACTGTTACAGGCGCGGGAGGAATAGGCAACACGCTTATTTTAGTCTTTGTGGGTTTTATTTTGAAATATAGAGAGTCTGAGCTTTTCTTCCGGGCTGTTATCGTTCCTCGTGGTGAACGGCTTCTCGCAGCCTGCCGGATCCCTGATTCGGCAGATGCAGTTCTACGCCCTCTGTTGGGTTTCCGTCGAGGTAGATCTCCTTCGGCTTCCGTTTTGCCTCTCGAGTGAAACAGAGAAAAGGACAACGGTATATCAGTTGTCTGTTTGAGATTACTAATATTTTACGGGTAAGGGAGTGAGGATCCAACTACGTGTAACACACAAATACACTCGTGCCATCGTGAGGGGTTTTGTGCTCAGGGGAAGGGAACACCAGGAAGGGGGGAATATATCCCGAGCTTAGTCCGCAACTGCTGTCTTACGAGTAACCCAGCCCCTGAATCTCTCACGTACCTGGCTGAGCCACACACCTCCCGCGGGTGTATGGCTGGGCGGCTCGTGGTGTCGGTGGCCTCCTGGCTTCTCCGGCTCTGTGTTCTCTTCAACGACTCCCCGCCTTCTCTCCTCGTACGCTGTGCTCCGCTCCGCTTTCGCCTTCCTCTCCACTCCGCTCCCTCCGGGTGAATAAAACACACCTCCGATTCGTTGTTTCCGGAATAAGACGTCTCCATGTCCTGTTGAGACTCCTCCCAGTCGTAGGTCCATTCCGAATTAAAGGGCCACTGTTCCGAATGTGTTTCTACCTCTGTTTCGACATTCTGTGGGGAGTTCAATGAGTGAGAGGTAGTAGCTGCCAGATGTCTATTTGCATTTTGTCTACAGTCTTGTACCTGTGGTGACCCCATGGTGTTACACAGGGTTACTAGGCAAGGTTGCCCTTTATCACCTTTATTATTTACCTTTTTTATAGAACCTTTAGCAATTAAAATAAGAAGGTAATAGGAATATACAAGCACCGATCCCTGAAATGGCTAAATTGAAGTTATCTGCTGTTTATGCTGTTCTCTATTTATCCTCTGAAAAGCAAAACATTGATCGGATTCTGACCAAATTTAGCCAATTCGAATTAAGCGGGGGGCATACAAAATGAATCCAACTAAAACAGAGATTATCATATTAAATATTGGACCTGAATTCTTGCCCCATAATCTTTAACATCAGGCTCGTAAAACAGATCCTATACAGTATCTTGGTATCTATGTAACAGGGCAGTTTAATGAGTTGGCTAAACTAAACTATGAGGGCACTAGTATTAAAATACAGAAACTTTTGGAAAGATGGGCAAGTCTGCTGTTAACCTTGATAGGGCGAGTGGCGCTTATCAAGATGTCTATATTACCCCTATTCATTTTTATATTTTCCAACATCATCTTCAAGGTCAACGCCACCTATTTCAAGGGACTCGATTCAATGATTAGATCTTTCATTTGGAATTAAAAGGTAACTAGAATCAAACTTACGGTTCTACAATTAGATGTAGAATCAGGTGGTTTAGCTTTACCGCATATTCATACATACTATGACTCAGCGTTTTTTACATTTTGCAGCTTGTTTATTATCCAATACAAAATGTAGAGAATTTTTTATTAACAAAATGATTGTAGAAGCGGGTACTCAAATTCCCACTTTTCTCAAATTCGAAACTCCCCAAAAAAGCTAGATACAAAACGCTCATTTATTTTATAGGAAGACTGAACCCATTCTTTAAACGGAGTGGGTTCTCGGGTCTATATGCCTTAAAGCTAAATGAGTGTAGAGATCCGAGTCTCAATATACATTCTTAGCATATTAAAATCTGGCAGGGTTCTGGCTTGGTTACAGTTAATCAGTTTTTTATTCAGGACAGGATCATAACATGGGAAGAAGTTCAGACAAGGAGCCATGATGGTATTACGCCTTTATTTTATTAATATCTTCAAATTGTTTTTTTTAAAATAAATACAAGTTAATATTGAATTGTTCTCCTTCCACGGTAGCTACATCTCTTTTCTCTCTCAATATCAGAGGGGTAGGTCATTGGTATAGTTTATTGCAATCTCAAAATCAATCCTTTTTTGGTAGAAAGCTTTTTTTAGAGAAGGTTACTTTGGAAACTGCATGTTCTTTTTATAGAATGGCAAAATATATCAGTTGCTGGCAATAAGGTTCTTAGAGCTGCCAACTTTAAGAGAATGGCGTTTTTCTCCCACTGGATGGCGTATTATACTCAAAAGGCCCTTAATAAATGTAACCCTCAGGTTGAAAATAGATGTTTTTGCTGCCTCTCTTCAATTGAAGGGGGATGGAGGCATATAGGTTTCTCTTATCCAAAACTGGAGACGTTCTGGGGCAAAATACTTGATCATTTTAGCCAGGCTATAAAGAGACCTTATCCCCCAATTTCGGAAGCAGCTCTGTTTGGTATAACAAGACGGGGAAGTTAGTCTAGTTAACTCTGAGGGCCATTTTCTTGCTATTTCAATGTTAGTGGCCCGTTCCCTAATTTTACAAAATTGGAGGTCTCGCGAACCACCTTTATACGAAAAATGGTTTAATAAGATGAAGCGTACCAAAAATGTGAAGAAGTTTATGCTAAACGAACGGGAGCACTTAACATGTTTCTCTACAAATTGTACTTTGTGATATATAGAGTGATAATGTATGTTCAATCAAATTATTTTTTCAAGCTGTATTTTCTTTATTTCTCTTTTTCCTGGACCTTGACTTTGTAAAGATTATACTCTATTTCCTAATTTCCTGCTCAATAAAAAAAACAAAAAAACACGTTCATCATAGCAATGAAAAAGCCAGTAGCCCAATACCCTTCTCCCTAGAATCCATTGCCTCTGTAAATTTGCTTGCCACCTGATGCACTTCCCCACTCTTACCTCTTTGATAGCTGAGCAGCAGCCCATCTATCTTTCTGCTGCATTTCAAGGACCCAGTAAATGCTGTATGGTTGTCCTCTATGCCTCTACAACCAGTGCTTCTTTGACTTAATCAACCTGATCCACTGTTGCCTCACTTATTTGCCCAACTATCATCCTTTTATTTATTTCTACCACCTATGAAACCTAACCCCAAACCATTTAATATAAAATGATTTGCATTGGTCACTTCGGTGATGGAGGTGCTGGATTTATAACTATGGATGTCTGACTTAAAGAAGCTAAACTTCAAATGAGTTTGTTCTTAAGTATCTCTCTTGAAATCTTTGTTGTCATATCCATCATCCATGAGAATTCTCTCTTCTCATGGCCACATCCCTTCATTCTTACCCTTTTCATCTGTTTCTATTGTGCTGCGTCACTTGCTCTTGCTGCTTGTATAACTCCAATTTCTCTGACCCCCTCTCTTTTCACTGCTCACAGATGTGGTGACCCCGAATGGACTAAATGTGAAGAAATTCTCTGCAATGCACGAGTTCCAGAACCTTCATGCGCAGAGCAAGGGTCGGATCCAGGAGTTCATCCGAGGCCACTTCTATGGGTAAGCTACCATCTCAACACACACTTTCTCTGTCTCTCTAGTGTCTTATTGAAAACAGTGTCATTGTGTTTGCTCCTCCAGAGAAGATTCTGTTCTTTGGGACCAGATGACGTCTCTCAGCCCAAGTCCACTTGGTGACGCTTAGTAGGAGATGAACTTGCCTACAGGGAATACGATTTCAATAACCTAGTGTCCAGGCCATATTTTAGACAACATTCACTCTGTTTACAGTTAAATAGATGAAAGTCCATATACCCTGTCTGAATCTTGTATAATAACACGGTTTAACTGGCCTGTAGGGCAATTTGGCATAGTCTGATGGGCTGGTCTGACAGAGCAGTGTTTATGGGATTTTTATTGGTTGTTTGTGGGCCTATTTTAGGGTGTACTGGGATGGTTTTTGCTGTTGATTTCTCTGATTGTACTACGAACATTGCCTGATTAAAGCAAAAAATGCATGCAGTCACTCTTAGCACACCTATGCAGCTTGTCTGTACACGTTTGAGTGGTTTGCTAATGAGGGCCACTTTAATTTTGGTGCCTGGGCCTAAAAGCCTTGGCTTCCATCTCCATCTCCTGGTTTTATTGATGGCAATAACAGTAGGCGTATATATGTATGTATATAGATTTCTGTTGATGGTACTTAATGTACGGCTATGCATAGGTTTGTGTATATATGTGTGTGGGTCTGTATGAGTTTGTGGGTCTAATAAATGCACTGGCGATAAGGCTTTGTATGTATGTATGTTTGTTTTTGAGAGTGTGCCCATGTTCCAGTATGCGGGCAGTGACTTGAGCTGTATTTTTGCCCAACAGTGCTGGCACTGATTTAAGTAGTGTGTGTATTTTCTCTAGTGACTGCAGTGATGGGAGCAATATGTACATGTCCATCAATACTGACATTAAGGTCTCTTCCTCCTTCTAGGCACCTGGACTTCAACCTAGACAAGACTCTTTTCTTCTTCATCGCTGGACGCTACGAGTTCTCCAACAAAGGGGCGGACATCTTCCTGGAGGCGCTGGCTCGCCTCAACTACCTGCTCAGGGTAAATGGATGGAAAGGAAGCAGCAGCCGGAGGAGGGGCATGTTGAGATTGAGAGGCAGAGAGAAGGGAGACCAATATTGAGCCCTGTGCACAGTCTGTTGACGAGGGGGCTAATATTTTAATTTTGCTTGTTGCCTCAATAGACATACAAGGCTTGGGGCCGAGTGGGGTCTACCTGCACTTTAGGGTCAACTTCACCCCCCTGGGGAGGGAGATCTAGGACCCATTCACATACATTTTCAAAAACAAGGTTTATGGACTTTGAAGATCCATAAACCTGTATAAAGGTAAAACCAAACCCTAGAGAGACATGGGATGGAGTTGATGAGGAAGAGAAACCAAGTGATGGACAAAATATGCTGATGGGTGAAGGAAACCAGGAGGAAGCAGGTAGGGAAAGAGAAGCACCAGCACATGGAGGATTAGAGAAGGGTGCAGCTGAGATGGTAAGTAATGGGATCGAAAGGCTGGATTGAGGATGTGGAAGTAGTGAAATTTTGAGACTGTGGCCAGATAATCCACCCCACCCTCAACGTTTGCTTCTCATGAGTTCGCAGTGGTGAAAGAAAACCTTCGCCATCTTAGAGTCCGGTTTCAGACACATATCTTTGGCTGCTGTAACAGCACTTGGTTTTTGAAACTCTAGAGATCTGAACTCGCCCGTTGTTGTTATTTCTTTGCAGTCATGTGCTCTTTAGGCTGCTGTTGGGTAATGTGCTTGTTCATGGCGACCTTCTCCCTTCTTCTCTTCCAGGTCAATCACAGTGACCTCACAGTAGTGGCTTTTTTCATCATGCCGGCCCGGACAAATAACTTCAATGTGGAGACACTGAAAGGGCAGGCTGTCCGTAAGCAGCTATGGTGAGCTATAAAACCCGCCTGCCCACCTCATTTGCCAATACTGGCACCTACACACTGCTCAGGCACTACACATCTTCGGGAGCCATACATAGCTCTGTCAATGCACCTTAGTCCTTACCTACAGCTTCCCCTGCTCATCGCGAACTGGGACACATGTGGCTCTCTGCACACCAGTCCTTACCAGCTTATCCAAATGCTAGGACCTACACATAGATGTGCCAATCGTGACGAGCAACATCTACCACTACACCACCAATTAGCCTGGACATGACTCTTTCTGTGCATCTCAATAATGACCAGAGGGATGCCTGGGTTCTTGTACCTGCATATAGCGCTGTCATTGCTCCTTAGTCCAGTTCGTCTGCATCACCTGCTAAACCTAGACTAAAACCACTAGTGCAGCCAATGCTAGACTGACGCACCTCGTGTGATTCCTGCACCAGAAAGCACCAACATCTTACTTTCTCACTTCTGGCCTGAGAGACCCAATTGTGCTCCATACTGTACCCTTTGTCGCTTCCCCGCTACCGCATGGATTGAAACTGTCTGTTGGCGCACCTTGCTATTCCAGAACAGGGATCCACACACCACTCTGCACTCTGATCTGCTGGGATCATTCTGAGTAGATCACTAGCACCCTCTGAGGTCCAACACTGCACAATACCAAATACCAATTTAAAATAACTTGGCACAGCAATGATTGTGCCCCCTGTAATGATATGTAGCACTGCAGTAGTTCCACTGGGACATGTGCAGACTGGCTGCTTCTCATCCTTCCATAACCTCTCTCCCTTTCTCTCCAGGGACACAGCCAACTCTGTAAAGGAGAAGTTTGGGAAGAAGCTGTATGAATCGCTGCTGGTGTGAGTATCTCACTATTTTGGCAGGACTAGTGAAGAACAGTAATAGTATAAAGAGTCCTCTTGCCTTGAGCCTGGAACAAATCCATCTGAAATGTACTCCTGCGAGATGCCATCTTCTCAGAATAACCACATGCCCGTCTCCCCAAGCAGCCCGAGTGAATCTGCTATATCAGTCCCTTCTGCTGCTGAATGTAGACTTGTTTATGTCCTGCCTCGTGCTGTTAGAGTTCCAATCGCTCTGATCAGCTTTTATGCGTACTTAACATGAAGCCAATGATTTAATAATATATAAGAAGTGCACCACAAATGCAATCGTCTCTGGTTCCTTAAATAATTAAAGGTTCTCGCCCTCCACTATGGGCGTTAATAGCAGTTGCCTGTCAAACATAACAAATGCAAAGCACACGCGGCGCTACACTAGGAGCTGCATGGATAGCCCGCCTGAGATTAGAAACTCTATCGCAGTAAAATGGTATGGAGTAGGAAAAGAGACCCTCACACGGACACCACATCTCGTGACTTGAGGGAGGACTTCGAAGAAGAACAACTTGCAAATGTCTAAGCTCAACTTTAGATGGCCGGAGTATGAATCTACAGCATTATACGCTAAAAAGAAATGCCTACAGGCTAAGTATCTTTTTCTTCTAGCCAAGTAAACATGATAAATTGATTGCCCAGAAGAAGCAAGAATATGTAACAAAAGAATTTGATTTTTTTGGCAGAGTGACATAAGGTAAAGACTTTGAACAATTTTTGAAAGTGGAAATGTTTGCCAGGGATTTATTGAAGGAGCCTCATAAACTCATCAAATATTGGTCAGGGTACTTGGCTCGAAGATTTTGGATCAACTCCTGTACAAGAAGTGCCGAAGCACATTGAATGTTTGAGTAAAAAAGACACTGGCATGAGTCAGGAAATCGAATGTGAGACTCCAGTAAGAAAAGCTGAGCAAACAGGCTGCTATTAAGGATTTAAATAATGAGAAATTCCTGGGCTCAAAACTTCTTCCAAGCAAGATCTTTATTTGTCATCCAGTCTGCTGTGCAGCTGCCTCCTGAAATGAACCCTCTGTTGTAGACTTGCATGCATAGACCCAGATTCCTGGTCAACTGGCGTGATTAGTTCCATATATAAAAGGAAGCATTTACAAATGTAGTAGGCTTCACCTCAAATAATATTTCATTTACCTGGGAGTAGTTAGATACTAATAGAAAGGTAGCATGGTCTTTCACTTTGTGGCATTTCAGTTTTGCAAAATTTAGTATCTGGTTTTCATATTTACCTCGCAGTTTGATTACTGGGAGATGAGATGGAACATTTAATACAATTTTTTACTGAAATATAGTGTAATGCAGTATTTAAGACCAGACTATGTCTGTAATTGAAGATGCAAATTCGACTTTTACTGCTTACAAAACTCCCAACGACAGCGCTGGAAATCACATCATATGACCTATGACCTCACAGGCCATTGCATAACATGACCCTTTGTGTCTGTGACAACAGCATACCCGTTATTTTGTGGAGGCTTATGTTGTGACCCCTAAAATATGTCCTCTTTGGAACACAAAGTAATGTGGAAACTGTATATTGTGCATGGTAGACTTGGACCAAGTCACAGTGGCTTTTCAGCGCACATTGTAGGGACACAAAGCGCGTGCAATCAAGAACAGACCTGCCTCGTGTTCTATTTTCAAGCACCTACAAAAATCTGGAAAAAATCTAACGTGTGGGGAGTATTGATGTTGACTAGGCATAGCATACATGCTCAAAGGATAGCAGGTTCCACAGCTGGGTAGTACCTTTACTCATCCTAAAACTGAAAAGGGATTCCAGAGTATTTCATCAGCAAGGGTAAACCTCCTGGATCTGAGCGTCTTGATAGAGCGATGGAATCAAAGAGATTTGACGGAATGACCTTGTGACAGAAATTAAAGATGTGTACCTACCCCTGGTGCCACTAACCTTGAATTACCTTGTTTTAAAGAATAATGAATGCTTATTACATAAGAACCCATCTTGATAAATCCTCCTTTCTTTAAGCAGAGCAGCTCCTGCAAATAATAAATAAAATAGCCATTTCATACTGAATTGCTTTCAGCCAACATAAAACATCTGTGAGCCCAGACCTGTGCCTGCGCGGGCAGAAGAATGAAGGGCACAAGAGTCCTGAAACTAGGACCAAATACTAGATATTGAGGCCTTTCCTCCCGTTACATTCCAACTCCACAGCAACTGCAGACGAATCACAATTGCCCACCGTCCACCTGCGCTGGACACCCTCATTTTCTAGGATGAGGAGGGAGGACAAAAGTGGAAAAGAAATTAAAATCTTTTCGCTAAAAGCCATATTATGTTTTTTTAAATAGAGCTAGGCGCATTGTCATTTCTTCCAGAGCATTCACTTCTTGTCCATCCCTAAGCTTGATTGTGTCCAATTTGTAATGTGAAGGTTGAACAGTGGTAACTAGATTACACATTATTTTCCTGTGGTGCAAATATTACCATTAAGGGAAATGGATGTAATATTCTAAATTGTTCTGCATCAAAAGATGGAGGTGATTCATTGGATCTGATCTATAATCCATACACAAGATGTGAAAGTCATGTTTTCATGCTGAGTTGAAGTAGGAAATTCTGAAACTTGCGCCCACAAAGTTAAACTTTGTACAAGGCAAAATCACAGCATCACGAAGCCTGTTTGTATTCTGTTTATATAATAAATCCTCATTAAAAACTTTAAATTGCAGGGCCATCATATGACCTTGATTGGTTGCTTAGGTGGTATTGGTATTGGTTACTGATTGCCGCATGGACAGGCGTGGCTTGAGTATGCCTCGACCATCTGTTTCATCAGCCTACACGACCATGGTTTGTTTACTGTCCCTGTTTCATGGGCTAATAGCAATAGCTCAGACACCTCTATCCAGCAGGCTGTTCCTTTCACACATCCCGTTGCCCTGGAACTACCAATGGAAAACAGAGCAAGGATGCTCCATTTGCATAACTAGAAATACTACTACTAAAGCTACGGTTGTTGACAATGTCTTTCAATTTTATTGCATCGTCTGTTGACTCGTCACTGGAAGGCATCCAAGAGCCACACGTGTTACCATTCTGCCCTAACTCTGTGTTCCACTCTACAGAGGAAATCTACCAGACATGAATAAGATGGTGGACAAGGAGGACTTCACCATGATGAAGAGAGCCATCTTTGCAACACAGGTATGGGCGGGTGGTGCTCCTACGGTGTGTGAGGCTTCTTGGAGCATGTGGGTTGTGTCTGCTCAATTGCATTGTGTTCTAAAAGAGGACCATAACGTTGCTGAAGGTGTAGATTTCACTCTAAGAGGGTGGCAGGCTTTGCTTTGGAGAGGGGAGTTGTATTCAGTTTGACTAGTACTGTTTTGAATGCAGGGTTTTTCTACGGATATGAGATGCATTTCTGTGTTTTTTTCTGGAAATGGTACTTATCTAGCAATCTTAGCGGGTAGCTTTTTTTCCAGATCCTCTACGCTATAGGGAGTACCAGCAGTCTTAGAAGTGGTGGTGCATGTTCTCTCTAATGGCCTAGGATTTTGTATTCTGGATTCGAGGTCTGCAATATTTAGACAGAACTGTGTTATGTCCCTGACACTTCAGATGGAGCTGTAGTGAATCATTCCAAGCCTATCCCATTGGAGATGGTATAAAGTTGGTACCAAATACAGTGCAACCCCAGGTTATCAATATCAAGAAAGTCCTAGTTCAATCAAGGGTGTTTTGCAAATCACTCATGTTTCATGCACATAGTGAAAACCAGAAGATGTGCGCCTGTATGGGTCCAAGCTTGTGATCTTAAGCAGGTTATGTTATTCACACTTATACCGCGCGCAGCTGCCCCAGCAAAGGGGCGTCCCGGTGCTTGACAAGGTACACAAAACACAACTTAGTTAAAATCAGAGAAAGGGAACAGCAGGATAAAAAAGATCAAGGCTAGACAAATAAAATGGTCTTAATGCCACGTCTAAACTGCCGAAGATCTTCCAGAGCCCGAATGTGAAGGGGAAGAGAATTCCACCATTTCGCCGCCAACACCCGAAAGGCACGGCCACCGGCTCTACTCATCCTGAAGCGCGGAACAACTGCCAGGTTTTGGCCCAGAGATCTGAGGGTGCGCGAGGGTACATATGGTACCACCAAGTTCTCCAATATTTGGGGGGCTGAACCCTTGAGGATTTTAAAGGCAAGGCATAGAACCTTGAATTTGATCCTCTGGTTCACAGGGAGCCAGTGAAGAGAACGCAGCGTATTAGAAACCGAGCACTGCCTTGGCAGACCTATCACCACTCTGGCTGCAGCATTTTGAACTCGCTGCAGCCGGGTGAGCTCCGACTGATTAATCCCCGCCAAAAGCGAGCTAGCATAATCCAGCCGGGACAACACTGACGCTTGAACCACCAGGTTGCCTGGTGGGTGCGTCAAAGAATTTCAGGATAGGTCTTAAACCTCTGATAATGCCGTAGCAAGAGGCTGCCACCTTCTTGGTGTGGCAGATGAAACTAAGGGTCGGATCAAGCCAAACCCCTAGGTTTTTTATCTCCGCTGCTGGAGAGGGGGTCACACTCAATTCAGGTGCTACCAATTACTAAAATGAATGGTGAAATATTCACTTATGGCCATGGTTTGCGAGGCCTCTTGGTGACTCTTGTCACAGTCTTTGCAAAACCTCAGCTCTGCGTCTTTACAGAATGAATAGACCAGTGTTAATTTGTAAATTGCAACTGTTTAATTCAAACTTGCACGGGTGATGCTGTTCCTGTGAAGATTTCAGTGGATTTTTAAAGTTCTAGATAAGATATTCTAAAGTGCCTGGGGCCCAGGAGCTTGACTTGCCCTGTGGTTACAGTTCGAGGGATTGAATAAAAGGCGTATTTCCATGGGTCAGAATTACCAACTGGTGCAAGATTTTCTGGTGTCTTTGGAGTGCATTGGCCTTCCATCACCTCTCCGCTTTAAGGGGTTGGGCAGGAAGAGTTCCTAGATCTTAGAATTTACTGATCTAGGTAAGGCTATTTCAATTGCAAGAGCTGCACTGCCGTGGCTGTAGCATTTTCAGTATTCTATTCCTAGTCTGGCTCCTTACCTCTGTTCTGTCATTCTTGGTGGGTCTGCGGCACCGTTCAGAGGTTGTTCCACTTGGCAGATATTCAGAAGTACTTGTCTGGGACCTTTCAAAGATCTCATTGCCACCAGTCCAGTTAAAAGATGGACTTGCAACCTTTGGAAAGAGGTCATGTGACATGGACTCTTGGGATTTTCTGGGCCAACAGAAATGTCAGGGTTGCTTGTGCAGTGATGGCCTGGCTGGGTCACCACTGTAGTCTCTTATCTGTGCTTGCTCATCAGTTTTGAGGCTGGTGACTTCTTTTAATTTAGGGGTGCTATACTGTCATCAGGGCACTCAGAAATCCTCACCACATTTTGCGATCTGGGCCCTTCAATTTTGTCTGGGATGCAAAGGTTTAGGGAGTTTATTTAGGGAGCATTTATAATTCTCAGCCAGATCTTGTGTTTTGGGGCTCGGGGTAGAGGATGGGGGTAATCCCAAAAAGCTTCTAAGAGGAGTATAGCTTTAGAGTGCGAGGGAAAGTAAGCCTGTGAAAATGTTTCATTTCTATGCTTTAGGGTGTTGATTGTATGTCTTGGCCAGGAAAGCTGTTTTTATATTGAGGACATAAATGCGTGGGTTGCTTTATGCCTTGAAAATAAATAGTTACTTTACTCTGGATGGGTGCGCAGTCTTGGAGAATGTGGGGATGGTTTTTATTTTTTTCTCGAAGTGTGAGGTCTTTGCTTTGTAACAATAGAGATATGTTATTGGGGCTGTGGGCTGTGTAGGTGCAAAGAAGCTTGCTTTTATGAAGAGATACCTTCCAAGTGGATGGACTTGCACAAATAATGCAGTTTATTGTGCTGTGAAGCCATGGGCTTTGGATGAGAGCTCTGCAGTTTGTTGCAGTCCCCATCCTTGCAGGGAGATGTGCTTGGTTCCCAAAGGGGTGAATGCATCCATGGTTCTGGAGAGGGTGATGAGGGATGGTTGGGCACATACCCTTTTTACTCCTCCAAAAGCCTCATCCTACTGCTATGACCTAAAAAAGACTCTTCTATCCCTCCACTATCCTTTTCAATCAAAATAATCGGCTAACATGTTCACTTCTCTAATTTCATATTCCACTGTACTAATTCACCCCAAATCCTTTATGGGTTCCAGATTAGCGTGCTACTCGCCAACAAAGCTTTTCAACACTACATCAGGGTTACAATCACTATATAAATGTGAACCTTGTTCCCTCTTCTATCCCTCCCCAACCCTTCTCAATCCAAATAACTGACTAATATCCACCCCTCAAATTACTTTCATATTTCACCATACTAATTCACCACTAATCCATTATGGGTTTCTGGAGTAGCGTGCTACTCACCAAAAAAAGGGCTTCCACACCCCATCAGGGGTAAGAAGCGCCATATAAATACAAACCTTTTTTCCTCTTCTATCCTTCCAAATTACTGACCAACATATCCACCACTTAAAATTTACTTGAATTTTTCACTATACTAATTCAACACTAATCCTCTATGGGCCCCAGAGTAGCGTGCTAGTCGCCGAAAAGCGCTTCGACGCCTCGTCCGGGGTAGTAAGCGCTATACAAATGCAATGACCATACAATACGCATGAAGCTGTATATGAGACAAAGATATGGTTAGATTATAGGACGGGCAGGTCTGCAGACGGGTAGGTAGGGTTGTCTCACCTGTGGAGGTGCACCTTGTGTTGAGGTGGATAGCCATATGTGATTTCTTAGAAAACGATTTATTGGAATCCCATTACTGAAAATCCATTACACCTAAACTGTTTAATAGATGTTTTCAAAATGAATGGGCATTTACCATTTCGTGGAAACAAATTCCTAAAATGGCTTTTTTTGATCTGCTTTTTCCTTATTTTTCAAAGTGTAAATATAATTTAACTTGAAAAATAATTATCTCTGTTGCTTTTTCTACAAGACTTGCATAGATACTTTGCTGCCTATGCTCATATATATCTGTTTGTGTATTCTTTTGCTTAATGGGAACACCCCCAAACCCTTTTGTGTGTGTATATATACATCTCAAATATGCACACCCGCATATAAATATATGCAAGAATGCTGTATGTGTTTTCATACAAAAACGATTCCATTAGAAAAGCATTACTAAAAAACCACACATTTTTAGAACTGTATTCGTTAACTGGAATTTGATATGGGATATGCAACTGTTTCCCATTGTTAACAAACATTCTATAGCAGATTTACTATACTTTTATTTATTTGATACAGTAAAATACTGTTTTTCTTTCTTTATTTTAATGTCATTTCTAATTTGTATTTCCCTAGAATTGTTTTTCCTTTAAATTGGTTTACCACGAGTTGCTTCCCACCAGTATGGTTTCTCAGTTTTTGTTTTTCCATTCATTCACATACTTTAGAAATCGATGGGCTGCAGAGGCACTTGTAATGGCAAGATGCAAAAACCGGTTACCTACAATTGTATGGGATTTAGTGTGCTTGTTGGAGCATTAGATGCGTAATGAGTTTGCATGTCTGGTGTTTTGAAATGTTTGAAGAAATAGGACAGTTTTGGGATAGAAAAGAATGATGGTCACTTTCTTGTCTCCTGTTCTCTCAGCGTCACTCTTTTCCTCCAGTCTGTACCCACAATATGCTGGATGACTCCACTGATTCGATTCTGAATTCTATTCGAAGGATCGGGCTTTTCAATAGCGGTGCTGATCGAGTCAAGGTGAGTGCCCAGAGCAGGGTTGGCACTAAGGGCTCCAACCCCCCTGCCTCTTCTCCCCCCACCACCCCCACCTTCTTGGCCTCCTGTTACCCTGAATGCCTAATACCCTCTGTACCTGATACCCTGCCGTAATTGTGGGCACCCACCATTTCCAGACTCCCTCCCTGAACTCTAGTATCCTGCCTCCAGGGGCTCCCTCTAGCCCTGCACCCTGCTTCGCTCCTGCCGTGCTCGCTTCTCGCATTACCCTGTAGCGCTGACTACTCCATGGTTTCTGCATAGCCCTGCACACAAGTGGGTTTTCTGTAAAATATGACTAATCGGCCCCATGGCTTCTGCAACTCCACTCTTGACTGCCTATATCCCTGGCATCTTTTGTGAACTTCCTGTAGCTTAACACTGACTGACTGACTGACTGAACTATTGCCGAGGTGTCTTGGTGATAATAGGGTGCAGGGACGGCAGCTGACAGGTTCAGAGATGAGTGAAGAGCCAGGTTTTTATTTATTTTCAAAAAAGTGATGTGCTGGGCTGAAGTCTCAGTGGTACAGGAAGAGAGTTCCATAACTTAGCCGCTAAGAAGGAAAAGTATTTCCCTCCCACCACCTTGCTTTTTTAATCTTTGGAAGGTGTACCAATCCAGAAGTAGAAGATCTTAGAAAGTGCGACGGTACATAGCGAGGAAACCAGGATTGCACATTCTTTGCCTCTCCTCCAAATATGGCTTTTGTACTAGGCAGAGTGCCTTGAAATAAACCCGGTGTCTCACTGGAAGCCAGTGAAGTTGCTTTATGCTAACGGAGGTGGGATGGTGTTTGGGTAGCTTGAGCAGTACTCGCGCTGCCGCATTTTGAATTGATTGGAGTTCTGAGAATTGGGCTGCACCTAAATAAAGAGCATTGCAGTAGTCTATTCTCGATAAGACCATGGCTCTTACCACCGTTTTTCTCAGAGAGAAAGGGATGAACGGGAGGATCTTCCTTAGAACTTTCAACATGAAAAAACAGGCTGACGAGACTTGATTAATCTGCGGTGCCAGGGTTCGATCTTTATCGATCAGAAAACCTAGGTTCCTTGCCTTATTTACTGGTGCCGGGCAAGTACCGGCTACAGCTGGCCACCGTAATTGGCTCTATACCAGTGAATTCTGTCCAAACTCTACCACCTCTGTTTTTTCCTCATTCTGTTTCAATAAGTTGGAATTTATCCAGGACATCAATGCGGTGAGACATTTGCAGAACCGGGCAGCTGTTACGTCCATGATTTGTGCTACGGACACCACTAGCTGGGTGTCATCTGCGTATGACACTAGTGTGAAACCGTAGCTTTTTGAGTCTAGTCAGAGAGCCCAACGTATATGTTGAATAACGTCGGAGATAAGGCCGAGCCCTTGGGAACTCCATCAGGGAGGGTAAACTCTTCAGACTGAAGGCCATCCCAGAGGATCAGTTGTTCCCTGAATGACCAAAAAGCGGTAGGAAGGGCTAATGCTTTACCACTGATGCCAACATCCTGCAACATTCGAACTAGTACTGCATGGCTTACGGTGTCGAAGGCTGCTGTCAGATCAAGCAATATTAGGGCGGCCCTTCCACCACCGTCCATCACCTTCCGAATCTCCTCTGTTGCCATAATCAAGGCAGACTCAGTAGAATGCAGCGATCTAAAGCAGTGTTGGGTAGACATCTTTCTACTTTGCCCCAACTCTCACATCCAATCTACGTCCTTCCATCTAAAGGCTGTCTGTCGCCCTGCCCGCTCTTTACAGTCGCTGCAGCTCTTCACACATTAGTAAGCAGTCTGCAGGCAGCACCCTCCCGCTGGTCACCCTGTAGATCAACGGCTGAACCGAGACCGCCACCTGTTTCCCTGATCCCCTTCCTGCCAGTAGCTCCCGATACCCATCCCATCTCTTTCTGTAATATTTCCCCTAAAACTACGCTGCCCTCCCTGACCCAGAGACTTTCTGTAGTGAATCATCCAAGGATGTCGCTAGCACTTCGTTTTCCCCCAGTGTCCTTCTGCAACAATACCCCACACTTGGACCTCCCTCTAGCTCTGGCCCGTCTTTGCTTTCCTGTCATGTGGGCTAACTAAACTGTCTGAATCCAGAGAGCCATGTTCCCCCTGTGGGAAGTCTGTAGATCTGCCTTCCGCCACCAAGAGTGCAATGCTTCCCACTGAGTGATTCTTGAAACCCTGCCTTCCTGTGCTCTCCTGTAGTACTGCTGTACTTCTGTCCCTATACTCTGCCGGTAGCCTGTCCAGTGCATGTGCATTCTATACCTCGATTCTTTGTTTCCTTGTCCACACCTTGTGTCTTTATAGAACCTGCACAACCTCTGGTGGGTGCACTGTAGTCCATCCCCGAATGTGAATCGCTGCTGCCCAACCAGGTAGGCTCCCCATAGCCTGCCCCTTCTCCGACCCAGTGCCCCCTTTTGCATTCCGTAGCCCTCTCCCACCTATTGTTTTATGGATGCTTTGCCCTCTCTTACTCTTTTAGCTCGTGTATCCTTGTCTTCACAGCCACTATCGCTAGGTGCTCTAGGCTCGCCATCTGCCTGCGGTTCTCTTCTCATTCACTCTCGATGTGTACTCTTGCTGTGTTCTGCCTTTCCTGTGTACATATTAACGCTCTGTGCCTTTCTTCTACTTTCCCGGGTTGTGCATCAACAGCTTCACTGCCCTTTTTTCTTCTCTTCTCTTGCATTACCTCTCCCACTGACCTCTTCCTCTCCTATGTGTGCAGTAACACTCTTGCTGTTGTCCCTACTGACTTTTCTAGATGCGCATTCACATTTTCACTATGTTCTTCTGCTCTTCCAATATGTGTATTAACATTTTGCAATATTATTGTTCTGCCCTCTCTAGGTGTACATTAACAATACCTGTATTCCTTCTGTTTTGTCTAGGTGTGAATTAAAAGGCTGAGTCTTCTTGCTTTCTCTAGGTGTGCAGTAACCGGCTCAATTCTTACTCTCTCTGTGCATTAACATTCCCACTATCTTCCTGCTCTCTCAAAGCGGGCATTAAATTGCTCACTGCCTCCCCCAACGTCTAGGTTTGCATTAACACTTACTACATACGCTAAATGTGCACTAACACTCACTGTCTCCCGCCTGTTCTTTCTTGGTATCCATGAACACCCACTGCCTACCTCCTACTTTGTCAGTTTGTGCATTAATAATCTACTGTCTTATTGCTGCTCTTACTGCCTTTCTGCTTGGTCTAGGTGGGCATTAACAGGCTGTGATTTCCTCTCGCTAGGTGTACACTGGCACTCACTGTTGACCCCTCTCTGTGTGCATTAACAGTTGTACTGTCTGCTTTTTCACGAATCCTCTCACTTCTCCCCCCTCTCTCTCCAGGTGTTTATTAGCACTCACTAATTTATTAGCACTCACTAACCCCTTTCTAGGCATTCATTAACACTCACCCCCCCTCTCATGGTGTGCATTAACACTTTCTCTTTCTTCCGTCTTCCATAGGTGTGCATCAACACTTACTGGTTCCCCCCTCTCGTTAGGTGTGAATTAACATGTATTATCAGTGTTTTCCTCATGCTTTCTCTAGGTGTGCATTAGCACCCTCTGTATTCCCACCACTCTCTCTAGGTGTGCAGTAGCACCCTCTATATTACCACCCCTCTCTCTAGGTTTGCATTATAAACCTCTGTATTCCCATCTCTCTAGGTGTGCATTAAAAACCTCTGTATTCCCATCTCTCTCTAGGTGAGCATTAGCACCCTCTGTATTCCCATCTCTCTCTCTCTCTCTCTAGGTGAGCATTAGCACCCTCTGTATTCCCATCACACTCTCTAGGTGTGCATTAGCACCCTCTGTATTCCCATCACACACTCTAGGTGTGCATTAGAACCCTCTGTAGTCCCATCCCTCTCTCTCCAGGTTTGCATTAGCACCCTTTGTATTCCATTCCCTCTCTCTAGGTGTGCATTAGCACCCTCTGTATTATATTCCCTCTCTGTGTGCATTAGCACCCTCTGTATTATATTCCCTCTCTCTGTGTGCATTAGCACCCTCTGTATTCCCATCACACTCTCTCTAGGTGTGCATTAACACTCTCTGTATTCCCATCACACTCTCTAGGTGTGCATTAGCACCCTCTGTATCCCCATCACACTCTCTAGGTGTGCATTAGCACCCTCTGTATTCCCATCCCTCTCTCTAGGTGTGCATTAGCACCCTCTGTATTCCCATCCCTCTCTCTAGGTGTGCATAAGCAAGCACCCTCTGTATTCCCATCACTCTCTCTAGGTGTGCATTAGCACCCTCTCTCTAGGTGTGCATTATAAACCTCTGTATTCCCATCTCTCTAGGTGTGCATTAAAAACCTCTGTATTCCCATCTCTCTCTCTAGGTGTGCATTAGCACCCTCTGTATTCCCATCCCTCTCTAGGTGTGCATTAGCACCCTCTGTATTCCCATCCCACTTTCTTGGTGTGCATTAGCACCCTCTGTATTCCCATCTCTCTCTCTAGGTGTGCATTAGCACCCTCTGTATTACCATCCCACTTTCTTGGTGTGCATTAGCACCCTCTGTATTCCCATCCCTCTCTCTCTCTCCAGGTGTGCATTAGCACCCTCTGTATTCCCATCTCTCTCTCTCTCTCTCTCTAGGTGAGCATTAGCACCCTCTGTATTCCCATCTCTCTCTCTCTCTCTCTCTATGTGTGCATTAGCACCCTCTGTATTCCCATCACACACTCTAGGTGTGCATTAGCACCCTCTGTATTCCCATCTCTCTCTCTAGGTGTGCATTAGCACCCTCTGTATTCCCATCCCTCGCTCTAGGTGTGCATTAGCACCCTCTGTATTCCTATACGTCTCTCTAATTGTGCAGTAGCACCCTCTGCATTCCCATCACACTCTCTAGGTGTGCATTAGCACCCTCTGTATTATATTCCCTCTCTCTCTGTGCATTAGCACCCTCTGTATTCCCATCACACTTTCTCTAGGTGTGCATTAACACTCTCTGTATTCCCATCACACTCTCTAGGTGTGCATTAGCACCCTCTGTATCCCCATCACACTCTCTAGGTGTGCATTAGCAACCTCTGTATTCCCATCCCTCTCTCTAGGTGTGCATTAGCACCCTCTGTATTCCCATCCCTCTCTCTAGGTGTGCATTAGCACCCTCTGTATTCCCATCCCTCTCTCTAGGTGTGCATTAGCAAGCACCCTCTGTATTCCCATCACTCTCTCTAGGTGTGCATTAGCACCCTATGTATTACCACCCTCTCTCTAGGTGTGCATTATAAACCTCTGTATTCCCATCTCTCTAGGTGTGCATTAAAAACCTCTGTATTCCCATCTCTCTCTAGGTGAGCATTAGCACCCTCTGTATTCCCATCACACTCTCTGTGTGCATTAGCACCCTTTGTATTCCATTCTCTCTCTCTCTCTCTAGGTGTGCATTAAAAACCTCTGTATTCCCATTTCTCTCTCTAGGTGTGCATTAAAAACCTCTGTATTCCCATCTCTCTTTCTAGGTGTGCATTGAAAACCTCTGTATTCCCATCTCTCTCTGGGTATGCATTAACACCCTCTGTATTCCCATCACTTTCTCTTGGTGCGCATTAAGTCTCTCACGGTCTCCTCTCTAGTTGTATGTTAACACTCTTATTCTCTCCCTCTCTTCTCTCTCTAGATTTGCATTAACATTCTCATTGTGTCCGCCTCACTCTAGGTGAGCATTAACATGCGCACGCGCTTCCACTTCTCTGTATGTGAATGAATACCTGTTGTTTTCCTCTTGCTTTGAGTAGATGTGCACTAACAAGCCTAGTGTCTTACACACTCTAGGTGTGCAATAACAGATGTGGTGTCCTTCTCTAGAACTACAGTTGCTCTCTAATTGTGCATGAACACACTCATTTCTGTAGTAGGGGATCTCTGTGTATAGTCATAATCTAGTGAATAGTCCCGCCCATGTGCGTGGACCCCGGCAATCAAAAATAATCTCTTAAGTTGTCAAAATAATGCAGAAACTGCAAAGACACTTAAGAGATAATTTAAAGACAAATAATGCAGCCTATATCCACAGGCTACACTGTCCAGTACTTCAACTAGAAATTCCACCAAAATTCACCACACACAGCACAGCCTGCTAGTTTCTACCATAGAGAAACCTGCCTCTCCTAGTCAAAGACTCAGGAATGATAGAGAGGAAGGCAGGGACAGACAAGCCCCATAGGCTGCCATTATGTGGCTTAAATAGGATACTGTGCCTTTAAGAGAACTTTCCAGAACTTCTCCCAGTATCCCAGAATGCATAGCAGGTCCCTCTTACTTCAGTTCTTTTTTCCGGCTCCTGCTTACAGGACCCTGGCATTGAGCTCTCCCTTTCTCAAGGGTTTATTGGAATTGTTTTTGCACTTTTGAATTTTAAAAGTGTTACAGTTTATTTCTTGGTGCTCTCCTCTCCCTTTTGTGCTGTTTTTAGGTGTTTTGGGGCTCCAAGATGCCTGGCCTTTTTGTGAAGTGCCCAGCATGTGAGAGGAAGAAGGCCAAGAGTGATCCCCATGAGGTCTGCATCGTGTGCCTTCCGGAAGATCATGTCCCTGAGGAGTGTGTAATCTGCCAGCAGCTTTCTGCTCGGACCTTGAGGGACAGATTGAAGATCAGGCTGGCTGGCCTGGAGGATAGGCGTCTGCGGGCTGCAGGTGGGTCTAGGCAGCCTGGGAAGGTTCCCTCTGCCTCTGCTGAGGCCCCCGGGGGGCTCCCCGGGGGCAGGAAGTCCAGCAATCGGTCCCATTCTCCGTCGACGTCGATGGCATCGACGACGGCGTCGAGAGGGATGACGACGGCGTGCTCCCCTTCTCCCCGGGGCTCCGGGTCGAGACGGTGTGATGGCTCGACGGCGAAGGAGAAGCCGACGTCGAAGCCGCCGTCGACGTCATCGTCGTCGAGATCTTCCTACCGTCGACGAAGGCACAGTGACGTGTATCGACGCTCGCCGTCGAAGCGGCGCCGACGCTCGCCGTCGAGGCGACACCGTCGGTCGTCGTCGAGGCGACACCGTCGATCGCCGTCCAGGCGACACCGCCGATCGACGTCGAGGGGCTCCTCGACGTCGGGATCATCAAGACGGCGGCGCTCGTCGTCGAGGGCGGGCCGCCCGACGTCGAGAGGACGACGAGAGAGGTCGCGAAAGAGGAGATCGACGTCGAGGAGTCGGCGTTCGACGCCGAGGAGAAGAGGGTCGACGCCGAGGAGACGGCGTTCGACGCCGGAGTCCAGGAGACGTCATTCGACGCCGGAGAAGCGTCGTTCTGCGTCCAGCAGACAGCGGTCAGCGTCGAGGAGTAGGTCACCCTCTCCAAAACGGCAGAAAAGGGACTCGTGTCCCAGGAGTCACGCTGCGTCCAGTGGAGGTCGCAAGAGGAAGAGGTCGCCTGCTGATGGAGATGGCTCTCCGCACCCCTCGCCTAAGGGATCACCGGGCTCGGTGTACGAGGAAGTGTACACTCCGTCTCGGCCCAGGACTCCTACTCCTCCCCCCGTGCCTAAGGAGGACCCTCCACCCAAACCACCGCTGCCTTCAGGAGATCCCTCTCCACCTCCGATCCCTCCGCATGGGCCCACACCGCAGCCGAAGGTTCCTCCGCCGAGGTCCACTTCCCTGCCGTCCCTGCCTGTTCCTCCTAAGGGGACTCCGAAACCAAAACCCCGGGAGGAATTTAAGAAACCCAGTGATGAACCACGGAAGACCCCCCCACGTAAACCAAAGGAGCGCCCACGAGCTGGCAGGTCTCGCTCTGGGCGGAAGGAGAGATCGCGGCACAGATCATCCACGCGATCGCGGCACCGCCATAGGAGGCGCGAATCGCGCTCACACACGAGGTCCTCTGGGACCAGGGATTATTCACCTACCCTATCGGGGTCACCGGACACCAGAGTGTCCCCGATAGATGACCTGGTTGCCTTTCAGGACGTCCTGTTGAGGGGCGCGGCGAAGCTAGGCATATCCCTGACAGTGCCTACGCCAAAGACATCGGTCATTTTCGAGACTCTACATCAGAAGCATCTGTCTCGTCCCCTCCTGCCCCTGGTGCCGGGCCTGGAAGAACCGGCTATGGCTCTGTTTCTCACCCCGGCGGTGACGAGGGCGGCTCCGTCGAGATTACTAAAGAAGTACCAGGCTCCCGACTCGGATCCGGCCTTTTTGAGAGCTGAGCCCCCGCCTGACTCAGTCATCGTCACGGCGGCCCGCAAGCAGCATGCCAACACCCCGACCTCCACGGTCCCCCCGGACAAGGAATCTCGGTGGATGGATTCGGCGGGGAGAAAAGTCTGTGGAACTTCCGCTACCTCCATGAAGGCGGCAAGTGCCACAGCTTTGTTGGGACGCTACGACCGCGCCCTCTGGGACTCCCTTGAGCGCTTTGCGGAGCATTTGCCCCGGGAGCAGCGTGAAGACTTCATGGAAGTCCTGAGTGAGGGGATGCTGGTGGCCAACCAGATAATCAGCGCGGCTGCGGACTCTTCCCTGTTGGCGGCTCACGGATTTTGCCACGGGATCAACCAGCGGCACCACGCTTGGCTCCGGCTTACGTCCCTGAAACCGGACGCACAGCAGAGGGTGGCCAATCTACCGTTCTCCGGTGAGACCCTCTTCGGGAAGCATGCGGATGATGAAATGGCCCGCATGAAGGCGGAGGCAGAAACGCTGACGGCTGTGGGCATGGAGAAGCCCAAAGAGACCAAGAAGCAGTACCGCCCCTTCCAACGGCGGTTCGGCGGACAAGGCCGTGGACGAGGACAGGCTTCGGGGCACTCACAACAGCAGCAGCCGTTCCGTAAGCCGTTCCAGAAGCGGCAGAAGGGCAGGGGAGGCCAGCAGTCGGCTCCAGCGCCCAAGGGCCAGGCGGGGTCTAGGCCCTAGGAACTTACTTCCCCCGGATCCGTTACCCACTCCGGTAGGGGGAAGCATACAACTTTTTCTGGCAGAGTGGAGAAAAATTACTCAGGACAAGTGGGTGCTGAATATTGTTTGCAATGGATACAGTCTTCGGTTCACCAGCCCTCCTCCGGCTATTCCCCCGGTCGGCTCGCAGTTTCAGCTGCGCGAGCTTCAGGCGGAAGCGGATGTCCTGTTAAGGAAAAGGGCGATAGAAGATGTACCTCTGTCTCAGAGAGGAAGAGGTCTGTACTCCCGGTTCTTTCTGGTTCGCAAGAAGGACAAGAACGAGTTCAGGCCCATTCTGGATTTGCGACAGGCAAACAAATGGATTCGCAGAGAAAAGTTCTGCATGCTGTCGTTGCATCAGATTTATCCTCAGTTGCAACAGGGAGACTGGCTTTGCGCTATAGACCTACAGGATGCTTACTTCCATGTGCCCATTGCACACAAACACAGGAAGTTCCTGCGGTTCCAAGTCGGCACCAATCATTATCAATACACAGTACTCCCATTCGGACTGAAGTCTGCGCCGAGAACATTCTCGAAGTGCATGGCGGTGGTAGCAGCACACCTGAGGAAGAACAAGGTGTTCGTCTACCCTTACCTGTACGATTGGTTGATCAAGGCATCCTCCTTCTCGGAAGCACGAGCACACTTCCAGAAGACGTGCGTTCTCCTGAACAAGCTGGGGCTGCACATCAACATGGCCAAGTCTGTCCCGACTCCGGTCCAATGCATACAGTACTTGGGAGCCTCCATCAATACGCTGTCAGCAAGCGTGCCTCCTTCGGAAGAGCGACGATTATCACTCCTTCGGAAGGCTCAGGCTCTTATGACGACTCCATCTACAACAGTGAGGACGGTGTCTTCTCTACTGGGATCGATGGCCTCTTGTATCTTCCTGACGCCACACGCACGGCTGCACATGAGACCGTTGCAGGAGTGCTTGGAGGACCAGTGGGATCAGAGGAAAGGATCTTGGGACGACAAGATTCGACTGTCGCTGCATGCTCTTCAGTCTCTGAAGTGGTGGTGTTCGGCGGAGAATCTCCTCAGAGGGGTTCCCTTTCACAAGGACATTCCCACGCAGACTGTCGTGACGGATGCGTCTCTTCTGGGATGGGGAGCGCACTCCGGGACTCTACAGATTCAGGGCATGTGGTCACCGATGGAGACCACGTATCACATCAATTTCCTGGAACTCAGGGCTGTTCACTTGGCGCTGAAGGCCTTTCTTCCGTCCTTCCAGACTAACTCTCTGCTTGTACAGACGGACAATACCACCACGATGTATTACCTCAACAAGCAGGGGGGCTCGAGATCGCGCACCCTGTCGCAGGAGGCGCAGACGATCTGGCACTGGCTCCTGGCCAGAGGACTGACGATAACGGCCACCCATCTACCAGGTGTGCAGAATGTTCAGGCAGATGCACTGAGCAGACAGCTGCAGGAAAACCACGAATGGGTCATAAACGACGAAGTACTAGGAGAAGTCTTCGCAAGGTGGGGAACTCCAGACGTAGATTTGTTCGCCACCGCCGAAAACAGCAAGTGCAGAGACTTCGCCTCCAGATACTTCCAACAAGGGACTCTGGGGAATGCGTTATGGATCGACTGGACGAACAACTTTCTGTACGCCTTTCCTCCCATTCCCCTGATTCCGGCGGTGCTCATCAAGCTGGCCCGGTCCAGAGCTCTGATGATACTCATCGCCCCGGAGTGGCCCAGGCAGTGGTGGTTCACGGACCTACTTCACCGGTCTCTCCTTCCTTACATTCGGTTGCCGTGCAGGCCGGACCTTCTCACGAAGTTCGGGGGACGGATGTTACACCCCAACCTCTCGTCTTTGAGTTTGGCGGCATGGCTCCTGAGATAGTGCAATATGGCCATCTGAATCTGCCCGATGATTGCATGGACATACTGAAGGAGTCTAAGAGACCTTCCACTCGGACTTCATATGCTTACAAGTGGAAGAGGTTTTGTATCTGGTGCCAGTCTAAGAACCATGATCCTACGACCTGCAAGGAAGATGTCATCCTTCCTTACCTTTTACATTTGGCGCAGTCTGGCCTTAATGTTCATTCCATTAAGGTTCATCTTGCTGCATTGACTGCCTACAGGAAATGCCCTTCACAGATTTCCTTTTTCCAGATCCCTGTGATCAAAGACTTTCTGGAAGGCTTGAAGAAAGTATTCCCTCCTGTCAGGCTTCCCTCGCCTTCATGGGAATTGAATGTGGTGCTGTCCAGATTGATGAAGGAGCCTTTTGAACCTATTCATAAGGCTTCGTTGCAGCACCTGTCCTGGAAGGCGGCGTTCCTCGTGGCCATTACATCGGCCCGCAGGGTGAGTGAAATTCAGGCGTTGTGTTGTAATGAACCTTATACTGTATTTCATGCTGCTAAGGTTGTTATGCGTACTCACCCTAAATTTCTTCCCAAGGTTATTTCTGATTTTCATGTCAACCAGACTATAACTTTGCCTACGTTTTTTCAGAACCCTTCATCCCCAGCGGAGAGGTCTCTCCATTCCCTGGATGTTAGAAGGGTGTTGAAATTTTATCTGGATAAAACCAAGGATATTCGTAGGTCTGACCAGTTGTTTATCAATTATGGGTCGGTCAGGACGGGTCTTGCGACCTCGAAGCAGTCCATCTCTAGGTGGATTGTGTCCTGCATACAATTGTGTTACCAAAAGGCTAATAAGACCTTAGGAGGTAAGCCTAAGGCTCATTCCACCAGGGGCAAAGCTGCCACGATGGCTCTGCTCCGTAACGTGCCGATTGCTGAAATCTGCAAGGCAGCCACTTGGAAGTCGGTTCATACCTTTGCTAAGCATTACTGCCTGGACACTGACGCCAGGGCAGACGCTCAGGTTGGCTAGGCTTCGCTGCGGAATTTGTTCGCACAGTAGTGGCGTTATGTATGTTCGAGGCATATGGGCTGCAGATGGTACATTATGAATAGATCGCCATCTGGTGTTGGGCTCGGATGATTGCACTTTGTTTTTCTCTTGGAGAGTCTTTTGTCTCTTGGTGACTCCTCCCTTGGTTGGTAGTGCGCATGGGCATCGGCTCCATCCTTAGATTGTTTTTTTCCGCCATCGGGTTCGGATGAAGATCGAGACGCTCCAGATCAACTTCACAAGAAAGTGATTTTCGGCGCGTATTCCTTTTCCAATTCAACGGTATTGTTATTCGAACGCGTTCATTTCCATTCCGACGCGTTACAAATTCAAAATAGAAGAGAAAAACTTGGATCTACGTCGAAGAACAGGAGGCCTTTCTCGACGCAGTCAAGCCCGGAGTCCATGGAAAGGACTCCATTCAAAAAATGTCCAACGTGTGGTGCTAAGTTCCCACACAAGGACCTACACGAGGTGTGCAACCTCTGTCTATCGCCTGAACACGAATCCAGGGACTGCGAAGCCTGCGCAGCATTCTCCTCCAAGCTAACGATTAGAAATCGTCGAGCTCGAAGACACGAGGTTTCCAGAATGCAGGCGGAAGCGATCCCGGAGCTGTTCGGAGACAAACAAATCGAGGAAGAAGAGGACCAGTCGGGGTCGGAAGGGGACCAGTCGGAGGTTGAAGAACTCATCGAGCAACAAACCGTGAGTGACGACGTCCCCTTACCTAAAAACCGACCCCGTGCGGTAACGACCCCGCCCTCGGGCCCGGTCAAACCGCTGAAAAAAGTTTCCGACGCCCCGCCCTCGGGCCCGGCAACGAAACCGAAACTGAAACCGAAACACTCGGACTCCCACCATGTCGGATCCGAGAAAAGGGCGACATAGACTTCGGCACCGAGGCTACATACAAAGGAGAGCTCGGGATCGAAACATTCCATGTCGAAACATAAATATGACTTATCGCCCAAGAGACACTCGATACCAAGAAAGTCGGAATCGAGCAAACATTCGGTGTCGAAAACAACAAGATCTGACGATCGAAAACAAAAGCACCTCTCGGAACCAGGACCCTCGGTACCGATTCAGGAGCAACAGACAGATCCCAAACAAAAGATCTTGTTTATTGATCCACAAACTGGGAAAGTGGTCACGAAGAAGAGAAAGAGTGAACAGTCAGAAGATAAACCTCTTCCTTCAAAAAAGAGAACAATGGGGACGAATATAACTCCTCCTGCTTCTCCTCGTCCTAGAGTAACACCCTCTTCTCCTATTCCTCACAATAGGCCAAATATTCCTACACCTTCTACACCAAGACCAGCTACACCTCAGTCAGATGTAGACAGTGATCTAGGGGAGGGAGAACCTCAAGGGGATGACGAAACTATCCCAGATGAGGAGGATCCATGGGAAAATTATGATGTAGGGTCAGATGAGGACAACGACCCAGAGCTATATCCCTCAAAGCCTTCACCACCTGATGATAACACAGGTTTTGTGCAGCTCATTAATAGGGCAGCAAAATACCATAAGGTAGATATACATACAGAACCTCAAATAGAGGATTTCTTGTTAGAGACTCTACCTAATGCACAGAGAACATCAGGTACTCTTCCTATGTTGAAAGGTCTTCTTACTCACACAGATGAGATATTCGAAAACCCAGTGAGAGCCAGGGTGTTAAACCCAAGAATTGATAAAAAATACAAAGCGGCTCCAAAGGACCCAATATTTATTAGAGGGCATGTACCGCTAGACTCGCTGGTGGTCTCAAACGCTCGTAAAAGAGCAAACTCATTATCTACAGGAGAGGCTCCTCCACCAGATAAAGAGTCAAAGTTAATAGATGCATCAGGTAAAAGAGTAGCATCACAGGCAGCGAATAGCTGGCGTATAGCCAATACACAAGCACTACTCGCACGTTACGACAGGGCACATTACGATGAGTTAGAAAAACTTCTTACACATCTCCCAAAAGAACATCAGAAGAAGGCAGACCAATTAATACAGGAAGGTAAAATAATAACAAATACTTCCATTAAATGTGCATTAGACGCAGCAGACACTGCAGCAAGATCGATTAACACTAGTGTCATGCTAAGAAGGCACGCATGGCTTAGAATCTCAGGATTCAAACAAGAGGTACAAACAGCCCTACTGAACAAACCATTTGATCAAAAGACATTGTTTGGTTCAAGTACAGACGAGACATTAGAGAAAATGAAGAAAGATACGGAAACGGCTAAGTCAATGGGAGCATTGCAACAGCCAACACACAGAGGTTCCTTTCGTAGATCCACCTATAGAGGGGGCTCAAAGAACACAGGAACGAATCAGCAATCCACATCTTTCACACCAACATCACCCAGAGGTAATTCAAGAGGCAGTTACAGAGGTAACAACAATAAGGGAAGAGGCCGCGGAAATAATAATAACCGCAACGCCTCAACACCAAAACAGTGACTTCATAGAACTCCCCACAGACCACATAACACCGGTCGGGGGACGTCTATCACAGTTCCTACCTGTCTGGGAAAACATCACGTCAGACAAGTGGGTGAGACAAATTATCCAACATGGTTATTGCCTAGAACTCACAGCTACCCCCCCAAACCTCCCCCCCCAAACAGCGTCCAATGAGTCAGGATCATCTGACATTGTTAAGAGAAGAAGTGCTAGCACTTCTACAAAAGCATGCAATAGAGAAGGTCCCAAAAGATCAACAGGGCACAGGAGTATACTCTCTATACTTCCTAATCCCCAAAAAGGACGGGTCCCTACGAACAATATTAGACCTCAGACCTCTCAATGCTTACATAAATTCGGAGCACTTCCACATGGTCACGCTCCAACAAGTACTCCCTTTACTGAAGAAAGGGGACTTTCTTTCTACACTGGATCTAAAAGACGCTTACTTTCATATCCCAATTCACAAAGCCCACAGAAAATACCTAAGGTTTGTGTTAGAAGGACAACACTATCAGTTCAAAGTCCTTCCATTCGGTGTCACAACAGCACCGAGAGTTTTCACAAAATGCCTAGCTGTGGTGGCAGCACACCTGAGAAGACAACAAATACATGTCTTCCCATACTTGGACGATTGGCTAATAAAGGCCAAGTCAAAGGAAGAATGTCTTCACAACACACAGAAGACAATTCAATTGCTGCACCACCTAGGTTTCACGGTGAACTACAAAAAATCACACCTGCAACCAAACCAGATTCAGCAATACCTGGGGGCTACAGTGGACACAGAAAAGGCAATAGCATACCCCAACCCAATCAGAGTACAGACAATGGTCGGGTTAATAGAAAGATTTCAACCACAACACTCACTACCAGCACGAGTGTTTATGCAACTATTAGGCATGATGTCCTCCTGCATACTGCTAATACCACATGCCAGACTACAAATGCGCCCACTACAAGAGTGTCTAGCGACACAGTGGAATCAGGCTCAAGGTCAGATTACAGATCTGGTGTTGGTAGACGACCGGACGTATCGCTCTCTGAAGTGGTGGAACACAGAAAACATTTCCAAGGGACGGTCGTTCCTAGAGCCAATTCCACAAGTGATAATAACAGCGGACGCATCGCTCTCCGGATGGGGAGCGCATATGGACAGATACACAGTACAGGGGAAGTGGAGTGTGCAGCAAAAGAAACTGCACATCAACTACCTAGAGCTATTAGCAATATTTCTAGCACTAAAAGCTTTCCAAATGCAAATAACAGGCAAAGCAGTCCTGATCAGAACAGACAACATGACTGCAATGTATTATATTCAAAAACAGGGGGGGACACACTCTCTCCAACTGTCCAGACTAGCACAGGACATATGGAGATGGGCCATTCCTCAAAAGATCTACCTGTTAGCGGAACACCTACCAGGAATTCAAAACCAAATAGCAGACATCCTAAGCAGACAGTCAGAACAAGTACACGAATGGGAGCTGCACGACCAAATACTACAGCCATTCTTCCAAAAATGGGGGCAACCAGAGATAGATCTGTTTGCCAATCATCAGAACGCAAAATGCAAAGAATTCGCATCCAGGTACCCACACCAAAGGTCCCAGGGCAATGCACTGTGGATAAATTGGTACAACAGATTTGCTTACGCGTTCCCTCCTCTACCACTAATTCCATTACTGGTTCGGAAACTACAGCAGCATTCAATGACAATGATACTAGTGGCACCCACGTGGGCAAGACAGCCGTGGTTCACCACGCTGCTACAACTCTCACAAGTACCACATCAAAAGCTAAGGTTATTACCCATGCATCTTACACAGAACCATGGAGAAATAATGCACCCAGATCCCAAACAACTGAACCTAGCGATCTGGCTCCTGAGGTCATAGAGTTTGGGTATTTAGATTTACCACCAGAATGCATGGAAATCATTAAACAAGCAAGACGTCCTACCACCAGAGCATGCTATGCAGCAAAATGGAAGAGGTTTGCTATACACTGTAACAGTAAGCACATCAACCCTCTGGACGCATCCACTAAACAAATCATTTGCTATTTGTTACACTTACAGCAATGTAACCTAGCATATACCTCTATCAGAGTTCATCTAGCAGCCATAGCGGCATACCTACAAAACAGACATCTGTCACTGTTCAAAGTACCAGCAATTAAAGCTTTCATGGAAGGACTCAAAAGAGTCATTCCACCAAGAAGACCACCTTCCCCAGTCTGGAATCTCAACATAGTGCTTACCAGACTAATGGGGCCACCATTTGAACCTATGCATAGGTGTGAAATACAATTCCTCATATGGAAGGTAGCCTTCCTCATAGCTATCACGTCACTTAGAAGAGTAAGTGAACTGCAGGCTTTTACGATTCAAGAACCATTTATGCAGCTACACCAAAATAAAGTGGTTCTTAGAACAAACCCAAAATTCTTACCGAAGGTTATTTCAGCATTCCACATCAATCAGTCAGTGGAATTACCGGTTTTCTTTCCAAAACCACAAACAGTAGCTGAAAGAGCCCTACATACACTGGATGTTAGAAGGGCCATATTGTACTATATAGAAAGAACACAAACTTTCAGAAAGACAAAACAGCTATTTGTTGCGTTTTCTCCCACACATAAAGGCAATCCCATCTCCAAAGCGGGCATTGCCAGATGGATTGTAAAATGCATTCAAATATGCTACTTAAAGGCAAAGAGAACATTAACTGTTCCTCCTAGAGCTCACTCTACACGTAAACTAGGAGCATCTATGGCATTTCTGGGAAACATTCCACTAGATGACATATGCAAAGCGGCTACCTGGGTTACACCGCACACCTTCACAAAACACTATTGTGTAGATGTGCACACAACACAACAAGCTAGAGTGGGACAAGCAGTATTAAAAACATTGTTTCAGACAGTTGCAACAGACACGGGCGACCACCGCTAGGGAGAGAACTGCTATATAGTCTATTCATAATGTACCATCTGCAGCCCATATGCCTCGAACGGAATATGCTACTTACCAGTATGCATCTGTTCTTGGCATAGAGGGCTGCAGAGTGGTACATGCCCTCCCAGCCTCCCCGGAAACCTGTGTCTGTTCCAACATTATCTTATTTAGATACACTTACATGGGCACTCTTATCTGTATTCTACTATACTACTCCATCTAACCCTACTATGGCAAAACAATCTAAGGATGGAGCCGATGCCCATGCGCACTACCAACCAAGGGAGGAGTCACCAAGAGACAAAAGACTCTCCAAGAGAAAAACAAAGTGCAATCATCCGAGCCCAACACCAGATGGCGATCTATTCATAATGTACCACTCTGCAGCCCTCTATGCCAAGAACAGATGCATACTGGTAAGTAGCATATTCCTTATTCTCCACCGCCGCTTTGGTGTGGGGATGGGCTTGCCATTCTATTCACTAGATTATGACTATACACAGAGATCCCCTACTACAGGAGTAGTAGTTTCTGTCCTGTAACTCCAGTTCTGTAGTAGGGGTATCTCTGTTATAGTCATAAGCGCCCGCCCTCCTCCCCGGTGGAGATTTTTTCATCATACAAGAATGCGACAGGTCTGGCGTGCTTCGCCTTCAAAAAGAACTGAAGTAAGAGGGACCTGCTATGCATTCTGGGATACTGGGAGAAGTTCTGGAAAGTTCTCTTAAAGGCACAGTATCCTATTTAAGCCACATAATGGCAGCCTATGGGGCTTGTCTGTCCCTGCCTTCCTCTCTATCATTCCTGAGTCTTTGACTAGGGGAGGCAGGTTTCTCTATGGTAGAAACTAGCAGGCTGTGCTGTGTGTGGTGAATTTTGGTGGAATTTCTAGTTGAAGTACTGGACAGTGTAGCCTGTGGATATAGGCTGCATTATTTGTCTTTAAATTATCTCTTAAGTGTCTTTGCAGTTTCTGCATTATTTTGACAACTTAAGAGATTATTTTTGATTGCCGGGGTCCACGCACATGGGCGGGACTATTCACTAGATTATGACTATAACAGAGATACCCCTACTACAGAACTGGAGTTACAGGACAGAAACTACTCCTTTCTGATGAATACTTCTGACCGGAGATGCTTTCTGAATCTTACTCGGCACCAGACTGGATCCTGCGACTTTTGCAAGAGCTCCTGCATGGGCGGGGGCTTCATCTGCCTCCTTCCAGACTCTCTCATGCCATGATGATGCATCTCTGCATGTTGGCACTACACCATGTTCTGACATCAGTTCCTTTTTTCCATGCCCTTCAACTTGGATCCAGAGCTCTGCTTCAACTTTTTTTAAGCAAAGTATATTTGCTTCTCTAACCTTTTTGGAAGCGTGTAGGAATGTCGCCCCTAAAGATGGCCGCCTTCAAACCATGTTGTATGTGCCACAAACAGATTTTGGTTACAGAGCAGCATATCTGTAGTGCTTTAGTACCAGCCACAAACCCAAGTCTCTTGACCAATACATCCAGATGCAGTCTTGGGTTGCTTGTGTTCCGTTTCAGGGAGGACCTGGCCTGGCAGTTCTGGATTAATTGTTCCTATTGGAACATGGTCGAGACTGATTTGCATACAGCTGTGTCCAAACCGGGGTGATGTGGTATCAATGGACAAGGATGCGTCCAAGCAACTACACGTGGCTGATATTAAGTCATATAGTCCATCCACCACTTTTTTGTATACTTCAGCACCCTAGCACCATCACGAAGGGGGAAGCCAAACTCTGTGTCATAGTTCTTTACATAGCAGGTTGCGGCCTTCAAGAAACCATGCTGCAGATGTTCAAATTCATTCTGACTTCCTCTGGAGAGCAGTTGGGCTCAATGGAACTTCCAAGCCTCCAGTCAAACTTCCTTTGGTGTGCCTTCCCCAGCACCGACTGACACAAAACGGTTAGCCATCGCCAGTTGTCTTTGTCTCTACCTCTCTTCATTACTCTCTCCTCCCATTATCGCTGCTTCAGGCTACAGTAATGCCGGTTCCAGATCTGGCTCCAGCCCTGTATTCCAGTGCACCTTCAGCAAGAGTTAACTCTGAGTCACGCTACACCATATTTGATACGCAATCATATGTGAAGGGAAACTGACTTCTAATTCCTCTACCTCCTCAGCAGTATTTTTACTCTGCTGTTGACAAATCATGCCAGTATGCTCTCCAGGTAAGTGTTGCTGTTGGTCGTAAACTGGGCAGTCTGGATTGTGTCTGAGGTAGGCGTTAAATGGATTGTTACTCACAGTACTCCCTAATCCCTAAGAAGGGTGGGGGCTTGAGACTGATTATAAATCTTAGGTTCGTACACTCATTTCTCAAGAAGTTCAGGATTATGACCCTCATTCATGTTCTCCTGGCCTTTGACCAGTAGGATTGGATGGTGTCCCTGGTCCCTGGACCTACGGACGAGTACTTTCATGTGCCAGATCTGCAATCCCACAGATGTATCTCCATTTTGGGTTTTGGGTTAAATTTGACTTTATTGTCCTGCCTTTCAGACTTACTTCAGCAGTCTGGGCTTAGCAAAGGTCATGTCGATTGCTGCAGCCCAACTTCTCCGGTCAGAGCTCGCTGCAGCTAGTTTCCAACCATCCGCAGAACATAAAATGCTTTTGTCAATCCTGGGTTTTTTCCTCAACCAGTCCAAATCTCATCTTAAACATTTGAAGAAGATAGTCCGTTATTTGGCCATTTTGGGCACAGTCCCCTTGAAGGCTTTTCTACCATTGCAGTGACTCTAGGACAAACAGGCTATTATCTGTATGCTTCAGGCTATAACTATTGTTCCTGTGTTGATGGTTCTGTGGGTACTTGGGCTACTACCATAATGCATCTCCTGCTGGTGCGTGTATATATTTCACTCACTGCCTGCAGTCTGTCAGGGTGCAGTTTTCCCAAGTCACATACAGTGTTTTCTACTTCCATCGTACCAACCATTTTAAGTGAGTAAAGTTACACCTCCCCTGTAGGTGGTACAATCTTTGCTTGTGCCACATGCTTTGGGACTATATAGAGGTGGTTGTTGCATTGCCATGCAGCGGGCACTCCGAAGGTAAGCTCATCTGCACTCTACTGCCCGAACACCTCCAGGCACAAGCTCTTTTGTTATCAACTCTACTACAGATGGTCATCAAGCCTCTGACAAGTACGGCTTCCCCTTCTTCCTGCAAGGCTATGGTTCATGAAACCAAATCTATCATCTTCCATGACCACATTGCACTCCTTTGCCTGTTTCATTTTACTATGAAATAACTGAAGCCCTTAAGACTACATTAAAGAAAGACAATCTGTACCATAATGTCCCTCTCTGCTGGGTTCACTCTCATATGTTTCTACAAGCAGTAACTTCTAATTCTAGCTGCATATTAAAGCAGCCTGATGACACATCTCTCTGAGACGCACAATGTAGATATATGCTGCATTATGAAAGCCTGGCTACAAAACTGTTCAGATTATTCTCTAGATGAGCTTCTGCCACCCTATTATTCTATCCTTGGGTTTGATTGGCAGGGCAAAACTAGCAGTGGTGCAGCAGTTCTTATAAAAATGATCTTGTAATAAAAAAAGAATCCTTTGGGAACACTTGTGGGAGAAACACTGGCATGCATGTATAAAAAAAATTCTAAAACTATAATCCTGCTCTGCTTGTACGCCCTCCCCAAATCAGTCTAGAATTGACTTTAAATCTAATTGACGATCTAGGCAAATTTGCCTTGAAGAGCCGCTGTACTATTATTTTCGGAGACTTTACCCTGAGGCAATAACAGTAAGCCAGCCTGCCCTTTGCTTTCTCAAAGACCTACAAGTCTTCAATCTCACAATTATTAAATAAAGAGAACACTAATCACTCAGCACCTGCCTTCTTGATGCACTGATCACTTGTAGCACAAATTATCCAATTCTTGTGGCCTGGACTAACCACTCCGCTGTCCCCCTCACCTTAAAAGATCAGAAAATTAATAAAATTAGTACTATGAAATATGTAGTAATCTAGAGATGATGGAGGGCTTTGAGTCGCCCAGAGGCTACTATCATACCTGCCCTCATTAGCATCATAGCGAATCTTGAAGCTTGCCGAAGATGACAAATTTATCGGACTCAATTCTACTCCTAAAATGATAAAACCTGCCACGAGTCAGAGTCCCCATTCTAGAAACTGCGCTTGGCATGCGCATGAAGCTGCCCTTAACTTAGAGGTTTTCAGGGCTGAAAGAAGAGTGAAATGCAGTCACGAGTCCAAACCCCTGTATTCTACTTCATTCTCCAATTAGAAGCAACACCCTCTCTCCTTACCGTTCTGTCTGGGGGAAATGATGGAATAGTTGGTCTTTACCCAGTTGCATCCGGTTTTAGAGACTCCTTGCTTGCTCCATGCCGTCCGGCCGGCTGTGGACGGGTCACCGCATGGAGCTAGCGGTGTCCTCTGTGCCCGATGATCTCAGGGGATTTGTGGTGTCGGGCTCTGGTCTCTCTGCACCCTTCAAAACTACTTACCATCCCCTACTTCTGATTGGATCACAGGTCAAGGGCTGCAACGATCTAACCCTGAAAGAGATTTGTTCCTTTTTGAGAATTTTCAGACCATGCCTCCCCCCTACTAAATCAGAAGAAGGATCTACCAGACATCTACCAGACATGTTGTGCATGAGTCTGTGCTCTCCCCTCTTTGTGTGCATGCTGCCTGTGGCCAACTCCCTTCATTCCATGGACATCCAATGTTATACAAATGCAGATGGCAGGGAGCTGATCATCAAAACCCTCAAACTGGAGCGGATTACAAAAGATGCTGCTGCCCTCTGTGGACTGGAAACGACAGTCCTGCTCCTGCTTTGGGCATATAAAACATCTGAAGATTCTTCCTTTTATTGCCCCAGATTGTCACACCACCGTGGTAATTAATGGCTCTTGTACGTCACGCTTGGACCATGGGAATGTATTGAACCCTTCCTAACCAACTCCTTCCTGGCTGCAGCTCGTGCAGGATGCCTTCTTTGGATGCCTTCTTTGGATGCCTTCTTTGGATGTCTTGTTACAGGGTCAAGAGGAAGGGCCCCATCTCTCACATTCTGAGCGCATTAGAAAATCCTTCTGTTTAAATCCTTGGATATTGGACCTCGAGTCAGTCGTTAGTCTTCCCTAGCATTTAAAACCCCAAAATTCCACGTACGCCCCCCCCTAAATGATTTCACTCCTATTCATTTCTGTTGCATATTCCCAGGATTAAACCAATTTCTTTTGCTGATGGGGCTTTTTCGGTTTCCATAGCAAAGCAGCGAAACAAACTACTTTGAGAACTACAAGCACTCCCCACTCCCTTCATTACTTACCTTTTGCAAAAAATCTTGGACCCTACTTTTTAATCCCTATTTTTAAAGGTTTAGTGTGATCCTTCCATCTTGTGTACTTGTATAACAGGAGGAAGCCTCAATGCATGTGCGCTAATAAGCAACCTATAACCTTCGTGTGAGCACTTCATACCTGTCCCCTTAGCCTCCTGCCCTTGACGGCTCTTTCTCTTTGCTGTCCCTTCTGTGCATCACATCAGTGAGTCACAGGCCTTTTCAGTCCAGCCTCTGTGTACTTCATTTTACCCTGGGCAGCTGGTTCTTGGGACACATGCATGCTTCTCTCAAAAGTGGTGTTGCTGTTGCGTGTAGGGCAGTATATCTTGCTCCTGCGTTGTTTCCTCCATCACATCTAGCTAAAGAGCAGGAGAGACTTGCCCGTTCTGACCAACAACGCGCCCTTAGTTTCGACATTGATGGGACTAGGGATACCTTCTCGATCATGGGGTTTGGTGGTGCAAATAAAGAAAAGGCAGCCCAGACCAGACCCTATAGCAGTGGATTGTCCTCTGCATCAAGCTGTGCTATTCACTGGCAAGTCATCATCTGGACGGTCTTGGGGCATGTTCACCGGGGTGGGAGGTTCTGTAATGTCCTGTTGCTGACATCTGCCATGGCCCATGGGGGTGTCTGCCCATACTTTGACCTGGCACTAGTTACCATATCTTAAGTCAACCGAGGGGGCCAGTGTGTTCGGTCCTGCAGGACTTCCTTGTGTGAATCCACTCCTCGGACCCGTGTCTTCAGAGGGGCGTCACTTTGGTACTTATTCAAACATTGAGGAATCTGCAGTTGGAAGTATCCAGCAGAAGAATTTGGATTTGGTCCCTTTGGTATTGCTCTTTCTGGTTTATTCTCTAGCTGGTTCTCCCACACCCCACCTCCCTGTTCTGTGGAGTGGACTTTTGGAAGTTACATCCCACGCTCGTTTTTGCACACTGCCTGTACAAAGTCCTTCTTGTCAACCATGCTCCGCGTCTGACAGCGTGCAAAAAACAGGAGACGACTGACGTCGGCATGCAGGGGTGGCTGCTGTGGGCAGAGTTCCTCTCCACTGGACCACTCTTGCTCTCTCTACGCGTGTAACTATTCTACCCCTACTCCATCTGTGTGTACATTATCAGTCACAATGTGTCCCCCTTTAATCTTTCTGTCTCTGGATGTTCATGAACGCTTTCACTGCCTCCCCCTGTTTCTAGGTGTGCCTTTAAACTCTCCCTGTTAGGGTGACCACCTCACTCCAGGTCATTACGAACACTGTCTCTAGTCCTGAACTTTATATCGACAAACCATTGTTTTTAGGTGTTTGTGTCTAATGAGTTCAGTGAGAACAAAGCAAGACTGCAGCACCCAGACTGCATTAGGTTATCACAGAAAGGTCAATGACTGGAAACTGTCTGTAGTGACCTGGCGAGAGGTGGCCACCTACTGTCTCCTTCTCTCAGGTTATTTTCCACCTGTATTTCCTCCTTTCTACCACTTCTCTGCTGTTGTTGCTAGGTGTGCATTAGTGTTCTGATGGTCTTCCCCTCTGCTTAGGTGTGCATTAACAAGCGCAGTGTCTTCCTCCTCTCTGGGTGTGCATTAACACTCTCCAGCCTCATTCTCTCAGGTTATTTTCCACCTGTATTTCCTTCCGCCTGCCACCTCTCTGCTGTTGTTGCTAGGTGTGCATTAGTATTCTGATGGTCTTCCCCTCTGCTTGGGTGTGCATTAGTGTTCTGATGGTCTTCCCCTCTGCTTAGGTGTGCATTAGTGTTCTTATGGGCTTCCCTTCTGCATAAGCAGGCTGTGTTCCTCCTCCTCCTCTCTGTGCATTAACACTCTCCTGTCTACTCCTCGCAGGTTATTTTCCACCCAGAGTTCCTGTCCTCCACCAGCCCACTCCTGCCGGTGGATTATGAGGAGTTTGTGCGTGGATGCCACCTGGGGGTCTTTCCCTCCTACTATGAACCCTGGGGCTACACACCAGGTAAGAGCTCACCCCTCCGCTGTTACCCATTGTGAGGTACCCTTTGCTTTTCCCCTTTGTCTTGATGTATTCTTTTCTTACTAATTATTGTGGTCCTGTTTTGTTTGTAATTTTAGCCCTTTTACATTTTCTTCATCGTTTCCTGTTACAATTTGCATTATTCTTTCGTTCTTTTTATTTGCTTTGCTCGTTATTAATCTCTCGCTCGAATTTTGCACCATTGGGGGTGCTGTTGGTGTCCATTCTTTGTATTATCCTGCCACCTTGTGGCTGAATAGAGAATAGCAGTCGAATTGTCGCTTATGACTCCTTTACTATCGCACTCCTGCTGGTTTCCTCTCCAAATCTCGTTGTTGTAATGATCTCACTTAGATGTAGTATGCATGTCTTATCAGTGACGTCCTCATAACACGATTTGAATGCTGTCCTGGCCTTTGTCGTGTCTCACCGTGAGGTGCACGCGAGAGTAAACCTCCTGTCTTCTCTCCTTTCTTAGCCGAATGCACCGTGATGGGGATACCCAGCATTTCCACCAACCTGTCCGGCTTCGGTTGCTTCATGGAAGAGCACATCGCGGACCCCTCGGCCTACGGTCAGTACTTCTGTGCAGGGTGCATCGCCGCCCCCTTCCTCTACTCCTTGTTTATTGCATGGATTGGCGCATGGTCACTGTCTTCTTTTAATTGTTGAGGTCCCGTGCAATAAAAATAGATTTTCCTAAGAGCGCTTGATACCGCATCTATGCCAGATGTGATGGTACTCAATTTACCGACCTTAGAAGGAAGAAGGATAGAGGTCGGAGGCATTCCTCCCCCTTAACTGCAGATCACGTCAATGTATTTCTCAGTGACAGCTGTTCATTCAGTGTTCTTTTTTGCGAACTTTTCTAAGCCACTTCTGGCATTAAGCAAACATGCATTTATGGATGACGTAACCTTCCGGTCACCTGAGCCAAATTCAAGACTCTGGAGACAGAGAGAGGCACCGGAAGAGTGATACTGAGGGAAGCATGACTAAATATGTTGTACGTGGAGGGGACCGAGCCAGGAAACATTCAGCTCAAAGGCAGGGAGAGGGGAGCAGGGGAGAGAGATTTCAAAGCGCTTCAAGAGTGGACGGAGCAAGATAGGGGAGAAGGACATGGCCTGTGGTGAGAGAGCAAAGTTCCATTATAGGCAAATGACCCCACCCACACCACAGCAGAATAGATATGCATGAATAAATACACAACAACTTTTTGTTTGGAGAAAATTTTGCTGCCAGTTTATTCCATAGAAAGGTATGGTGGGTTATCTAACGGGCGATCCAAGGGCAGGCAGCTGTTCCAGCCTATGCTGCCCTGCCCGCCTGATGAGCCAAGCACTGTGGAAAACCCTATCAGCGCTACCCTTATAGGGGTGATCCCCCTTACTGGATCAGGTGACACATTGGTCCCTTTTTACTCACGCCCCTTTCAGGGCGGAGCGTAGCAAGGCAAGCCTCCAGTTGTTCAGGCCCACAACCCCCGAAGGGCTAACGGGGCGCTAAAGTAATTGTTCCAGGACCCTTTCCTGCGGCTCCTGGGATTTGGCTCTGGCACCCTTATTGTGCTCTTGCAGAGGTACCCTTCTGTACCTAAACTGCTTCCAGATCGCCCTGTAACTCCGCCTGCAATGACAAAGAAAACATTACAACTTCCTCTGTAGTTCGCTTGCCTGTCCCATGCCGGGTACGCTGTAGGGTGGGAGACGACATGGCAGGCAACAAAGAGGATCTAAAATGGAGGGAGGAGGCCTAAATACCCCCTTCCCCCGGCGCACCATACATTACGTGTCTGGCGCGCCCGGTAATTGGACTCCTCCTGGTGTCCCGCAGTAGAGTGTGGAGGTAAGGAAGCGCCCCAAATGGAACTAAGGGGGGCCTCCCTCTGAGATGGCCCCCTGCGGGGAACGAGGGAAGCCACATAGTTCCATTATAGGCGCAAGACCTCACCCACACCACAGCAGAATAGGTATGCATGAATAAATACACAACACAACTTTTTGTTTGGAGAAAATATTGCTGCAGGTTTATTCCATACAAAAGTATGCAAATATGGTGGGTTATCGAACGGGCGATCCAATGGCAGGCAGCTGTACCAGCCTATGCTGCCATGCCCGTCTGATGAGCCAAGCACTGTGGAAAACCCAATCAGCCCTACCCTTATAGGGGTGATCCCCTTACTGGATCACGTGACACATTAGTCCCTTATTACTCGCGCCTCTTTCAGGGCGGAGCGTAGCAAGGCAAGCCCCCGGTTGTTCAGGCCCACAACCCCCTGAAGGACTAACGGGGCGCCAACGTCATTGTTCCAGGACCCTCCCCTGAGGCTCCTGGGATTTGACTCTGGCACCCTTATTGTGCTCTTGCAGAGGTATCCTTCTGTACCCAAACTGCTTCCAGATCGCCCTCTAACTCCGCCACAGCTCTGGAGGCGGCCCCTGTCACCTAAAGAGCCCCAACCAACACAGCTGTATTCTCACTTGCCACCTGCAATTTCCTAGGCCTCATTCATGTCCAGTAAGAACAGATTCTAGCCCACCTGCGCCAGGTGCACCCCAACTTTGTAAAAATAATCTTTTGATGTTTGCCCGGCATAGCGCATGCCTGCTGAAGCCAAAGCCCCTTGCTCTGTGAACTTGCGCATGGAGCAAGTTATGCTTCACTGGGAATGTACCAGTGCCTTACATGACCTGCAAGAAGGTGATGGCTTCCCAGGAGGGAGCTCTTAAACATCGCTAAATTACCCTGCAAGCTGATGTGGCTCCCACCTCCTGCAACCTGTAGTTGCAGCCCTTCTAGCATTTTGTGCTCCCGAACGCCTGTGTCCCCAATGTATGGAACATTAGCACGCTTGCTAAGAAGACCACTTCCACAACCAGCCTATTTACTCTGGCTATGCGGACAGGGCATTTCATGCATCGCTGAATAACCCGTAACCTGCCCTGGGAGCAGAGTGCACCTACTTTGTTGAGGTTGGCCAGACTTGTGCACAGACCTTTGCGATTAATAAACCATGGCGAACAAGATTGCTCGCATAGCGCACACTATTGCAGTTATAGCAACCAAATGGAGTGACAATTTACGCCAACTACCAGGCTTGCTTAAGTAAAGCTCGATCACAGATACCCAAATACCTGCTAACCAACTGTGACCCTTGGTGCTCTATAGGTCTTGCTTTCACTCTATTTATGCAGATTCCTGCAATGTACCCTTTTGCCCATGGGTGGGTGGGAAAATACCTGTAACACTGCAAATCCCACTGCACTCACATACTCAGGCAGTCCAATGGTGGAGGGGGGATCCTAGCATTGGTTCTGCTACATTGCCTGGCCTCCTAGCCCGCAAGCACCCTCGTCTGACAGCAGCTTATCTGCTGTGTTGCCCCTGCGATGACTGCACCCTGGTGCAAGACGTCCCGCTCTGCACCTCTGCTAACAGACTGCCTTCAGAGAGGCTGGAGTGAATGGTTCTATGTTGTCCATCTGGTCCTAAGAACTTTAGTTTGCTTTGGCAGGGATAACATTGTTGCATCTGTCACACTAATAGTGGCAATGTGCAGTTCTCTTGCATTCTACATTTCAGAGTGGGACTTCATATGCCCCGAGACCACAGAGTTGTGTGCATCTTACCAATGATACTTATTAGAAACTAAGGTTCCCAGTGTCAAGTGGTGACTATTCCGCCATGGAATGTGTGGCTTAAGCAAGGGGGTCTTTGTGTATGTGCCATTGTCCCTCCTGTCGTACGGTAATTTTGCCATTATAGTTTAATCTGTGGTATTCGCCTCCAGACTTCTTAGTCTGCGTACTGCTGGCCACGTGCGCATCTGCTGGCGTAGTAAGAGAATCAACCGTTGCAACATGCAATACAACGCCCACATTAATGTGCTACATTGTAGGCAACATATCATATCTCTTCCCTTTGAAAAGGTACCCCAAACCGCACTGGTCATTATAACCAAGCTGTTGCCTGGTCAGTTTAATCTGTGGTGGTTGCACCCAGACCTCCCAGGCAGCTTTGTTACTGTCAATGTGACCAGTTGCAGAAATAGAGGGAATCTCATGCTTTCCACTTGCAACTACAGCGATTATTTAAATTAGTATGATAGGGTGTATCTGCGAGAACTATCCACAGGTAACTGACACCCTCCCACGTGCAGTTGCTGTGAAACCTGATGGACTAGTCCATCAAATTCAGCCAGCCACCCTCCAAGGTGGAGTTTTGCACGCCTAAGCTTCTGCTAGTGTAAACCACGGTCACGCCTCTTGTCCAGTTGAATTTAGCGATTCATGCTTACAACCCAGGGGTTCTAATACTGGGCTGTAAATATGAGGCACAAGATGACCTTAAATAGTTGGCTTGGAGGGCTGGGTGTTGACATTGCCTGGCTGAAGTGCAATACCTTTGACTCCTGACACAATTGATTTGCCAATGCAGGGGGGGCGGGGGGGTGTGTGAGTCAAAATTATCCAGCCCGCTCACTTCCTTTCCCAGCTATCTGTGTATAGCGCTTGCTGGAGCATGACGCTTATCTACTTGAAGTGCAAGTGTTCCCACAGGCATGTTGCAGCTGGATCAGATCTTTCCTACCCCGCTACTGATATTCATTTTAACCACCACAGAGGAAGGACGGTTGATTGCCACCCGAAAGTAGCCAATTGGCTGACATCACAGCGGGATCTGGCAGTCGTATTTTAACTTTATATCCTTACAGCATGGCTGTTTAAAAGCGGCCTAGGGTGACTTTAAACAATCAGCATGGTGTGGTGGGTGCCACAAACAATACCTGGCTTAAGTGCAATCCCTTTGACAGTCACTCCTGACACAATGTAGAGGCAAGAGTTATCCAGCCCACCTTGCGTCCTATCCCAGTTATCTGAGTAAAATAGTGAAAGATGCACATTAGAACTGGCAGCTGATACTGTTATTTACGCCTGTAAATGCTCTGCTCAGAGCAGCCCGCTAGCCAATGGTTTCCATTGAAAGGCGGTGTCAACAGACTTCCAAGCACTTAAGGTGGTCCCTTTGAGTAGGGCTCTAATCTAACAGCTGCCCCTTGCATCCGATACCGCCTCTAAGCCGCTCAGTGCTACTGATGCCTGGCAGTCATATTTAACCTTTATATCCTCACAGCATAGCAACACTCACTGCTGCCAAATGCCTTGGTGTGGGAACGTCCACTGATCGTTCTAATCAATACACCTATTATTTAAAGTAATACTTTGCAAATGAATAAAACTATGCACCAGCAGCTGAACATTTCACTCGTTAGTAAATATGAAACCCTAGGATTTGCCCCTCGAATTAAGCCAGTCACCACCCTAGGTGAAGTCTAGCCCTTCTGAACTTCTGCTCAAATACCAGGGAGCCGACAAGACCGTGGGAACAGGAGGGGACAATATGGATGAATCCCTGCCCTTTCTTGAATACTGGGAATGCCAAATGTTCTGTAATACATAGTTGCCAGTTTGTGCTTGGACTTTAACTTTACTGCTCCACCCGGTTTGACCCCAGACTTTGGAACAACCTTCATAGTAAACTGCCCTTTCGTCGAACATGCCCTTAATGGTACATGACATTCTTCAAACATTGCGCAGAAATTCCCTTCTGACCTGCTCGAGCCTGCGGCCATTCTGCTGAAAGCCCTGTGTGCCTGGGTGAGGGGAGTGCTACTAACCCTCAAGTCCTCAGAAAGCTCCCTCACTGTTGCAAGTGCCCCAAAGCATTTCATATAAAACATTTAATGGGTAACAACCCAGTTTGCGCCCATCTTAATGTGCCAGGCTGTGCGCCGTTTGGTACCCCACATATCTCTTCCCTATGAAAAGATTAAACAAACCGGCCAAAACACAATGCACAGGCAGCGAGTGTGGCCAATCAGATGCCCCCAGTTCTGTGTGATACAAACCATAACGCTCCGTGTGCAAGTTTGAGCTTATCATTCTGGGGTGCTAAGCCCTAATGTGCCCCTTTACCTGGGTGATCCCCAGTACGAGGGTAAAGACTGATGACCAAGTGCTGCACCAGCCAATAACAGGTAGACATGGAGTGAATTTACGCAATCTCATGCCCTACAAGGCCGCTCAGTGTTCCACCTCACCTAAACCAAGCCATGGGTGGATCACCATGTCCCTATAGCCTGCCAACCCATCTGTCATCTGCACTGACGGGTGCTGTGCCACCATGCTGGCGTCCCTCACCAACCTTACATCCCCTAACAGTGCTAAGGTATCCCAGCGTGCCAAAAGGTTATCCAATGTATTTAGATATGAGGACATGGAGTACAACATGAGCAACTATGCCTGCCCCATCTGTAATAAACATGTCAACTGTACTAGTAATTGTTGGTATTTTTGCTCCAACCCTTCTTCCCAGGCTGTTGAAGACAGCACACCTTTTGTGAAACTCCTGGGATGGTTATGTTATGTTATGTTATTGTTTTTTATTGTGCGCACAGCTATTCCAGCCAAGGAGCGTCCTGGCGCATAGACAAGGAGAAACATAACACAACAGGGAAAAGGAAGACTAAAAGGGACAGCTAAAACAGAAAAGTTTTTATTGCTTTCCGGAAGGTCGTGAGGTCCTCCAGCAAACGGATGTCAACCGGAAGAGAATTCCAGGTTAGTGCAGCTTTTACGCTGAAGGAACGTCCTCCCATACGGCTGAGCCTAAATCTAGGGACAACAGCAAAGGCCTGGCCTTGGGAGCGGAGGGCGCGTGCGGGGACATAGAAGGAGAGACAGCTGGACAAAATTTCGGGGCCTATACCTCTCAAGATCTTGAAGGTCAGACAAAGGACCTTAAAGAGAATACGCTTCCTCACTGGAAGCCAGTGTAGGGAGCGTAGAACACTCGTCACCGGGCAAAATCTGGGCAGGCCAACAATCGCTCTGGCCGCCGCATTTTGAACCCATTGCAGACGGGTAAGCTCAGCCTGGTTAGCCCCGACTAGAAGAGAGCTTGCGTAATCCAGGCGCGAGATGATGGTAGCCTGGATTACCAGCCGTCTGGTTGGGGCATCGAAGAATTTGAGCACAGGTCTTAAGCCTCTCAACAGGCCGAAACAACAGGCTGCTGTTCTTTTGGTATGCCCTACAAAGGAAAGGCCAGCGTCCAGCCAGACCCCCAGATTTTTCAACTCTGACACCGGGATCGGAGTAGGTCCCAGCTCTGATGGCCACCATTGATCACCCCACAACTCCACTCCCCTTCCGACAATCATTACCTCCGTTTTAGTGGCATTGAGCTGGAGACAGTTTCCCGTCAACCAGCTAGCCACCGCCTTCAGTCCATCATGGAACCTGGGGGCATCTAGTTCCGCGTCCCCGCTGAGGGTAACCGCCAGCTGTGTGTCGTCGGCATATGAGACCATAGTTAGGCCCCACTGCCTAGCGACATCAGCCAGCGGTCTCACGTAAAGATTAAACAATGTGGGACTCAGCGAGGACCCCTGCGGAACCCCCCTGGCCAGAGGCTGGAAGTTGGACTTGAAGGGAGGGATGGCAACACAGAATGAACGATTGCCGAGGAAGGAGCGGGACCATTGCAGCGCCTGACCACCAACGCCAATCTCCTCGAGCCGATGCAGGAGGATGCTGTGAGATACCGTGTCGAAGGCGGCGCTGAGATCTAATAATATCAGCGCCGCTGTTTGACCAGCATCCAACCTCGCACGGAGATGTTCCACCATCACAAGAAGAGCGGTCTCCGTGCTGTGCCCAGCACGGAAGCCATTTTGTGTGGGGTCGAGGGCATTGGTCCGGGCTAGATGTTCTGACCGGGCCAGACTGACATGGGCCTCTGTTATCTTTGCCGGCCAGGGTAACAGCGAGATGGGGCGGTAACTTTCAGGCTTGGACGGGTGAGAACGGAACGGAAGTATCTCCCCATAACATGTGTTTATTGATACCTCTGAGTAGGGCTCTAATCTAACTGATGCCCCTTGCATCGGATACTGCCTCTGGCTGCAAGGTATCTTTCTCCTAGCCTCTAAACCAGCTCCGCAGGTCTTATCTAGTAACAAGGTGCCTCCTTGGTGAAATGCGCTAACATGACTGGCTGTGGTTGGCGAGACCCCTATCGGGCATGAGCTCTTTTCATCCCTCTTAGTGATCCTAGTCACCCGTAAGGCTCTTCTGGGAAGTCGCTGATCACTACCTACCCAACCAGGAGTTCCAGGCACTGCTGCACACCACCTAGCTTGTGCTACCAGGAGGCACACCACGCCCCTTCGTTAGTACCCAAGCCTGACTCCGTGGCAGTGAGGAGGACACCGCACTAGTATAAAATGACTGGCGCATCGTTAAACGAAAACATGTCAGCCAGGCACCAATATTCCACAGCCTCTCTGCCTCATGGTTGCTCACCCCTGTTACATCCGCCCAGGACTTTAGGCTGGTTGAAAACTGAAGGGTCTCATGAGCTTGTGTAGGCAAATTATGTGCATAGCTGGTATGCCGCCCGACTAGTTTTTCTCTGTTTCTGTTATTGCATCTGGATATATGGTTGTAGTTGAATAGGATAACTAAGCAGCAACTGTGGCTTGTAAATAACCTAGAAAACTTCCACTTGAAGCACGCTGACACATGACAATATTACTTATGATGCAGCTGGAACATCATACCTGACATGTCAAGGTTGTTAGGTGCAAAGATAAATAGTCTCAACTGTGGCTTGTGAATGAAATTGAAACTTTCGCTTGAAGTGCGCGGCACCAGACAATATTGCTGTTCCTGGGTTACAAAAGGGAATGGAAATCCACAGAGAACCTAACTCTTATAGGCGGGGGGGTGGGGGGGACGACCTGTGCAAGTTTAACAGTGGACCCCGAAGCCATAGGTCTTTGCTTGAGTTACCGCCTAGCACCGCGTTTGCTTCACCACAACTGCACATCACGTGCGAGGCGGCCGCATTACTGCGAACAGGCACCCCCCGTGGAGGGTGAAAGTTAACATGTGGCCATCTTAATCCTGCTTCTGCCGCTTTAACTACCAGACTCATTAAGGCACAAATAAGTGCTAGCAATAGAAATCCGCACCCAGGAGGCAAGGCCCCGCATAAGAACCATTTGCTTGCGTTTGACCATTTAAACCAAGCGCCGCCATACTACCTGTAGGTAGACATGAGACAACATGTGAGAGGCGGCGATGACGACGGGGCCCCTGCCGCTTTCTCTGTATTTTGATCATGTTAGGAATCATGAACGGAAACAAATTCACACCACCATTGAAAACGCGCGGCGTTAAGAAACAGGAGCTACGTTGCTACTCAGACAAATTAGATTTCCACAATATGTGACTGAGCGGAAAGGTATGCGATCAGCAGCGCAACCTGTGATCTGAAATGTGGCGGACTCTAACCACAAGCATAATACCTGACTAACACTGACAACAACCAGCATACCACCAACGCTGCCATCAACACTGTCGCCCCGGTCAGTGCCTTGGTGGGTGGCCGCCTCTTCCCGCGTTAGCAGAGTGGGACACCCTTCCTTGTGCATGCACTCTCCCTGACAACCTCGACCAAAACCAATCATACTTAATACCTGGCTCGGTGTTCTAGACACTGTGAAATTCTTTATCCGCCATCGATGTAGCCCCATTAATTACTTCATGCGGGCAGGCCGGATGTCGCACCGAATCCATACGTGTGGTGCAGTGCCTAGCCTAGAGAGACGCACTGTACCATTGAAATGGTAATACCGTTTCCACTAGGTTGATATAGGTCTTATTGAAAGGGCCAGGTTTGCTTTAGAATCAATTGGTCTTTGTTCTCAAAGACACACTGCATCTTAGGCGCAGGGAGTACTAAGTAGGGCAATCCAAAATACGACCAGAATTAGAGAACAACCAGTACCGGACCACTGTGATCTCCTAAGGCGACGTGAACTAGGGAAATACCAACAACTCCCAGCTCACACATAGACTTCTTCCCCTCATGCCGAACAGCTATGCAGCCCAAAATGACCCATACCGGTCCTCAAAGGCACAGTAAGCCTAACCCAGACACCGTCAATGTAGCATTATCCTTCTGTGCCATACCCAGGAAGCCCCCAGCAATGGGGAAGCCATGAACAGGACCAATGACTATCCCGCTGGTGGGACGAAATGAGGAATGTGGTGACCCAGCATAGCCCCTCTAGACACCCTTGGCAACTAGAGAAGCATGGTAAGGGCGGCGCTCGACCCCCCCCCCCCCCAAAATGGCTGCCCTTTTCAGAGTCCGGTACTCTATCTCCTGCGCAGTGGCCTCCTGCCCGCACCATTTCCAAAACCACAATGATGCCCAATCACAAGAGGCCAATTTAGGCCCAGCGTGCGGCACCTACCCCTCTGCGCTGATATCGGCGAGATAAGTGCCTCGACGCCTGACCTCATTATAAATCCACCCCCGGCGGATTGGTCAAGTTCTTTGCTCTTCGGACCAAATTGGAACCAGACAGTTAATACTACAGCACTGTGTTCCTAATAGGCTATGTCCCACTGGCACATACATGCACTGTGAAGGGACCAAGTATGGGGGTACAACCAATCCGTAACCGTGCCGTGCTCTAAATTGTCCTTATGCCTCATTCAAGTGCGGGCAGCGTGGCGTCCGCCATCAGAGAGGCCGATCCCCGCCCGCGAGACAGGCTGCAAAAGTGAGGCAGAGTGTTTACTTGCTGTATTTCTTCATCCCCAAAAAGGAAGGTGCCCTGCTGCCTATGCTTGACCTCAGGCCTCTGCACTACTATTCCAACCTCCGTCTGTGCGGTCAGTAGGGAAGGTGTTGGATTTTAAATCCAACACCTTCTCCCCCCTCCGCAGGTCGTTGTTACGACTTGCGGGGTAATGGTATGCGTTGTTATAATGCGGTCGTTGTAACGACCTCTTTGTAATAACATGCGGGGTGGCGGTTTTGTGGTCAGGGTTGTTTACCCCTAAGAGATCATATGGCGACCCTTGAACGGAATGATGCCATCTTACACATCCTCAATCATCTGGCACATCACCACTACCTAAGATTTGTGTTAAGTGTTGTACATTATCAATTCACGGTGCTGCCCTTGAGGGTTTCTACAGCACCAAGCGTATTCACAAACTATCTAGTTATGGCTGCAGCGCATCTTTGCCTCCGTGCCATTCATGCGTTTCGATATCTGAAGGCTTGGCTGATGGAGAGCAGCCGGCAGCAATGCCTAGTACACACTCATATAGAGAAAAGGGGCATACCAATATTCTCTCAGGGGCCTGGATAAACAGTAATATAATAGAATGCACACAAGGGATTTATTTACATTAATGTATTTGACCTATTAGTATGCAGTCCAATATGTCATATTTTTACATCAACATCTCAATTTACAGTTGTTTAAAGATCATTTCAAGAAAACATAATTATTTAGAGAGGAAAAAAGTTCCAAAGCAGATTCGAAGATTATTAATTTTGTATTAAAAAAATGTATATTTATACAGCAGTGGTTCACAAAAAATCAGTCTCAACATACATTGACAACAGTTTTTCTTGAATTACATGTATCTTAAGTGACCGCATGTCAATGTATAGAGTATCCAGATCCCACATTCCGTATTTGATCCTGTCCAGCAAGCAGAACTCTGCTACAAAGAACACATTTGACCATAACTTTTAGAGGAAATTGAGTGCGTTTACTTTTTGTCGCTTAAATCCATGAGACCATCTTCAGGACACTGGGTATTTCAAGATGATGTAAGGCCCCTCTCTGAAGGCCCAAAATGGGCAGTTATGAGTTGGACTTGGAGGACATTCTCCGATGGGAGTCACTAAATATATTGTCATGACTAAACGTGATATCATTGAAGATTGAGGTGTCCCTTGTGTCAATACCACAAAGACACGTCCATTTTATGAGAAATTTTTAGGCGGATGCAGGCCAAAACTTAAATTTGGCAAAACATCACTGATGTTAACATTAATGTCTCTTGATGGGTCGTGGTTTCCCTGTGGCGTTCGGCATGAATTAGACATTCTATACATTGGCATGTGGTCCCATAAAATCTATGTAATTTAAGAAAAACCATTGTCATTGTATGTTTGATTTTTTTGTAAACCCCTTATTGTATACATCTTTTTTTTTTTAATACGAAATTATTAATCCACACACCTGCTTTGGGATTTATTGCATTCTAAATAATTGTTTTCTTGAATTTATCTTTAAATAACTGTGAATTGAAATGTTGTCAAGATATGACATATTGACTTGCATAGAAACTGGTCAAATACATTTATGTAAATAAATCCCTTGCGGGCATTCTGACCTATTGTAGTACACACCCAGGCAGCATTTTGCTACTACACAGACATTCAAAGTGAACGCCAAAAAGTTGCATCTCAGCCACAACAGGTTCAAGTGTTCCTAGGAGCAGTGCTGCAATCGGTAACAAGTATGGCCTACCCAAACCAAGAGAGGGTGATGGCATTACAAAGTCTGCTTCCCCTTATTAATATCCCACACCCATTAACTGTAAGAACAGTAATGAAACTGCTTTGAATGATTACCTCATGCATTCCCATAATACAGCACAAACTAGTGTGATGGAATCGGTCACTGGCTTGCCTTTTTCTTGGCCTTTTCCTAGACCTAGTCAGCTGCAAGTAACCATCACCACGTATGCCTCACTCACAAGCTGCACAGGAGCACAGCTGAAGAACATGGCAATTCATGGTACCTAGATGCAAGAGCAAAGAGGTTATCACATCGACTAAGTTGAACCGACCGCAATACAGTTGGCTCGCAGAGCCTTTTACATGCTTATTCGAAACAAAACAGTCTTTGAGACGACAGGCTATCTGACCGCCATGTATTGCATTCAGAAAGAACGGAGGACTCGCCTACCTCTTCTGTTAGCCAGAGCTCAAAAGATGTGGCACTGGGCCATTTGTAGTCATGTACAACTGTGCAGAGCATCTGCTTAAGGTGGACAATGACTTTGCAAACCTCGGTTGCAGGATACATCAACAAGTACATGAATTGGAGAGGACTCCCCAAGTATTTAACCAATACGTCCAACAATGGAGCACAACCATAATCGATTTGTCCTCCACCACAGAAAAATCAAAATCACCAACCTTCGTTTATAGGTGAACACAGTCTAACCATACCTCGTTCTGATGTCACTAACCTGGGCAAGGTAGTCCTGGTTCTTAACGCTTCTGGAACTCTATCTATCCACATGAAAAGCTCCCCATCAAAGCACATATTCTGATACAACATCCCTTGCAGCTAAGCTGCAACTCGGGTATCTAAACTTTAAGAAAATGAACCTTGCGATTTTGCACTTTAGGTCATAGAGTTTGGGCATCTTAAGCTACCTGAAGAGTCTATGCAAATCCTGCGAGAGCCTCACAAGCCCACTACTCATGCTTTTATGCAGCAGAGTGGATATTCCTGTCCATTATTGCTTCAGTAACAAAAGAAAACCTCTAAAGGCTTCAGTGCAAGACATAATTTGTTATCTCTTTCATCTTGAGAAGGCAGGGTTAGCATAGCCATCATTTAGGTTACATTTAGCAGCAATTACTGTTTAGTGCAAAGCAGGCAACACACTCTATTTAAAATTCCAGTCATCTTTAGACACCACCCATGGTGTATGTAAAGAGAGTAGTCTCTCGAAGTGCACCACTAGCCTCTTCATGGAAACCTTATTGTGGTACTTACCTGGCTCAAGAGGCCTCCTTTTGAGCCTCTTAACTCTTGCACTTCGCAATATCTTTCTTGAAAGGTGATTTTCTTTAGTTGCAACCATTTTCCAAGAAGGGTCAGTGAGCTGCAGGCTCTAGCTGTACAAGAACCTTTCATTCAAGTACACATGGATTGTGTTGTCTTCTGGACTAATCCTAGTTTTTTACTCCAAGGCGGCTTCCCCGTTTTATGTAAACCAAACCTCAGAGCTGCTAAGTTTTTTTTTTTTACAAGCCCAGAGTGAGTTGCAGAGAAAGCACTACACCCGTTTGATGTTAAGAAGGCACAAATGTCTTATATTGTATTTGTAAGCCAAAACATCTGCTCTGTGTATGTTGCTAAATATACCTTGCAAATCCCATTTCCAAGTTTGGTTTAGCAAAATGGATTGTCCATTGCATATACAAGTCTGCTGTGCAAGGCAAAACGAACTTTGTGTACTCTGTGCTGCTGAAACATTCCACCAATGACACGTTTTCTTAGCTGACATATGCAGGGCAAATGCTGGGTCAACATTGCACACTTTCAATTAACATTATTGTGTAGATATTTTAGCCAACAGAAGGTTCAAGTTGGCCGAAGAGTCCACATCTGCCTCATCTGGTTTCTATCCTCTGCTTCCTGGGAGTGCACTGCTTTGTAATCTAAGCAGAGCATATGATCTACAGAAGCACATACTACAAATGAAAAATATCATTTACACTGTAGCTATCCATTTGTAGCTTATAGTGCTGTAGATTCACATATACCCTCCCACCTCGCTCGCTGGAAGCAAGCCAGTGCAGCAGGTGATATTTTTCACTTGCACAATGTATCTGTACACTAAAACTTTCAGCTTCGCTAACTCTGCTTACTACATTCATCCGTTTGGTGGGGTAAAACACAATCTGAGGTGGAGTCTCTGCTCTGGTGCATTGTGGGGTTGAGGGAGGAGTCATAATACACCCGTGTAAGAGTCTTAATACACCTGTGTAACTGAAGACTTCTAAAAAACAAACAAAGTAAATACGCCTTAGTCTCGGCGCCAACACTATGGGCCAGATGCATCCGAGTTTTGCCCATTCTGTGTCTATGGGAAAATGTGTACATGCATATGGCCCTATATTGCAGGATTGTGCAAAGCATGTAAATCTACAGCACTAAAAATTACAAACTGATAGTTAGAGTAGGTAACATTTTTCTTTCTTTTTGGCCTATTTTTCTCTTCAATTTTCTTTTTGGCATTGTTTTTTTCACTTCCCATGATGCCTTGGGATAGCTCCCACATTTGTAAACCTTTCTTAATAAAGGGAATATTAGTTTATTGGATTTATTTTTCACTTCTGGTGAGGTTTCCATTATGCTAGTATATTGTTTTCATATAGTGAACAAATGTGCAGATATGATAAACACCATATTGTTTGTTTCAAAATAGTCATACTGTTGTGAGTGTGTGTGATTTTGAAATGTGAGGAATAGAGAAAAATCTCGATTGCTGGGAAACTGAGCCAGCTTGAAAAGACAGATACTGCCCTTTAGGATAGAGCACTGTTCCCTCTAACTCTGATTTGCAACATGGCGAGGAGGTTTCTGGGAAGACCCCTCTTCTCTTGATTCTTATTAGACCCACTGATGCCTCCATTGTTCTGTCACATCAATAGACTAGGTGTGAGTGTTTGATTGGTTCAGACGCTCCGTCCATCACCACCCCCTTTTGTACCACATCAATTACAGCAGCATCATTGCCAGTGTATTTTGAATGCATAGATGTCAGCTTGCCCATCAATGTCAAGTTATTCTGAAGGTTGAGGATGTATGCATCAACGAGTATGCTTTATTGAGGACTCTCCGGTTATGGACTATACTTCACATCTACAATGCCTCTGTCTTAGCCCACTAGGCTCCATAATGTGTGGACAAATTAGAAGAGGCACACAGGATCCATTCTCCTCTTCACCCACCCTCCAGTTTTTTGACTCAAAATATCCCTTTAGTACAACTTATTGTGAATCGGTAGCAAAAGGGGGGTGAAATTGGTATCCCCTTTCTTACCGATTCACAATGACATTGCATCAGTTGTTTGCTTTTACTAGTATGGTTGCAAACCATTGACTGGATACCAACTCCTCCAAGAGATATGTAGTATCTTGTGTTGTATTTATCTGGTTACTTACTCCCTAGCTGCTCAGCCAGTGTGAATCTGATGCATGGATTCTTGGTGTGAGAGTCTTGAATGGAATGTTTGGCTGCCTGGATGCTTGTGTGTCAGTTGGAGTACCATGCTGCACTCCTGGAACATGGTGTATAAGGATTAAAGCTAGATTGTCGGATTTGTTTCATGCAGAAGCTTGGCCTTTGGTCTTAGTTGGTATTGTTTGAACACAGTAAATGTTGCCTTAATCTTGCTAAATGTATTTTTGGAACAATTGCAGAAATATTTAGCTGTCTGAATTTAATGCAGATGGCAATTGTGGGTGGGGAGCGGGGGGGGGGGAGAATTGATAGGACCTTGTTTACTTTTGTCTTATGAACTGTCTATTTACTGGTTCTGAACAAGGCGTTGCTTTTAATAGCGAGATGCTGATGGTCCAGCGATTTAGACCACTGTCGTAAACCTCTTTACCTGTTGCTTCTCTCTCTTCCTCTCTCTCTCTCCCTCCCTCCCTCCCTCCCTCCCTCCCTCCCTCCCTTGTCTCCTTGTTCTTCTTCCACTATTTCTGGGCAAGGTATCCCTATCTCTATTTGTCTTCTTTCTTTCCTTCTCTGTGCCTTTCAATCCTTTGCTACCCTATTGTCTTGCTTCACATATTTCTAAAGCTGCCTCTCTCAAGCACTCTCTCACTCCCAGCGGTTTACCTTGCAGGTATTTACATCTTGGACCGACGGTTCCGGGGTCTAGACGACTCCTGCACCCAGCTTACCTCCTTCCTGTACAGCTTTTGCCAGCAGACGAGACGGCAGCGTATCATCCAGCGCAACCGGACGGAGCGTCTGTCAGACCTGCTGGACTGGAAGTACCTGGGAAGGGTAAGAGTCGAAAACTGCTAGCTGGGTGAGAGATGAGCAAGGGAGGCGAGGAAAGGACCCTGATAGCCGAGTGTCATGGTACGGATAATTGATGAAGGTGGCAGAGTGTGAACTGACAATTGAACGAAAGAAAATGATATGGGATGGTGCTGTGATCCGAGTGGGTCCGGACGAGTAATGGAGTAACGCTTAGCTTGAGTATAAGCGAGCCAGTATGAAAATGAGAGTAAAACTGCAGGGTAGGGATGAACAAGTTCATCAGAATGCTGACTGGTGAGTAAATTACATTTGCAAACAAGACTGCAGAGTTTCGGGGTGACTAAGGAACTTTCTGAATGTGAAGGAATTGAGAAAGGAAAGCAACCTTCTAGAGTTAATTCTCTGTGGGAGTGGACAGATGAGGCACAACTCGAAGAAGATTGAGAAGGGAAGACTTCAAGTAGTAGCTTGCAAGGGTAAAGGAATAAAACTGCAAGAAATGTTGGGGCTTGTAAGGAACAGAGATTACCACGATGGAAGAGACCTTACTGTAAGTCTTAAAAATAAACATCCCTAGAAAAGGATATTTATTCCGGTTTTAGGAAGTCCAACATCTTGGAAGTCTTTGACCGAGATCTTAATCTGGAATGCAGCGTTTTTGGACTGGCTCCATAGAGCGATTCCAACAGATTTTTAGAAGGTCTGGAATAGATCGACCAGGAATTCATCGTTGAGTTTATTTGGGAAGTTAATAGACAGGCATGTCAAGGGACAGAGGGTATTACACCAGAGATATCCAGGGTAGTACTAAAGCATGTATAAGTTAGATTGAGTTCTGATGTGTGGCTGTCTGCTTATATCTTACAGTATTATATGTATGCTCGACACATGTCTCTTGCCAAAGCATTCCCGGACAACTTCACCTATGAGCCGCATGAACCCACCGCAGTAAGTACTGCACTCTCTTTCTGCACTGTTGCTTCTATGGCAGAACCTTGATAGTAGACTTGTCTTACTCTGTGAAAAGGGTCTGGATTCCTTAAACTATTGGCACATGAATGGCTCAAAAACTCTGTCTTCTGAATGTCGTAAACACATGTTCTTCTATTTGCACCAGAAGTGAAAGGGCAGCGGAGTCATTTTAGTGAACTTGTTCATACAATTTTCTTTGAATTGAGGCGGTTACCTTTTTGGGTGAGGAGGCTGCCTGCTCTGGGTGGTGACCGGAGTTTGTTTGATTCGTTTATAGTTTTTCACTGTCACTAGCTGCTGTAAACATTCCAAACAGGTCCCATCACTTTGTTGATTCTTTGTCTATAGTCCTTAACCCACCATCTTTTCATGTGCAATAAAACATTTGACACATGCATGCATATTGGCATGGATGATAAATCATGTGTCTAAAACTGTTGGGCTTTGTCTTGTGTCCTATATGTGCCATGGTTTAGCAGTTCATGAAACCAAGCTCAATATTTGGTCATCCTTACTTTCCATGGTCACAACCCTCTAAAGCCACAACTGTCCTGATGACCTCCAAGGAGTATTTATCAGTGATGCATTGTGACTTTGTTGAGATGTTTTGATGCTTTGCTATCTGGTACCATTTATTGATAAGTAGCTAATGTCGCCTGCTGATGTTGCCAGACAGCCATGTGTGCCTGAATCCAGATTTTAGTTGCCCTGGTTATGATGTTTATTTTCTAGTTCACTTCCTTGTTGATAATTTGTATGGGTTTGCACATGGTCAATGGGAGCCTATTCCTTGTATGTTTCAGGCCCAAGGATTCCGGTACCCACGTCCTGCATCCGTCCCACCATCCCCATCGCTGTCACGCCACTCCAGCCCACACCACAGCGAAACCGAAGAGGATGATGAGCGCTATGACGAAGAGGAGGAGGCTGAAAAGGACCGTCAGAACATCAAGCCTCCAGCCATGGGCGTGGTAGGGCCTGTTCCTGAGTGGAGAAAGCGTTCCAAGAAGGGATCTGTTGACACCAGCAATGCCAGTACCTCAAGCAACGCCAGCAATGCCAGCACACCCACCAATCCCAGCAGCCCAAGCGAGCTAAGCAGTCCCAGCGGCTCCATTCTAGAAGAGAGAAACTAGGTGTGCCCATCCTCTTGTTGATTCTCTGGTGCTTGTGAACGGTTATTATGGAGTACCACACAGAAACCAAGTGGCATTAATGGATGTTTCATTCTATAGACCCTTGAGGGCATTTGTGGAGCCAGTGATCAGAGGAGTTTTGCACCAGTGTTGCTTTCTTTGTCCCCATCCACTTGGCACACTGATCTTCAACTTTATTTCGCACTTTTCGGTTCTGATCCTTCTGGTTGTGTGTTCAAACTTTCCTGCTGCTGCTTTCGTTCCAGCTGCTCAATTTCTGGAGGTGTTTAAAATCAGTTCAGAAAGCATCCTGGATTCAGTTTTATGACACAATCATTGTAGATTTAGACCATCCACACCTTAGGTTTATTGCATGCTCATGCCTGGAACATGTGTCTCTTACTGTAATGTTACCTAATTGTGGAATGTTGGTTTACTCAAACCCAGATGTGATCAAAGTCATGTTAAGCATATGAAACCCGGATAATGCACAACGTATAGATGTATATTGCAAAGGAGTAGAATTTACACCAGTTTACCGAAGCCCAGAAGAATCTGAATATGATGTAGGGTAAATCGAGCTTGGAATGCGTTAAGCCTCCACCATTGCCAGAGTGTTTAATGTTATGAGAGTATTGGGAAGTAGATCGCGAGGATGGTCTGAATCTAGATGGGCAGGGTCTAACAAGGTAGTAACGTCGAGAATTGGAAGCCAGGCATTTGTCCAAATCTCTGCTATGCGAAAGCCTGAGCCTAGTTGATCTATACATTTTGAATGTGCAGTGATTGTTCGAGCACGTTCGTGGGACATCCTAAAGCAAACATGCACAGAATAGAATCAGACATACTGTATCAGTTTATTGTTTTGTGGTGTGGACTAGCAGAGGAGCTGTGTTCCTTGCAGGTGGCAGGCCACCTAAAGTTCAAAGCACAATGCGTTCGTTGGTGGCTATGGTTTCGGTCCTTACTCTAAAAAGAAATATTAGGACCTGTTGAAGTAGGGCTCCATCAGAGGAAGCACTGTTTCTGGCATGTTTTGGACAACTATTGGTCCTGTTTATGCATTCTGTAAATGGGCCTGAATTGCAGTGTCTTTACCCATGTTAGACTGAGTGAAGGCAAGTTATCAGCCAATGAATTTAGTATCAGTTCACAGGACATTGATGAACCTCTTTAAAAGCAGGTGACTTTTTCACTTACACTCTTGGCCAACAAAGAGAACGTTTGGAACTGGTGTGTTGTTGCTGTCACATAGCATCTTGCAGATTTCCTACAACGTCTCTCCAGCAGGAGGAGGTGTAGTAAGTAGTGCAGGAATAGTGCATGTGGGCAACGCCGTGATCTCGGAGCAAAGTTACTTTAGGGGATAGTTGTGTGGAGGTCGCCAGTAACGTTCTGACTTTTCTTGAAACCTGGCTCCAAAGAAAATCTTTTGGTGCAACTCATGTGTTGCTCGTAGCGACAGCCTGTCATTACATGCTGGCTATTAGGGAGTGTTATATGCCCCTTGGTTGTCCATGTCCCTTTGCCATGTATGCTCAAGCAGAGCAGTATGCGGTTGTGTAGACATCTCATTGACTGCAGAATCTCCGCCTATCCACAGTTATTGTTGAGGATGGTTCAAGGGCACTGGTCTAAATGACCACATAGCACACATATGTTTCTCCAAGGATAGAGGTGCTGTCTGTCTTGAACTATCAGAACTTATTTAATAACTGCAAAAGTCTTTGTGGGGGTGGCATGCACGCGGGTTCCCTCTTTTGTGAATCATTCGTACCATGAGATGAAATCATTGAAATGTTCAATTCTTTAGTATTTCTACCTCAGAACTATTGTTTTACTCTCTGCATAACTTTTCGACTGCCAGTGTTTCACATTATTATTGAATCTGTGGCTCCCCTGTCTTTCTAGTTATCTTGGAATCATTCAAACCGGGTACAGAGCCCACTATGTCAGAGGCCCGTCAAGGACCCTTTCCTCCCATAATGTGGGGATGGTTTGGTCTTTAGATTTTTTTTATTTTTTTTTATTTCTACAGATGTCCACTATCAATCTGGACTATTCCCGGTCTTACTCCACTTGCTAATTTAAATGGTCCATTAAGTTACGATCATGGATAAACAACCCGGTTGTACCCTACAATCTACCCTTCTTGGATCATATTTCCACTGAGCAGCTTAGTTGATACCCCATGGCAGTGCAATAGAGTATTGGTGGTTATCATTTGACATTAACAAGGGTAGTGTTTTTTGAATAAGAGACTTTGCAGCTATCTAGCACTGAACAATACAGCATTTATGACATTATCACTGAGTTTTTGTGACTTTTAGTCAGTAAATAGAACTGTGAACATCATGTGTCTGACACCACATTGTTGTCTTTCTTTCGAATGCGCTTCCAACCCTTTCCTTTGAAACATACAGAGGGTCTTCCAGAGTGCCTCCCTCCCTGTGCCACAGATCTTGCAGAGCTCGCATACATCTTCCGCTATAAAGTGTGCTCATTTCCTTGGGTGTGTTCTGTGTATTATGTCAGTGTGTGCAGATGTTGATGTAGGAAGAAAAAAGAAATCCATACGTTATCTGAGGTCATTTGGAAAAGAGAAAAAAAGAGTATTTAAGAATATAAAAATAAATTTTATGATTTCAAAACACCAGGTTCTATGTGGTCATCTGTCTAGCCAAAGCCATTCGAAGTCTTGTGTGTATTTTGTTTTTGATTATTCATTGAGCAGGAATCTACACTCCAAAAAGAGGCTCTTGGTTTTCAAGAGAAGTATAGAAAGGTAAGATACATAGCACTATAGTAAACAAAAGCTAGTTGGCAAAAGCCTTGTATTAAGCCTGGTTTGTGTCATGTGTAGCTTTAGATATACATGCACTGCAAACTCATGCCATCTAGTGTTGGGCTCTTGTTTTTCTTCAAAGAAGTCTTTTGAGGCACAAGGTATAGTGACTCCTCCTATGACTGGCTGAGCGCATGGGCATCACCTCCATAGTTACATTGTTTACTTCTGCTGTCTGGGTCGTATGTACTTTGCCTGGGCTCTAAAATGCATGGTTTTCTTTGTCGGGCCTCTTGAGTCCTAAGTTCCCCAGTGAATCTAGTTTTCCATCGTTGACCCTCCATCCGATTCAAGTCTTGGTGTCCTCAACACCGCTCTTAGGGCTCTTCCGTCGGATCTTGCGCTCAAGAATGTGGTGGAAAAAACACCCATTCGCTACTGTATACACTGCCATCACAAGTACTTGTGGACAGATCAGCACACAGATTGTAATCCTAGTCCTGTCGCTTCGGGATAACAAGGTCTCCTGCTCTGCTTGCCTCAACTTCTGCTCTAAAAAGACCATCCGTAACTGTTGATCACACGCCGTAAAACAACACTTAGATGATGATACCCCCAACTTCTTTGGGGATAACATTGAAGCAGAGGCAGGTTGCATCCTTCAGCCAGGAACTAGATTCCCCCTTGTACTCTGAGGTGCCGGACCTGCAGTCCACGCCAGGCCAACATCCGAAGATGGCAACTGTGAGTAATAGTTTTCTGACTAAGTCACACGCCACCCCTCCAGCAGCCAGGCATTGAGGCCTTAATTGGGGACACACTGCCATGGAAGTCACTGACCTTAGACTTAAGAGCCGATTCCAGTCACGACGCCGAGCAAGCCATCCAAGACCCAGCCCACCTCAATGCCAACCGCTCTATCAAAGACCTCTGGGGTCTCAGCACCAGATTTGACTGGCATCTCGGAGCCAAAACAATGATAGGCGTTGAAGAGAAATAGCCTTTTTATTTTATTTAACAATTTATAGAGCGCGCAAATACCCAAGGGTGTCTCAGCGCTATGAACTGTAAGGATAGCGAGAAGGCTTTTTATTGCTCGAATAGCCAAGTTTTCACTTGTTTCCTAAAAGATAAGTGTTGAACTGGTCTTAATTTGTTAAGGGAGCAGGTTCCAAAGTTTAGCCAATGCCACTACAAATCTACTGTCGTCCCAGTTAACTTTGTTTGTTTTGGGAACGATAAGAAGGTTGGCGGCTGCGAAGGCTACGCTCTGCTGGGCGCATATGCTTGAAAATCTTTTTTCAGATATTCAGGCCCTGTACCATGAACTGCTTTATAAGCAATACATAGTGCCTTAAATTTCGTTCTTCTTTTTATCGGCAGCCAATGGAGTTGGCGTTTAACACTGGAAATTGGCTTAAACTTTGGAGTACCTGACAATATCCTAGCGGATGCATTCTGTATCCGTTGCAGCCTGTTCAGCACATTTTCTTGTGCATTAATTAACAGGCCGTTACAGTAATTAACTCTTGACATAACTAGAGTACTAATGAGTTTTTCCAAAACTCATTGGGAGATAAGGTAGCAATTTTTTGTATCTTCCTTAGAACGTAAAAAAAACGAAGAAGCCACCGCATTGACATGCTGTTTAAAAGTGAGGATCTCCTCAAACATGAAGCCTACGTTTCTGGCCTTCTTAACAGGAGTAGGGAGCACTCCCAATTCCTCTGGCCACCATGTCGGAGACCATCCCGGAGTTAAGTTGCCAAAAACCATTACCTCGGTCTTGTCTGAATTTAATTTAAGGCAACTGTTTGCCATCCATGAGCTGATGGCCAGCATGCCATCATGAAAGCCAGCCGCCACTGCCGCCCTATCTTTATGCACCCCTAGCACAAGTTGTGTGTCGTCCGCATAGGACGTTAGACCCATACCAAAAGTCTTATTACACTTGCTAAGTCTGTCACATATATATATTAAACAGGGTCTTGCTCCGCGACGATCCCTGCGGAACACCACAGGGAAGAGCAAAGACTGATGCATTCTAATCGCCCATGCTGACTGACTGAGTCTTTTCGGAGAGAAAAGAGGACAGAAGAGCCTTGGCCCTTCGTCCGACACCTAAGGCTGAGACATGGTTGATCAAGGTGACATGATTAACCGTGTCAAAAGCTGCTGATAAATCCAGAAGTACCAGGACTGTGCCACCTCCTCTGTCTAGCACCATTCTGATTTCATCTGATGCTTTGATAAGAGCAGTCTCCTTGCCATGTCCTTTCCTAAAGCCAAATTAAGTGTCGTCTAGCAGTTTATTCTCTTCTATAAACTGCTGGGTATTCATATTTTTTTCAAAGATCTTCGCTGGAAAAGGTAAACGTGCGATTGGTCTGTAGTTTTTTGGTTCTCCTGGATCAAGATTACTTCTCTTTAGCAAAGGTTGAATAATGGCCTTTTTCCATATTGAAGGGTAGGTGCCAGAGCAAAACATAGCATTGCGGATGCTCATTAAATTAGTGCCTATCCCGTCTGAAAGCGCTTAGAAGACTGACGGGGAGCATGGGTCAGACGGGGATCCTGATTTAACTGTCTTAATCAGATCAGTGACCAGTTCCACCGACACTGGTCTGAATTCCATGAAACTGGGGGACTCTCCAATCATGTTATTGTCATCTAACTGGTTCAAATACTCCATAGGTGTATTAAAATTTGAATAGATATGGCCCACCTTGTCTTGGAAAAAAACTGGCTAATGAATCACAAATTGATTGGGAGGCTTCTTTGATAGTATTGACCACTGGCCCTGACAGGGTGGAAACTACACGAAACAGTTTTTTACTGGAGTTTTGTGCTGTTTCTATTGTTCTGGTATAGTAGTTGCTTTTTTCTATAATTATGACACGTTTATTCTTTGACAGGGCTGCTTTATAGGGTGTTTTCTCCAAGTCGCTGTATTCTTGTCGCCAGCGTTTTCGCTGATTCTGTTTCTCTAATCTAAGCGCCTCCATAAACCATGGCGCTGAAGGAGTCCTCATGTTATTGGAAACTGCCTTGTAGGGTACTAATTTGCTAAATGCATTTTGGAGCCATTCCGTATAATTAGTTGCAGCTAATTCCGGGTCTAGCACAACCTCTGGTTGAGAATCTACTAAATTTTGTCTAAGATGGATTTGATTGATGCTACTCCAGGCTCTAAATTGTTCAGAGGGAACGGGATTGGTCTGCATAGAGACAGGTTGTAATATCCTGATGTCAAATAGTACCGCACAGTGGTCCGACCATGTCAGAGGGAGAACCATTCTATTGAAGTTTGAACACTATTTGTGAACAGACCATCTAATGTGTGCCTGGCTAGGTGGGAGGAATCTGCCCCTGTTTCCGTAATGAATAGTAAATCAAGATTATAATTATCCAACAAATCTACAATCTCATTTATGTTTAGGGAGAGAGCGTGCATTGATCAGAGCAGAGAGAATCTTATCCTTCTTCTTGCCCAATCAGCCTTCCGTGGCAGACTCCGACGATCGGGAGCTGCCGATTCTTCTTTAATGCCTTCGAGAGAATCTGGACTATCGACAGGAAAGACTATTCATTCATCCCCGGTCCAGGAAAGTCACTGCAAAGCATCCACCGAAGGTGCAAGATACACTCCCTCGCAAGAGGAAGCTGACCTTTGAAGAGCAACTAACATTGTAACTCCCTCCACCTCCAAAGCTTGAGTGTCAAGACAGGGGCACCAGTCCATTGACCTCCAGACCTTCTCTGCCCTTGCCCATCCCTCGATGACTAGCTGATAAAGAGTGTAAGCAAGCAGCAGTGTTTGGCTCACACGCACATCACCTTGTATCTTCTCCACCATCTCGGTTTTACCATCAACATGGGAAAGTCCCACCCCTATAAATACAGCCCGTCCTAGGGGCAATACAGAACCCATTCACCGGTAAAGCTTATCCCAGCCCCACACGAGTCCAAGCCTTTCAGCACTTGCTGCCTCTTTTTTACCCAAATCGTCAGCTAACAGTGAGAATAGTGATGTGCCTCCTCGCATTATGGCCCCATTCATCACCATTGTTCCCCACACAATAATCAGTGGTAATGGTCAACTGGTGGACTGGGTCTAGAAAAGGCCTGCCCCCACAGCTGACTCCTCTCTCACAGGCTGGGGTGCACATCTACAGGCTATTACTGTTCAGATTCGGTGGACCCCCGTTCAGTAGATCTTCCACATAAACTGTCTGGAGTTCATCTTCTTCTGCTACCCACATCACAAGACAGTCCTGATCAAAACGGACCACGTGACTGCTAAGTATTACCAGCAAAAAACACACACTCCCCAACTCTCTGGTGGATCACACAAAACCAAATTACCCAGAGTACATCTGCTAGTGGAGTATCTTCCGGTAGTGGCCAACGACTTTGCAGACATGCTCAGCAGGAGGCAGCAACAAGTCCACTAGTGGGAATGCCACAGTGAAGTCCTGCTCCCCCTTATTTCTAATGTTGGGAGTTTCCCAACAGATCTGTTAGCCTTATCCAAAAATGACAAATGCCCAAGCTTTGCCTCTAGGTTTGCAGACCACAGTCCACTTGCAATGCACTATGGATGAACTAGTCAGGGACATCTGACAACACTTTTCTGCCTCTCTCACTTCTTACATATGCGATTTGGACTCTTCAGCAGATCTCCCTCACTCTTGTCCTAGTAGCTCCCATGTGGGAAAGGCAGCCATGGTTCACAAACCTCTTCTGTAGTCCCTCATGAAAAGCTCCCCAACAGCCGGACCTTCTTACCCAACACCAGGGAACACTCTGGTGGCCCAATCCCAGGCCCTGGGTATCTGGCACCTGAGGTCCTAGAGTTTTGCTACCTCTGTCTGTCACCTGAGTGTATGTCCATCCTCAAAGACTCGTCGTCCCGCTACTCGAACCTCCTATGCATCAAAGTGGAAGAGGTTCATCCACTACTGCCTACCCAAACACAGTGATCCACTAAAGCCCCAGTGCAGGGGACCTGGTTACCTTTTTTCACTTGACCTGTTCGGGCCTGGCTCACACATCCATATGTTTACATTTAGCTGCAGTGACATCATACCGAACAGGGAACACTGGTCAGTCTGTCATTAAAGCAATTATTTAAGGACTTATTATTTATTTATTTAAATGTTTTATATAGCGCTGGCTAGACCCGGAGGTATCAGAGCACTTTACATGAGCATCATAGTTACAGGTTACATCTTTACAAAGGTTACACAGTTATTAGAGCATGGCAACATAGTTACTTGTAAGGTCGAGATAAAACAATAAGCACAAATACGTAAGGGGAAAACAGGCAAGGGGAAAGATTCAGGAGAGGGATAATGAGGGGGGAAAAGAGAAGAGAAGGGTGACAGACACATCATGGAAAGAGGAGGGTAAGGGAGACAGGGACACAAACTTGTAGACTAGTCAAAGCAACGTCCAAAGTCCAGTAAGCTGGGATCCCAGGGGAAGTGGTATCACTTCTCTATCTCTGTTGCGGGAGGTTCCCTTTACGCAGTGGACTCTCTCAGAGGGGTCTCTGAGACTCCAAGGCCATACATACTGGATCCTTCCCCAAAGAGGGCAGAGGGAGTGCTTTGGCAAGGGGTGCCATACCATACCATACCATACCTCAGCTGTGAGTGGCTCCCTTGGCGCAGTAGACTCTCTCAGCGGGTTTGCTGAGACTCCAGAGTATAAATATTGGATCTTTCCCCAACAAAGGGAGAAGGAGTGCTTAGTCAAAGGCTACAAAGGACAGGGGGCTAGGCAGACTAGCAGGCATGGTGAGCGATTCAGGGGAGAGGGGATAGGAGCTAGGGAAGTAGACAAAGAGAGATAGAGTACTAAATGGGAATACATTTAAAATAATGAGTTATTATATACCGCTGGCTAGACCTGAAGGAAACAGAGCGCTTTACATGAGGAACAGTAATGTTGCAATTTACATCAGTTAAAAATCACATAAGTATCAAGAAAAACATTTAAAGAACATAGGGGACAAGGTGAATGGTGCAAGGAAGGTAAGGGGATAGGGTAAAGGGGTAGGAGGAAGATAGGACATAGAGATGAGGGGAAAATCTGCCCAAGGTCCGGCTGGGTAGGTGATGGCAGGGGGGAGGGGAGGGAGGAGAGTCCACAACCCATCTCCTCTTCAGCTATGTGGTAGCTCCACCGGGAATCGGCCAAATCGCTTGGTCTATACAGTCTGGGGTAAGTTCCACAGGTTTTAAGTCCTGATGTGTAAGCAGGTTAGGGGATGGGTTCAAGGCCTGATCAATGTCCAATTGTTGAGCCAGGGACGTAAAACAACGTGGAGGGGACCACTATGGAAGCCATCTTGGGGTCATGCAGGGGACTGTACTGTACACTGGTGGCCATTTTGAGGTCAGGCGCCTGGCAGTTAGAGTCAATTTCCAGGACAGTGGCTGCCAGAGAATAACAAATCCAGCATGCACACACCATCACACGCACAGACATACACAAGCACATGCAAATGTGGGCACACACTCTCGTATGCGTACATACACACACAAGCACATAGACAGAGACATCCAAAAACACAAGCACACATAAAATCCCATGCTTTAGTACAAAAACACCCAAGTACATGCACACGCAAACACCATCACATGCACAAACATGCACTAGCACACACAAATGCGCTCACACTCTCATACACACACACAGACACACACAAGCACACATACAGAGGCTACCAAAAACACAAGCACACATACAATCACAAGCTCCAGAACAAAAATACCCAAGGACGTCCACACAGGTACATGCACACACACCATCACACGCACAGACATGCACAAGCACACACAAATGTGCGCACACACTCATAGGCGAACAGAGGGTGCACACAAGCACACATACAGAAGCATCCACACACAAGCACAATCCCATGCTCTAGTACAAAAACACTCCAGTACGTGCACACACCATCACACGCACAGACATAAGCACACATACAGAAACATCTGCGCACACCAACACGAGGACACATAGAATCACATGCTCTAGTACAAAAATACCCAAGTACATGTCCACACCATCACACGCACAGCCATGCACAAGCACACAATCCCCGTGGGTCACTTGTGCAAGTCGCTAGCTTGACTCTGGACCTACTAGCAAGCGTGATGGCGCCAGGGTAGTGCTACCCTCCTGCGGGTGTCAATGTGGGTTCCAGGGACGTTTGTGTTGGACTCCTATCAGTTCAACCTTTGCTCAGGTGCCAGTCTGTTATTGGATAGTGTCTATATATTGGTGCTGAAAAATGATGAATGACTCCGGGCGGTTACCCGGTATAGTTTTTGTCTTGTCCACACCTGTACTATGGGCTCTTCCCGTCTCTCACTTCTCAGTCAATGATACTGTGGACTTTGTATGTTTGGCCTCCCACACTGTACACCCAGCGAGGACCCCGCAGGATATCACTTTAAGGCAGCCCTGTGTATGTGCCTCTTGGATAGGAGCCCTGATTTCAGCAGATTCTCAGGATACACAGTACGATCCTGGAACCTTCATGTAGTCCTCACTATGCTCATAGGGCCCCCATTTTAGCCCCTTCATTCTTGCCTTCTCCAATTTTTGTCTTGGAAGTATCATTTTTAGTCGCAATCCCTTCCCTGAAACGTTTGGCCGAGATGCAAGTTCTCACACTGGTAGAGCTCCGTACAACTAACCAATTGTCTGGTTGAGGTGGAAAGGAGGGATCACCTTGGGTAGAAACCATTTGAACTCCTGGTGTTCTTCCCACACCCAGACTCGGTAGTAGTGAAAGACTTTCACACAATAGATTTAAAGAGGGCCCTCGTATTTCATTGATGGAACAAAATAATTTTGTAAAATGCAACACTTATCTGTCGCCTCGACTAAACCACACAAAGGCAGTACCATTTCAAAACCAGGCGCTGCTCGCTGGCTAGTCATCAATCAATCATTGCATTTGTACAGCGCGCTACATACCCGTGAGGGTCCCAAGGCGCTGGGGGGTGGAGGGAGTTCCTACTGATCGAAGAGCTAGGTCTTGAGAAGCCTTCTGAAGGTCAGCAGGTCCTGGGTCTGTCGTAGGCTGGTAGGGAGAGCGTTCCAGGTCTTGGCGGCAAGGTAGGAGAAGGATCTGCCGCTGGCGGTGGTTTTCCGGATGCGAGGGACTGTGGCGAGGGTGGCAGAGCGGAGGTTGCGGGAGGGGGTGTGGAAGCTGAGCCGGTTGTTGAGGTATGTTCCGGTGTTGTGTAGTGCTTTGTGTGCGTGGGTGAGGAGTTTGAAGGGGATTCTCTTGATGACGGGGAGCCAGTGTAGGCTTCTCAGGTGGGGTGTGATGTAGCTGCGTAGGGGGACGTCGAGGATCAGTCGTGCCGAAACATTCTGGCTTCGTTGTAGTCTTCTCAGGAGCTTGGTTGTTGTTCCTGAGTAGAGGGCGTTCCTGTAGTCTAGTCTGCCGGTGATGAGGGCCTGGGTGACGGTTTTTCTCGTGTTGGGAGGGATCCATTTGAAGATCCTGCGGAGCATTCGGAGGGTGGAGTCGCGGATGACGCCCAGGTCGCGTGCGTGGTCGGAGGGTTCCGGGGCTGTGCCTAGCGATGAGGGCCTCCAGGAGTCGTCTCAGGCTGATGGGGTGGGTCCGAAGATAAGGACCTCAGTCTTGTCTGAGTTCAGCTTTAGTCTGCTGTCCTTCATCCAGTTGGTGACGGCCTTTATTCCTCTGTGAAGGTTTGCTTTGGTGGTGTGGAGGTCTTCGGTGATGGATATGATCAGCTGGGTGTCGTCGGCATAGGAGATGATGATGTGCTGTCGTGCGACGTGGGCGAGAGGTGCCATGTAGATTTTGAACAGCGTTGGGCTAAGGGAGGATCCTTGTGGGATGCCGCAGATGATCTCTGTGGTTTTGGAGCGGAAAGGCGGACGCTCTGGATTCTGCCAGAGAGGAAGGATGTGGTCCAGGCCAGGGCCTTCTCTTGGATTCCGGCGTCATGGAGGCATGCTGATGGGGTGCAGTGGCAGACCGTGTCGAAGGCAGCTGACAGGCCCAGGAGGATGAGGGCGGCTGTTTCTCCTTTGTTATTAAGGATCCTGTTGTCGGTGGCGGCGATGAGGGCGGTCTCTGTGCTGTGGTTGCTGCAGAAGCCGGATTGGGAGGGGTCCAAGATGTTGTTGTCTTCTAGGTAGCGGGTTATGTGTTTGTTGACAATCTTCTCTGTACCTTTTGCTGGGAACGGAAGCAGGGAGGTGGGCCGGAAGTTCTTGAGGTCCTTGGGGTCTGCCTTGGCGTTTTTCAGCAGGGCGTTGATCTCGGCGTGCTTCCAGCTTTCCGGGAAGGATGCCGTCTCGAAGGAGATATTGATTGTTTTCTGGAGGTGGGGTGCGATGGTTGTGCTGGCAATGTTGAAAACGTGGTGAGGGCACGGGTCGGAAGGAGATCCGGAGTGGATGGAGTTTATGGTTTTGATGTTGTGTTCGTCGCTGACTCTGGATCAGGTGGTAAGGCAACTGGTGTGGGTGGAGGTCGTGGGGATGGTGGTCTCGGTGGTGGGTGTGGGGGTGTCTCAGTTGAAGCTGTCGTGGATGTCTGTGATCTTGCGGTGAAAGAAGGTGCCCAGGGAGTCGCACAGTTCTTGTGATGGTGGGATGTCGTTGGTGTTGGAGAGTTCTTTGACGATGCTGAAGAGCTCTTTGGTGTTGTGTGCGTTGTTGTCTAGGCGGTCCTTGAAGGCGGTCCGGATGAGTTGGTGGTGTCTGGGGTGGCGTTCTTGTAGGCTTTCAGGCTGTCTGGGGATCGGTCGCGGAGCCATTTCTTCTCAAGCTTCCGACAGGTGTGCTTGGAGGTCCGGAGGTCCTCTGTGAACCATGCGGCTTTCTTGTTGGTGTGGTTGGTTGTGGAGATCTTGAGAGGGACGAGGGTTTTGGCGCAGTTGTTGATCCACTGTTTGAGGTTGGTAGCAGCGGAGTTGGGGTCGCTGGGGTCGGCAGGTGGTCTCAGGGCGAGGGTGGTGGCCAGTTGATCTTTGGTGACCTTGCCCCAGCAGCGGCGTGGCAGCTGTTGGGTGCGGTGGTGTGTGGTGGGTTTCCTGAAGGTGAAGTGGACGCATCTGTGGTCGGTCCAGTGGGGTACTAGGGTGTGGTTGAAGGAGAGGTGAGTGCTTGCGGAAAAGATGGGGTTCAGTGTGTGTCCAGCGGCGTGGGTGGTGTAGTCACGAGTTGTTTGAGTCCGAGGTTGTCGATCAGGGCAGTGGAGTTGGCGTTGTTGTTCATGTGTGTTCAAAACTGCTACAGCAAGGGAAAAAGGCAGCTTCCTACTTCATCAAGGCAGCATTCCACACACACACACAAAAGCAGCCTCCATGGCCTTTTTGGGTAATATCCCAAAAGTTGATATCTGTAAGGCAACTACCTGGTCCACGTCACACATGTCACTGAACACTACTGTGTGGATGCCCTCGCATGACATCCGGCTCAAGTAGGCTAGGTTTTACTACTTACCCTTTTTCAAACCTCTGCAATATCCTATGGCTAGCCACCACTTTGAGGGGGAACTGCTTTACATTCTATGCATAGTATGTGGATCTACAGCTCCATGCACCATGAACTAAAAATGTTACTTACCTTGTAAGCATCTGTTCGTGGCATGGAGTGCTGTAGATTAACATGCACCCACCTTCCTCCCTGGAAGCATTTGGCTGTTGCAGAAGTTTTTTATTAACTTTCTTTCATATATTTTCTCCTTGCATGATCATCATTCTGCATTTCCGTGCTATGTCGATGCACATTCTCCTTACCAATCATAGGAGTCCTTATAACTTGCGACTCAAACTACTTAGTCGAACATAAACAAGTTGTACACGTCTGAGCCCAACACTAGCTAGCAGAAGTATGCAGAGCATGTGCATCTACAGCACCACATGCCACAAACCGGCTCAGACGTGAGCTCCAGTACTCCAGTTTAACATTTGCGCGGTTCTCTTTTCGGTCGGGTTCACTGCCTCAGTCGGTATTGTAATCGATCACGGCTTTCTTCTCAGTCTTCAGGTCCTAATTTGCAGCTTTACTTGAGTGGTGTTCAGAGGTGCTGTTTCCCCTCATGGACCTCTTACTTTTGGGCCAACTTCTATCTCCTGATTGGGTCTCCCTACCATGCCTCAATGATGGTGGAGCAGACGCCCTTCCACTGTTGCCCTCGCAGCCATGCAAAGTACCTTTGGACTGACCTCTTTCAGGTCTGTAATTTGTCTCTCTCACCTGAGCACAACGTGGCTGCCTGTGATGCCGGTTGTTCTTTCAGCTCCCAGAAGAACCCCCAGGACTGTTGGGCTCATCTTCTAGAAATGTCAATTAGGAGCAAAGATGTCACCATTGACTTGTTCGACACCGAGAACTTCGAGGAGGAGCACCATCCACAGCCGTTGGCTGCAGATGAGGAAGATTTCTCCTCAGATGACAGCTCTGGCTCCGGACTAGAGGTTGAGAATCTTTCATCTGCTTAGCAAGCTGTAAGTACGGTACCCGCCCCCTCAACACCACCTGTATGTCATTCCAAGGGCAATCCAGCCAATCTAGAGCACCCGAGACAGGCCACCGGGCCATCACTGCCTTTGGGCCATGCTTCAGTTCCGATCCGCATATCGGGTTAACACCTTTGTTGCTGGAAATGGAAACAGTCATTGGAGCTGAAACCCTCTGCGTCGACCAAAGAGGCAAACCTCAGTTCGGTGTGTATCAAACGGATCATCTATAAACTCCGAGAGGAGATTGATGCTCGACAGAGACAGTTTATTATTCATCCCCACAAATGCCAAATCCCCATCTGCTTTCCGAAGTCTACTGCTCAGCCATCCAAACACTAGCTGGAGATCCCAGCTCCACCCAAGCAGCGCAGGAAAGCAGACCAGGTGACCAGCATTTTGCCTTGCACACAACCATCACCCCAGCCTGCTCCACATCACTCACCTGCCCTGCCTGCTTCTCCAAGGGACCCCTCTACAGTACATCTCGGGTCACCTCATTCTGACACTGGTGGGGGTGGTCATTTAGAAGAGGGGGGACACCTTTCACACTTCCCCGAAGGGTGATAACTAGACTCCTCTGATGCAGACCCACCAGCAGACACCGTTATGTTATGTTATGTTAAGGGGGTGCTTATAAAGCGCACTGTCACCGTGAGTTTCCTGGCGCTGATTGGATGCTGAAAGGAACAGAGGGACTTTAGCTAGATTGTGGAAAAAGCCAGGTTTTTAATGATTTACGGAATTGGATGAGAGTGTTAGAGATCCTAACTGGGAGAGGAAGGGAGTTCCAAAATTTGGGGCCAAGGTAGGCGAATCTCCGACCACCAGATCTGCAGAGTTTTATGGAGGGGACAACCAAGAGGTGTAAGTGTGATGATCTGAGGTTACGTGAAGGACAGTAGGGCCGAATGAGGGATTTCAGGAAAGCGGGGCAGGAGCCAGAGAGAGACTTAAAAATAAGGCAGCCAAGCTTGAAGGCTGCCCTTAGGCTAACAGGGAGCCAGTGCAATTTGATGAGAAGGGGTTTGGCAGACTGCCATTTTGGTATCCCGAGGGCCAGTCTCGCCGCCTGGTTTTGAATGATTTGCAGCCTATAGATGGAACATTTAGGCAAACCATGATAGATGGAATTCGAAAAATCCAGGCGGGAGAGGACGAGGGCCATGATAACTTGCAACAGAGCATCGGGGGTGAGGAGGTAAGCCACCTTCCTAATCCTGCGCAGCTGGAACATGCAGGAGGAGACCACCGTCCCCACCTGAGGCCCGAGAGATAGCCCAGCGTCAATGGTGACCCCGAGGCTTTTCACCGAGGCCACCGGGATAGGAGGGGGGCCAAGTTCTGCCGGCCAGAAATGTGGACCCCAGTGGGCAGCGCTCCTACCAGGAAGGAGGAGCTCCGTCTTTCCTGGGTTCAGTTTAAGCTGGTTCTGACACATCCACTGAAGGATATGGGACATGACTGCCTGGAAATTGGGAATAGCAGAGGGAGAGTTTAAAGAAAAGATGAGTTGCAGGTCGTCCGCGTAATTAAAGACGGTGACGTCCCACTGCCTCAGGGAAAAGAGAAGAGGACGAAGATAGAGATTAAAGAGAAGGGGGGATAAAGAGGAGCCCTGGGGGACCCCACAAGGCAGGTGCTCCCTAGGAGCCCTGAATGTGCCTAGGCTGAGGGTCTGAGATCTCCCAGTGAGGAAGGATTTGACCCATGCCAGCGCCAGGCCCTGGATGCCGGCCTGTTCGACACGGTGGAGAAGGATGTTATGGTCCACCGTGTCGAAGGCGGCCGACAGATCTAATAGTACCAAGGCCTGGGGGGTACCCTTGTCAGCTCCGTCTCTCAAGGTGTCCAGGACGGCCAGGATCACTGTCTCTGTAGAGTGACCAGGTCGGAAACCGGCCTGGTTAACTTCGAGAAAGTTAGAACTCTCGATGAACCTAGAGAGACAGGCAGTGACATGGGCTTCCAAGATTTTAGAAAAGAAGGGTAAGAGAGAGATAGGACGATACTTGATCCCACTTGTACCCTGCCCACCCCACCCCTCTCATTCCCTCTGGACCACTCCACTTACTCCCACAAACTTGTTGGTAAGCCTGCCAACTTCCATAATGGGGTTCTTCACACTGAACCTCTAGAGGGAGTTTTTCTATTTGAGACCCTCTCCTCCACTGCACCACCTAATACCGCACCATGCTCAAGGGCATGATGGGCCATACCCCTGACATTTTTCAAGACCCTGACCCTGCTAAGGTCATTACACACAGAGTGAAGAAAAGATCCACAGCACTCACTACTGACCCCATTTACATTTGTGGACAGCGCCAACCTGACTCCCTGGTTGTTACTACTGCCCATAAGAGAACCAACTTCCAAGCTACTGGTGATGCCTCTCCAGATAAGGAGAGCAAGCATATAGATGCTACCGTAAAAGGGTGGCCGCTCAAACGGCCAACCATTGTCCTATTGTTAATTCCATTGGGCTACTCTCCAAATAGGACTGTGCCCACTTGGATGAGATGGAGTGGCTCTTCCAACATCTTCCAGAGAAGCACAGGAAAAGAGATTATGGGATCATCTGATGGTAAACAGATCTCCAATACCACTGTCTGCTGCACATTAGATGCCGCCTACACTGCGTCCAGAGAGGTTAACTTCAGTATCCTTCTGCACAGACGCACCTGGCTCGTTATCGCCAGATACAAGCTGGAGGTACAGCAGAACCTGAAAACACAAGCACAGGTGCACCACACAACAAAAGTTGTCAACGATAACAAAATATAAAGTCCAAATTCAGTCACGATGTTCATCATTTTTAATAATAATTTATTCTATTTGCAGTAAATAAAAGTGGAGTCAAACTTATGTGACTCTACACACAGTATCGTGGCCTGGATACAGAAGTCCTTGATTTTGGATTAAATATAATCATCGGACGGGGAACAGCCTTTGGTAAGGAAGCCTAGGACCCATCAGCCGTTGGATGTGTTTGACCCACCCAATATTCAGTGCCCTGAAGAAGTCCTGTACCGGGACGAAACGCGTCGGCTGTACTCTGTGTAGAGTCACTTAAGTTTGACTCCACTTTTATTTACTGCAAATGGAATAGAAAGGGAAAAAAAACTGATGAACATTGTGACTGAATTTAGACTTTATATTTTGTTCTCGTTGACAACGTTTGTTGTGTGGTGCACCTGTGCTTGTGTTTTCAAATTGTTAGGTTCCAGAAGGAACAAGCATTGTGACGGTGGGTGCAGTTCAGTGTGCACACAGTCCCCGGCTAGTATAGAGGGGATTAGATTAATGGAGGGATAACTGGTTAGGTGCTGTTAATTAGAAGGCTTCACTGTCGGGTTCATATATTCCTGCGTCCAGCAGAACCTGCTTAATATGTCCTTTGATTGTTAACATCTATTTGGAATGCAGGCAGACCAGACACTAGAAAAAATAGTCTATAGATAGACAGCAAATGCTATGAGCGCACTCCAACACCTTCTCCTCATGCCTCTCGCCCTTTCATGGTTGCTCAAAGACCACCTCCCCAGACGCCTCCACGTCCTACCAGCATTCACAGGGGCATCTTTTCAAAAGGCAGAGGTAGAGATGGCTCACCCAAATGAGCTGCTACCACCATCAAAGCCCGACTTGCCCCCCCCTCCGCCCTCACCGGAGTACACAACACCTGTTGGGGGTGCATTCAACAACTCTTTCCCACATGGCAGAACTTCACTTCTGTAGTAGGGGATCTCTGTGTATAGTCATAATCTAGTGAATAGTCCCGCCCATGTGCGTGGACCCCGGCAATCAGAAATAATCTCTTAAATTGTCAAAACATGCAGAAACTGCAAAGACACTTAAGAGAGAATTTAAAGACAAATAATGCAGCCTATATCCACAGGCTACACTGTCCAGTACTTCAACTAGAAATTCCACCAAATAACACCACACACAACACAGCCTGCCCAGTTTCTATCATAGAGAAACTTGCCTCGAGAAAAAGACCAGGCATTTTAGAGCCCTAAAACGCCTGAACCAACACACAAAAGAGAAGGAGAACACCAAGAAAGTAAACTGAAACACTTTAAAAACACAAAAGTGCCAAAATATCCAATAACCCTTGAAACAAGGGAGAGCTCAATGCCAGGGTCCTGTTAGCAGGAGCCGGAGCCGGAAAAAAGAACTGAAAGTAGAGGGACCTGCTATGCATTCTGGGATACTGGGAGAAGTTCTGGAAAGTTCTCTTAAAGGCACAGTATCCTATTTTAAGCCACATAATGGCAGCCTATGGGGCTTGTCTGTCCATGCCTTCCTCTCTATCATTCCAGAGTCTTTTTCTGGTAGAGGCAAGTTTCTCTATGGTAGAAACTGGGCAGGCTGTGTTGTGTGTGGTGTTATTTGGTGGAAATTCTAGTTGAAGTACTGGACAGTGTAGCCTGTGGATATAGGCTGCATTATTTGTCTTTAAATTCTCTCTTAAGTGTCTTTGCAGTTTCTGCATGATTTGACAACTTAAAAGATTATTTTTGATTGCCGGGGTCCACGCGAGAAGAGGGAAGATTTCCGCCTTACGTCACTGAAACCAGACGCGCAGCAAAGGGTTGCCAATCTTCCATTCTCTGGCGAAACCCCATTTGGGAAACATGAAGGCGGAGGCCGAAACACTCACGGCTGTGGGTCTAGAGAAGCCCAAAGAAACAAATGAATCGTACCGCCCGTTCCAACCGCGGTTCGGTGGACAGGGCAGAGGACGTGGCCAAGCTTCGGGACAGTCACAGCAACAACAGCAGTTCCGTAAGCCGTTCCAGAAACGCCCGAAGGGCAGAGGAGGTCAACAGTCGGCACCAGCGACCAAAGGCCCGGCCGGGTCTAGGCCCTGAGCACTTACTTCCCCCGGATCCGTTACGCACTCCGGTAGGGGGAAGCATCCAATTTTTTCTGACAGAGTGGAGAAAAATTACTCCGAACAAGTGGGTGCTGAATATTGTTTGCAATGGATACAGTCTTCGGTTCACCAGCCCGCCTCTAGCAATTCCACCGGTCAGCTCGCAGTTTCAGCTGCGCGAGCTCCAGGCGGAGGCAGATATCCTGTTAAGGAAAAGGGCGATAGAAGACGTACCTCTGTCTCGGAGAGGAAGAGGTCTGTACTCCCGGTTCTTCCTGGTTCACAAGAAGGACAAGAACGAGTTCAGGCCCATTCTGGACTTGCGACAGGCAAACTAATGGATTCGCAGGGAGAAGTTTCGCATGCTGTCGTTGCATCAGATCTATCCTCAGTTGCAACAGGGAGACTGGCTATGTGCTATAGACCTACAGGATGCGTACTTCCATGTACCCATTGCACACAAGCACAGGAAGTTCCTTCGGTTCCAAGTCGGCGCCAATCATTATCAATACACAGTACTCCCATTCGGACTAAAGTCTGCGCCGAGAACATTCTCTAAGTGCATGGCGGTGGTAGCAGCACACCTGAGGAAGAACAAGGTGTTTGCTACCCGTACCTGGACGATTGGTTGATCAAGGCCTCCTCCTTCTCGGAAGCTCAAGCACACTTCCAGAAGACGTGCGTTCTCTTGAACAAGCTGGGGTTGCACATAAACATGTCCAACTCTGTCCCACCTCCGGTCCAATGCATACAGTACTCGGGAGCCTCCATCAATACGCTGTCAGCAAGCGTGTCTCTTTCGGAGGAGCGGCTATTATCACTCCTTCGGAAGGCTCAGGCTCTTATGACCACTCCATCTACAACAGTGAGGACGGTGTCTTCTCTACTGGGATAGATGGCCTCTTGTATCTTCCTGACGCTACACTCACGGCTGCACATGAGACCTCTGCAGGAGTGCTTGGAGGACCAGTGGGATCAGAGGAAAGGATCTTGGGACGACTGTCTCTGCATGCTCTTCAGTCACTGAAGTGGTGGTGTTCAGCGGAGAATCTCCTCAGAGGGCTTCCCTTTGAGGTTCCGTGACAATTGTAAGTGGTGTTTTCGACTAGCACGAATATGGTCGAGTCTAGTATCTATGAACCGCAAATGACGAGTTTAGTAAGTGTGCGCAGTTTCGCTGTGCTAACTTAAACCGTTCGTTTGTTACGTGGGTTTTTCATCTGTACCCACGGGTTCCATCTTAGATACGGCATCCATTTTGTCTCTTGCCCTCAAGTAGCCAGCGAACGGACGCTGTCCGCTTCGCGACCCTGGGACTCCCAAGATATTTGCGGAAGACACATGTTCTTTGAAAGTGTCTTTATGACGAGGGGGTGGCTGCTGTAAGGCAGATGACGCCGCTCGAGGCTCATCTTGCTGCACGGACTTATTGTCTCAGCCGTGCATCTCATTAGGCACGTCCCTTTGATGCCTGTATCTCGTGCTTCTCGATACCTCCCCTTTTTACACCCTTTCCGATCTCCCTACTGTCTCCGTCTTCCTCTGCACCTGTCTTCGTTCCTATTTCGATCTACTTTACTGCTGATTGGAATTTGCTAATGGTGGGAAGATGGGTTTTTACAGTTGGGAACCGCCAAATGTTTCCGCACTTATGTTCCGGACCTTGTGTGTTTCAAAGTGACCAAAGCGACCCCTCTGAGAGCGACTTGTGGGAACCAGGTTGTAAACTATTGTGTATCATGTTATCCTATGGGTAGAAACTGTATAAAAGGAGCGATCCACAAATACAATTTGAAGCAGTCTCCCCGAACTACACTCGATGTACTTCCTGTGACTTCTGTGTTCCCTGCAGTAAATAAACCTTGACTCTTTGACGCCGAAGGAAGTGTCCCGTGTCTCTGTGACTTGTACGCCGGAGCAGGTTACCCACGAAGGTTTCAGGTGTTGTGCCCTGGCACCGCTGGGTCCAAAAGAACCCAGTCCTTCAGTTGGCGCCCAATGTGGGGCTGCATCAGTGGTACCGGTCCAAGCCCGACGATCGTGAGGAACTTCGTGTGAAATCTCCGAGGGAAGGTGCACCCCGCTTCATCGATCCTGTTGTCGAAATAAGTGGCCCGAAGACTTTTCCCGCGAAGATTCCCGCCTCCTAACGGCTGCGACGGACTGCTGCCCTGACTGTAGACCTGTTTTGGCGCCTGGCGTAGACCTTGGTATAGCGAGACGATTGACGGGCCTTCCTGAGGACGCCATTGATCTTTGAGTTAAGTATTTGTGGGTCGCTCCCAGAGTTCTTGGTTGTAGACACTTTAGCGAGTGTCTTTGTTGTAAACACTTTAGCGAGTGTTTTTGTTGTAGACACTTTAGCGGGTGTCTTTGTTGTACACGCTGTGTGAGTGTTTTTGTTGGTGACACTTTGCTAGCGTACTTTGTTGTTGTTGTATTTGTTTGACGACTGCAGCCGCCAAAGACCGAGGGTTTAGTTTTTTGCTGGGACTTGGTAAATCCCGAAATCCCGTAACCCTTGAAGTTTGTGAAACTCGGCTAGTGTGCAAGATGCCTGGTCGTAGTACTTTGTTCAGTTGCTTTAGACCTTGTGGTGCGGATTCCCTGCTGGAGGACTCGTGTCCGATACCTCCGGTTGGAACTCCTACTTATGATTTATATAGCAAACATGGGCTAGGCCCAATTGCTTTTAACGATTATTGGATAAAATATACAAAGAAAGACGGCGATCTTCGTTGGCCACCTCACGGTAGCTTCGAAGCGTCGATCTTAGATAATTTGGAAATAAAGTTGTTCGAACGTAAATCTAGGCCGGCCATGTTTGATGCCTTTCGGTTGTGGCGCAAAGAAGTCCGACAGAAAGAGATCAGACAAAATAAACGTAGTCAGCGAGATACTGTTGCTACTATAGTGAAGAAAGCTGAGCAATTTCAGCGTGATAAGGAGGATAAGGATAAGGAAGTGTTTGAGAGATTACAGCGTATGTCCATAGACAAATGCTATCCTGCTTTGCCTACGGAGTCGGATAAGAAGGAAGAGGCAGTTGAGGATTCTTTAATGTCTTATCTTATGAAGTCGCCACCTCCGTACGTACAGGGTACCGCAGCTCCTGTGGTCCCTGCCGTACCTGTTCTTCCACCTGTTATTCCTCCACCAGTTCCTCAACCTGCACCCGCTCTTCCGCCTGTTCCTGCTCCTTTGCCTATTTCTATTCCTACTGCTCCTCCGCTTCCACATACTCCTGTTCCCGCTACTGCTCCTGTGTTGTTAACCCCTGTTGCTGCTAATGTCTCTACTCCTTCTCTTGTTAGTCCTGTGTCTTATTCTTCTCCCTCTACTCGTAATCGTAATTCTCCCATTGCGACAAACTTCTTCCAGTCGCTCGGGCCTGTTTTTGGATCTGCTGGTTCTGATGGTCCTCAGAGACGTAGCCAGCTTCCTGGTAATAGAGAACGTGTTGCGCTATACAATATGGCGATGGGTTGGATGATAAACCCTGTTAGAAATCCACCTCGTGTTGTCCTCGAAACGTTTGATCAATTCAACATACCAACTCAGAGATATGTGTTTGATGAAATGTGCAAGTTCTTACATGATCAGATAGTGGTTAATGCGCCTGACGAGGTGCTGTCCGCCCTGTCTGAACTTCGGCTTCAGTTCGCAACTGGACTGATAGTCGACACTAATGTTCGACGTGCTGTTGAGCGCTTACTATCTCTTCGTCCCGCTCCTATTCCTCATGCATTGTTCGTTGAGGACATTGAAAAACAAACCGAGTCTGGCCAATATCCTATGCGTGAAGTTCCGCCAGTTTGGATACCAATTGATAATACTGGTGCCCAGCCAGTTCCGGCACATTTCCAGAGAGTGTGGATACACCTCCCATGGAAACGATCGGAAGTGCTTCAGGTGAAACAAACTTTGCCCGATCCTCGCAAAAATCCTGCTGGGTATTACAAGGAATTATCGCAGCTCGTAGACGCTACGATAATGAATCTTGCCGATATCGACATGTTGTTCGGTAATATCGTACCACAACCGGTATGGGCGAAGATTCGTCACCAAGATCACGCGAATGAATTAGGTGGTGATTGGAATGCCATTACAGCGGCAGACGCTGGACAAGTGGCTGCTACTAAACCCGATCAGTTGATTGCTGAACTTCCTCAGCGAATCATTACATTAATGAAAACGCTTATGCCAGCTATGAAGGTAAATTGGGATAAGTTGTCAGCCTGTAAGCAAAAGAAAGATGAGAGTGTCTCGGACTTCTTTACGAGGTTCGAGGAAGCATTCGTTGATCATAGTGGACAGGATATGGGTACTGAGGGTGGACAGAGGTTGTTTGTGGATAAGTTTGTGTCAAACTTATTGCCCGACTTGAGCAATAAATTAAGGAATTCAGAAAGTGCGTGGGCCGTTTCTACCTCAGCTCAGATATTGGCTACGGCACAATATTACGAAAATAGAGAAAAAGAGGAAAATGATCGTGCCGATAAAAAAACGAAAGAGCTAAAAACTAAAGTGTTGTTACAACAAGCATATCCGCCGCGTTCTAATCAGAATGCGCCTCAGCAGAATAGATCGCAGTCGCAATCGAATCGATCGCAGCCGCGTAATGATTCTTCTTTCCAAAGATCTTCATTAGGGTACAACCAATGTGCTTATTGTAGACAGGAGGGACACATTAAATTCAATTGTCCTGCTTTAAATGACCGTAGTGGTGGTAATTTGTCTAGAGGAGGCCGTGGTGGTGCACAGCACGCATCACGTGGTAGAGGTCGTGGTGCTCAGAATGATCGCTCTGACCATTCATCAAATTCTAATAACTGTTTCGATCAACGTGGATCATCGCAAGGACGATCTGCGCAGTACAATGTAGACGATTATTACGTCGATCAGGGAACTGACGATAGTAATTACTAGGACAGCCAAAGACAAGGAGAGGGAGTGGTATCAGTTCCGGTTGATCAGAGAGGGCCTTACGTCGCAGTTGCTACATCGGGCGTCGTTGAGCCTTTTCTGTTGGACACTGGTGCAGCGAAAAGTTCTATCATACATTCGAAACTCCCTGGCGCACCTTTGTCTGGCTTAACAAATGTTTCCGTTGGATTCTCTGGCGCCCCCGTTAGCAATCCAGTTTCGCGCCCTTTGCCCCTTAAAATTGGGCCTCGTGAGCTCGAAGCTCCATTGATTTTGTCTACTGGTTGTGGCGAAAATCTTTTGGGTCTGGATTTGCTTAAACGCTTGTATGCAACTTTGTATTGTTCTCCTGCGGGTGTAAAGCTTACGTTAGGAGAGAGTGTAGTCTCTCCCATGTACTTGTCTCTCGATAAGCTTCCACCGGAATTGGATTCTCTTCCTGCGTCTTTGTGGGCGACGGGTCCAAATGATGTGGGCCTACTTGATATCTCCCCTTATGTTGTTCAGTTGAAATCTAATGTGCGATTGCCACGTATTCCCCAATACCGTATCTCCCTTGATGGTGAACGAGCTTTGTTAGCGATCATCTATGATTTGATCGAGAAAGATGTCATTGAAGAAACTCGGGGAAACGTGTGCAATAGTCCTGTACTGCCCATTCTTAAACGTACTGATCCTACCAAACCGCCTGTTTATCGTTTTGTTATCGATTTACGGGAGGTAAATAAAATTGTGGTTCCTCAATTCCCTGTTGTGCCTGACATCACGGCGCTACTGACTCTGATTCCAGCTACTGCTTCATGGTTTTCGGTGATTGATTTGAAAAATGCATTTTTCAGCATCCCGATTGCCGAAGAGAGTAGGGACCTTTTCGGTTTCTCTCTTGGTGGACGTAGCTTCCGGTTCAAACGCGCTCCTCAGGGCTACTGTGAAAGTCCATCGATTTACAGTCAAGCTTTGAAGGGTCAACTAGATGCGTTTAGGTTGCCGGTTGGTGCGGCTTTAATCCAATACGTCGACGACTTATTGGTGGCTGCTGATACTCAGGACATCTGCAAAATCGCTACAGTGTCGTTGCTGCAACATCTCTGTGAGTTAAATCACAAGGTGTCACCTTCTAAACTCCAATATTGTTGTCAAGAAGTAACCTACCTAGGTCACTTATTGTCAAAGGAGGGAAGGAGATTGACCCCAGAGAGAATTGCAGCGATTGCACGCATGGCTGTGCCACAAACCCAAAGAGATGTGCGTGCCTTTTTAGGTATCACGTCGTACTGCAGGCAGTGGATTCCTAATTTTTCATTGCTAGCAAAACCATTGGTGGCTCTTACGTGCAAGGATGTTTCGACTCCTTTACCATGGACGGAAGATTGTCAGAAAAGTTTTTCTGAATTACGTGATTCATTGTGTTCGGCTCCTGTGTTAGGTACCCCTGATTACAGTAAACCGTTCACGTTATATGTTCACGAGAGGGAAGGTTGTGCTTTGAGCGTCTTAACGCAACCTTTTGGTGGTAAGCAACGTCCATGCGCATATTTTTCCTCGACCTTAGACCCAGTAGCTAGAGCATTGCCGAGTTGTTTGAGAGCAACTGCGGCAGCTGCGGTCTCCATCCGACAATTAGCAGGATTGGTCATGGATAATATGCTTACGGTGATGGTTCCGCATGCAGTCGATACTCTTTTGAATCGTACGAAAACTCAGCACTTGACGAGTGCGAGGTTGTCTGGGTACGAATTGACGCTTTTGGCAAGCCACATTCAGATAAAACGTTGTAATGTCCTAAATCCGGCAACTTTGTTACCAGTTAGTGCAGAGTCAGATGAAGTAGCAGAACATGACTGTTACTTGCGGACAGAAGAGGAAACGAAAGGTCGTGTGGACCTTAAAAACACCCCATTGGAAGACCCGGATGGCACCCTGTATGTGGATGGGTCATGTTTTAAGTTGCCGAATGGTGATGTGACTACTGCTTATGCTGTGGTGACATTGAATACTGTTGTTGAGACTGCGAGATTGAATCAGAATTCTGCCCAGGCTGCAGAGCTGATTGCTCTCACTAGAGCATGTGTATTAGCAAAAGGTAAACGTGTGAATGTGTACACCGATAGTCAGTATGCTTTCGGTGTAGCGCATAGTTTTGGACGGTTGTGGCGAGAGCGTGGTTTCTTGACGTCGCATGGCACGAAAATACAGCATGGCCAGCTTGTGAACGATCTTTTGGATGCATTGACTTTGCCTGCTCAAGTTGCAATTGTTAAGTGTAGTGCGCATCGTAAAGTGACGGATGATGTTGGTCGTGGTAATGCGTTTGCAGATGAGATTGCTAAGGAGACTGCTCGGAACCTTAGCACTCGAATGTATGTGACAAGTTCGGTTAGGTGGCCTACAGAATCAAGTATGTGTGAAAATACCATAGAGAGTGTGAAAGCAATTCAGAATGAGGCCACCGACACTGAAAAGATGAAGTGGAAAGAAAGTACGGGAAGGTTGGATGTGAATGGTTGCTGGATTGATTTGTCGGATCAGAAAAGATGGATGTTGCCTGATGCGTATGTACTGGCCGTTGTGCAAATGGCACATGGGTTAGCACATATTAGCGCGAAAGGTATTTGCAAGTTGCTGGCTGATGTGTGGAAGAATGATGGAATTACTAAGTGTGCTGAACGTTTGGTGAAGAATTGTATGGTGTGTATAATGTACAATCCTGGCAAAGGAACCCCAACTCCTCCTGGCAGTTTTGCTCCTCCTTCGTATCCCTTTGAGGTGATCCAATTGGACTTCGTCCATATGGAGCGATGCAATAACCTGAAATACGTTTTGGTTGTGGTTTGCGCATTCTCCCGATGGATTGAGGCCTATCCCCTCAAAGACAATACTGCTTTGTCTACTGCGAAAATCCTACTGAAGGAATACTTTCCTCGGTATGGAATGCCTAGAGTCGTGTGGTCAGATAACGGAAGTGAGTTTGTTGGAAGTGTGATGAAGAGTGTGTGTAAGGGCCTTGGAATTAATCAGAAATTCCATAGCGCCAATCATCCCCAGTCAGCTGGATTGGTTGAAGGGTACAATGGCACCCTTAAACTAAAATTAGCGAAGATTCAAGCTACGACTGGACTTTCGTGGCCTGATGCTTTGCCTCTAGCATTACTGTCAACTAGGGCGACTGTACACTCCCGAATAGGGCTTAGTCCCTATGAAATAGTGTTCGGCCGTCCTGCGAATGTGTGGGGGGTTCCTAGGCCAGGAATATTCTCTGATCTTGAGTTTCCGATGTTGATTGATTACTTACATGACTTGACTGCTAAACTGAGGTTAATTCATCAACAGGTTTACGACGCCTTGCCGACGCAGACGGAGGGTCCAGGCCACCAGCTCCAGCCCGGGAACTGGGTGGTTACTCGTAACTTCTCACGAAAAAACAATCTGGACCCCCGATTCACCGGACCTTACCAGGTGCTCCTGGCCACGAGGACTGCCGTTCGTCTTGAGGGGCGGAAAAATTGGGTACATGCTACCCATTGTAAGCGAGTCCCTATTCCTTTGCCGGCAGACCCGTGGATAAGGAAAGGCATCGCGTCAACAGAAACAGAAACATTGCCGGCGTTTGTACCTTTTAGCGACGCACAGCTTGTTGGAGAACCCTCAGCGCAGCAGAAAGCCACTGTTGAACATTTGTCAGCAAAAGACTCAAGACCAGATCAACGAACTGATCAGCAGGACGCTGTCTCTTCAACAGATCCTTTGTTCGACGAGCAGACACGTCCAGGGAAACATCGATATTCTTTGCGATCTCACACTAAGGACAAATAAAATTTTCTTGTTTTGCTGAAATTGATAACTGCAATATCCTCGTTTCCCATGATCAAATTTTGAACATTCGTATCATTGAAAATTGTTTTGTATATATATATATATCAAGCTTCTTCCTTGTATCTTTTTCCTTCCACAGCTGAGAAATATTGTGCTAAATAAATACATATTGTGTATTGAGGGCCGTAGGGCCGCGCGCGTACTTCCTTCTGGACAGTAGGTCTTGACGCTAGGTTAAAGACCGTCGGTTCCTAGGAACTCCTGGGGATTGACTATTGCTGCACAGAACGAAGTGCGTCAAGAAACGTTGCGGACGGTCGTAGGGAAATGGCATTTTCGAAGCTGAATGATTTGGAAGGAGCTCAGGCGTATAGAGTCAAGCTGCAGAAACTTAGTCGTACGAAATGTTTTGTATCCCAATTGTTTGTTTTGTTTTTGACCGCTTCTGCATTTTTGGCGGGTGGGGTGTATTACACTATGTCTTACTTTTCCCTTGCTACTCCTACTCCTACTCCTTACCCTAACCTTACTTCTACTGCTTCTCCTCATTCCTTTCATATGTTACCAGTACACGAACAGGCTAGACGTGTAGAATTCCGCAATAATTCCTTTATCCAGCTCCTCCATCAGCATCAGTTAGTGGTTAACACTACTAATTGTTGGGTGTGTGGGTTGATGCCACATACTACGGGTAAGGGAATTCCATATCTGGTGTTACCGTATAGTTCCCAAGGGTCAGCTCGAGCATTCCAAACAATGTTTCGAAGCGCACTGGGTTCCCACCCCACGCAAGAACAACGTTCCCCCAACTTTGGTCCTACCTCGTATCAAAGGCTGCTATCGATGGCTATAGAGGATATGGAAGATGAGATCCATGATCCTTTTCTTGTCCCTAAGGAAGAAGTACAAGCCTATAGGGTCCTAAGTAGAGGGGAATATAGTATGTTCACTAATGAAAAGCAGCTTAAAAGCTCGTCTCCAATATGGGTCGTACCCCACACTGGTAATCTTTGTCTTGTGGGTCGTGGCTCGCAAGCCTCACTTGGAGTAAGTGCTTGCACTGAAAGTTACGTTCTGCCAATGTCCCCGTCCCCTGTGTTTCTGGCTGCCAAGGGTACATACTTTATCTGTCATGATCGTGCATACACATGGTTGCCCGCAGACTTCATGGGCTCATGTTTCGTTGCAAATCTGTTGCCTCCGACGTTTACTGTAGATGCCGATTATCATAAGACTAGAGTTGTACGAGGCGTAATTAGCGAAGAGGATACTGCCGGTCAAGAGGCAGGAGACTTTTTCAAGGGTTTCCTCCCGTTTTGGGGACCTATAGTTAATAGTAGGAACCTGAGACATTTGACTCGAGTGGTAGAATCGACAGCTAATATTACTGCCAGCGCCCTTGGTAATATCACCACAGAACTTCAGGCGGAGAGACTTATGACATTACAAAACCGTATGGTGTTAGATGTTGTCTTAGCAGATCGCGGTGGGGTATGTAAAGTGATCCATTCGAGCTGTTGCATTTTCATTCCAGATAATGCTCCTACTGTCTATCAAGCCATCTCGAAGTTGCATAAGATCTCCGAATCCATACACGTGGATGTAGGGGATTGGACGCTACTTGGTTGGTTTTGGGGCCTGATGTCGACTTGGGGTTGGAAGATTCTGACGATCATCGGGGTTGTGGTAGTATTCCTGTTCACGTGTTGCCTTTGTGTGCAGTGTGGTCCTGCCTTATGTGGCCTCTGTGCTACAACGTGTATGAGACAACCATCTGTTACCAAGGGGACTCGATCGGACAGAGCTATGCTACAACGACATCTTGATGGTCTGATGAATATCGAATATGATTCCGACTAGTGCTTGCCTACATGAGGGCAAAAGGAGCGTCTGAGGTTCCGTGACAATTGTAAGTGGTGTTTTCGACTAGCACGAATATGGTCGAGTCTAGTATCTATGAACCGCAAATGACGAGTTTAGTAAGTGTGCGCAGTTTCGCTGTGCTAACTTAAACCGTTCGTTTGTTACGTGGGTTTTTCATCTGTACCCACGGGTTCCATCTTAGATACGGCATCCATTTTGTCTCTTGCCCTCAAGTAGCCAGCGAACGGACGCTGTCCGCTTCGCGACCCTGGGACTCCCAAGATATTTGCGGAAGACACATGTTCTTTGAAAGTGTCTTTATGACGAGGGGGTGGCTGCTGTAAGGCAGATGACGCCGCTCGAGGCTCATCTTGCTGCACGGACTTATTGTCTCAGCCGTGCATCTCATTAGGCACGTCCCTTTGATGCCTGTATCTCGTGCTTCTCGATACCTCCCCTTTTTACACCCTTTCCGATCTCCCTACTGTCTCCGTCTTCCTCTGCACCTGTCTTCGTTCCTATTTCGATCTACTTTACTGCTGATTGGAATTTGCTAATGGTGGGAAGATGGGTTTTTACAGTTGGGAACCGCCAAATGTTTCCGCACTTATGTTCCGGACCTTGTGTGTTTCAAAGTGACCAAAGCGACCCCTCTGAGAGCGACTTGTGGGAACCAGGTTGTAAACTATTGTGTATCATGTTATCCTATGGGTAGAAACTGTATAAAAGGAGCGATCCACAAATACAATTTGAAGCAGTCTCCCCGAACTACACTCGATGTACTTCCTGTGACTTCTGTGTTCCCTGCAGTAAATAAACCTTGACTCTTTGACGCCGAAGGAAGTGTCCCGTGTCTCTGTGACTTGTACGCCGGAGCAGGTTACCCACGAAGGTTTCAGGTGTTGTGCCCTGGCACCGCTGGGTCCAAAAGAACCCAGTCCTTCACCTTCCACAAGGACATTCCCTCGCAGACTGTTGTGACGGATGCTTCTGTCCACGGGTGGGGGGCGCACCCCGGAAACCTTCAAATTCAAGGAACGTGGTCCCCGATGGAGGCTACGTATCGCATCAATTTCCTGGAACTCGGAGCGGTTCACTTGGCACTGAAGGCCTTTCTTCCGTCCTTTCAGAACAACTCTCTGCCTGTACAGACGGACAATATGACCACGATGTATTACCTCAACAAGCAGGGGGGTTCAAGATCACGCACTCTGTCACAAGAGGCGCAGGCGATCTGGCACTGGCTTCTGGCCAGAGGACTGAGCAGACTGATTCAGGAAAACCACGAATGGGTCATAAACGACAGAGTACTAGGGGAAGTCTTCGCAAGGTGGGGGACTCCAGAAGTAGATCTGTTCGCCACCGCTGAAAACAGCAAATGCAGAGACTTCGCCTCCAGGTACTACCAGCAGGGGACGCTGGGAAATGCGTTATGGATCAACTGGTCGATCAACTGGTCGAACAGCTTTCTGTACGCTTTTCCACCCATTCCCCTGATTCCAGCGGTACTCATCAAGCTGGCCCGATCCAGGGCTCGGATGCTCATTGCCCCGGAATGGCTCAGACCGTGGTGGTTCACGGACCTGCTTCGCCGGTCTCTCCTTCCTCCCATTCGGCCGAACCTTCTCACGAAGTTCGGGGGGCAGATGTTGCAACCCAACCTCTCGTCTTTGAGTTTGGCGGCATGGCTCCTGAAATAGTGCAATATGGCCATCTAAATCTGCCCTAAGATTGCATGGACATACTGAAGGAGTCTAAGAGACCTTCCACTCTGACTTCCTATGCTTACAAGTGGAAGAGGTTCTGTATCTGGTGCCAGTCCAAGAACTATGACCTGACGACGTGCAAGGAAGACGTCATCCTTCCTTACCTTCTACATTTGGCGCAGTCTGGCCTTAATGTTCATTCCATTAAGGTTCATCTTGCTGCATTGACTGCCTACAGGAAATGCCCTTCACAGATTTCCTTTTTCCAGATCCCTGTGATCAAACATTTTTTGGAAGGCTTGAAGAAAGTGTTCCCTCCTGTCAGGCTTCCTTCGCCTTCATGGGAATTGAATGTGGTGCTGTCCAGAGTGATGAAGGAGCCTTTTGAACCTATTCATAAGGCTTCGTTGCAGCACCTGTCCTGGAAGCACCTGACCTGTCCTGGAAGGCGGCGTTCCTCGTGGCCATTACATCGGCCCGCAGGGTGAGTGAAATTCAGGCGTTTTGTTGCCAAGAACCTTATACTGTATTTCATGCTGCTAAGGTTGTTATGCGTACTCACCCTAAATTTCTTCCCAAGGTTATTTCTGATTTTCATGTCAACCAGACCATAACATTGCCTACGTTTTTTAGGAGGGTGTTGAAATTTTATCTGGATAAAACCAAAGATATTAGTAGGTCAGACCAATTATTTGTCAATTATGGATCGGTCAGGATGGGTCTTGCTACCTCTAAGCAGTCCATCTCTAGGTGGATTGTGTCCTGTATACAGTTGTGTTACCAAAAAGCTAATAAGACCTTAGGGGGTAAGACTAATGCTCATTCCACCAGGGGAAAAGCTGCCACGACAGCTTTACTCCGTAATGTTCCGATTGCAGAGATCTGCAAGGCGGCCACTTGGAAGTCGGATCATACCTTTGCTAAGCATTACTGTCTGGACACTGATGCCAGGGCAGATGCTCAGGTTGGGCAGGCTTCGCTGCGGAATTTGTTCGCACAATAGTGGTGCTAATTTCTTTTCTCCACCGCCGCTTTGGTGTGGGGATGGGCTTGCCATTCTATTCACTAGATTATGACTATACACAGAGATCCCCTACTACAGAAGGAGTAGTTTCTGTCCTGTAACTCCAGTTCTGTAGTAGGGGTATCTCTGTTATAGTCATAAGCGCCCGCCCTCCTCCCCGGTGGAGATGAATATTAATGTAAGGAATGCTACAGGTCCGGCGTGCTACGCCTTCAAAAAGAACTGAAAGTAAAAGGGACCTGCTGTGCATTCTGGGATACTGGGAGAAAGTTCTGGAAAGTTCTCTTAAAGACACAGTATCCTATTTAAGCCACATAATGGCAGCCTACGGGGCTTGTCTGTCCATGCCTTCCTCTCTATCATTCCAGAGTCTTTTACTGGTAGAGGCAAGTTTCTCTATGGAAGAAACTGGGCAGGCTGTGCTGTGTGTGGTTTTGTTGGTGGAATTTCTAGTTGAAGTACTGGACAGTGTAGCCTGTGGATATAGGCTGCATTATTTGTCTTTAAATTCTCTCTTAAGTGTCTTTGCAGTTTCTGCATGATTTGACAATTTAAGAGATTATTTTTGATTGCCGGGGTCCACGCACATGGGCGAGACTATTCACTAGATTATGACTATAACAGAGATACCCCTACTACAGAACTGGAGTTACAGGACAGAAACTACTCCTAGTTATGCTATGCTAAGCTGAAGTGTACTTTGACCATTCCTTCTAGGGCCCATTCCACTCTGATATTTATTTATTTATTTATTTTTTGCAATTTGTTTAGCGCGCAAATACCCGGGGGTGTCTCGGCGCTGTAGCGATCAGAAACTGCACAAACTAAAGCATCTATTGTGTAAACAACCAGGTCTTAAGTTTTTTCCTAAAGCTAAATAGCGTGGGGCAGATCTTAATACACAGAGGGAGTGAGTTCCACAGTCTGGCAGTAGCCCCTGTGAAACGTCTGTCACCCCAGTTGACCTTTCTTGTGGGTGGGACGTTCAAAAGATGGGCTGAAGATGAACGGAGAGTTCTTGGTGCCTCTGGAGGTTTAAATGCTGATTTGAGGAACTGAGGTCCCGTATTGTTAATAGCTTTATAAGCTATGCATAGGGCCTTAAACTTTGTGCGACTTCTCACTGGAAGCCAGTGCAGATTGTGAATAAATGGGGAGATGGAGTGATTTGGGATCTTGAGCAGTACCCTGGCCGCAGCGTTCTGCACCAACTGCAGCTTATTAAGCACTTTAGCCTGAGCATTAAGGAGAAGGGCATTACAGTAATCAGTTCGTGAAAATACCAAGGAGGTGATAAGGGTTTTTGCCGCCGAAATAGGTATGTAGGGTAGATTTTTTTTAATTTTCCTCAAAGTGAAAAAGGATGAGGAAACAACATTTATTTACATGGTGGTTAAAGAGAAGCCGATCATCGAAGATGACTCCAAGGTTTCTTACCTTCTTGACAGGTATAGGCAGTGGACCTAGTTCACTTGGCCACCACTGAGGGGGACCAGCAGGGTTCTAACTTGCCAAACAACATAATCTCGGTCTTGCTGGAATTCAGTTTGAGACAGTTGGCCGCCATCCATGAGCTGATGGACAACATTGCTTCCCGGAAATTGGCGGCCACCCTGTCATCAGCATAGGTGGTGAGGCTGATGTCATGTTCCTTTATCACCCTCGCCAAGTCCGACACATAGATGCTGAAAAGAGTCGGACTTAGCGAGGAGCCCTGTGGAACACCACAGGGAAGGGAAAGAGGAGATGAATAAAAAGAACCCAGTTTAACAGTCTGAGACCGGTTATGTAGAAAGGATGCAATCAAAGCCTTGGCTTTGCATTTCACCCCTATGGCTGCGACACGGTCGATCAAGATGTTGTGATCGACCGTGTCGAAAGCCACTGACAAGTCTAGCAATATCAGAACTGCCGCTCCTCCCTTGTCTAGTGTGTACCTAATTTCATCTGCTGCTTTGATAAGCGCTGTTTCAGTTCCATGTGCACTCCTAAAGCCAAATTGGGTGTCATCCTATAGGTTATGAGTATCAACAAAATCGGAAAGTTGTTGATTCATAAGGCTTTCAAAAATTTTGGATGGAAAAGGTAAACATGCAATTGGTCTGAAACTAGCAGGGTCTGTAGGATCAAGCGAGGTTTTTTTTAAAAGGGGTCTGATGATCGCTTTTTTCCATACCGATGGGTAGGTACCTTCCTGAAACATATTATTGCAAATGGTGGCTATTGCAGGTGAGAGAGCTCAGGAATGAGGTTGAGAATAGAAGGAGGACAAGGGTCTAATGGTGAGCCTGATTTAATGGTGGTAACAAGATGTGAAATTTGCTCAAGTGTAACTGAATTAAAAAAAGAAAAAGACGGAGAATTGGGAAAATAATTGGGGACTGGGGATTTAGGTGGAGACATAGCTTGAGGAGAGAAAGCAGAGAATATGGAGGTTACTTTGTCAGTGAAGTAGTCCGCCAGCGAATTGCACAGCTGTTGGGAAGTTTTCTCTGGTGGAATAGGAGGATTAGTCAAGTGGTTGACTACATAAAAGAGCTTTTTGGTGGAGTTTTCTGCTGACTCAATCTGGGTGACATAATAGCTATTTTTTTCTTTGACTAGCTGCTGCTTATATTTATAGAGGGCACTTTTATATATGAGTTTATCTGTGAGGTTAAAATGTCTCCGCCAGCGTCTCTATAAGTTCCTACAAAATTGTCTCTGTAAGCGCAGGTTTTCAGAAAACCAGGGGGCTGAGGGCGAAGTACGATTTCGAAACATAACTTTTGGTGGTACAAAGACATCTAGAGCAGTATTAAGTTGTGAAAGATAGTTATTAGAAGCTATATCTGGGTCTGTTTCGGTTGTATCTAATGATGAGGCAAGAGTGGCTGATAAATGAGGGATATTGATGTTTTTCCAGTTCCTGGACGTAACTGGAAATGCAGATTTCATTGGAGGAGCTGTGGGATTGTTAAGCCTAATGGCAAAAAATACCGCTGAATGATCTGATAAAAATGTTTTCCTGGGGAACATTCCAAGCTGACATATGCAAAGCACCTACCTACAATTCACAAAACATTACTGTGTGGACGTGCTAGCTCGCGAACAAGCCACAACTGGAAGGGCAGTACTCTGTATGCTCTTCCAATCTACTGCAACACCCACAGGATAGCTGCTGCTTTTAGGAGATTAAGTGATTTGCCCACATTCACAGGATGCTGAGCGGACCTCGAGGCTCAAACACAGATCCCCAGCTCCAAAGTCAGCAACTCTGACTGGCCACATCCTTTGGGGATACATGTTGCAGTCTCCCTTTGTTCACCTCAAAGGTGCTGCTCTCACATCAGTGGACTTGTTTTTAGGTCGAGCCTAGCGTTGCAGCGCATGCACTGCTCGTTTTGCGAGGCATGCTGTAGTAGGATATATTATAGAAGTGGTGTGGAAGCCCCGCCCATATTTTTCTTTGGCTAGCATCATTGTGCATGGTAAATGCTTGTTTCAGATTGATAATGAGGCTTCTTAGCCCCTCCTTGTTACTGCCCTGTCTCCTTTTGTGACCACCCATCAGGACTGGATCTTTACTTGTGGAGAAGTGTGGCTCAATGATTAGAGCGGCAGACCATGATGCAGAGGTCTAGCCCGGGACCAGGGTTCAATTCCCCGCCTCGGCGGGTCTTGGGCTCAAAATTCCACGGACCTGATAATTCTCGCCTCGGTGCCTATTCCAATCATGGAGTCCCACTCTGCAACTCTGGGCAATAGCTTGCTTAATCTCCACAACGGCTCCCACAACGCTAAGGAAGCCTGGCCTCCACCTTGGGGGTGCCCAGGAGTGGACGCCTCACAGGGAAAGCCAGGATGGGTTCCACAGCGGTATTCGTACAAGCATCTTGAGACCCTTGCGGGTGAGTAGTGCGCTATACAAGTATCAATTTACAAGTATCAATTTACTTGCGGCATTACACGGTCTCCTCATTAGTCGGTAAGCACTATATGTTTTTCACAATGGCGACAGCTTGTCTGGTATTTGTATTCAGGGTTTTGGCGCGCCTGTAGAAGAACCAGGTGAGCAAAGCTACTGTAGAGCCAGAGAACCAAGTCAGCAGAGCTGCTCTAGAGCCAGAGAACCAGGTCAGCAGAGCTGCTCTAGAGCCAGAGAACCAGGTCAGCAGAGCTGCTCTAGAGCCAGAGAGCCAGGTCAGCAGAGCCGCTTTAGAGCCAGAGAACCAGGTCGGCAGAGCTGTTGTAGAGCCAGAGAACCAGGTCAGCAGAGCTGCTCTAGAGCCTAAGAAGCAGGTCAGCAGAGCTGCTCTAGAACCAGAGACCCAGGTCAGCAGAGCTGCTCTAGAGCCAGAGAGCCAGGTCAGCAGAGCCGCTTTAGAGCCGGAGAACCAGGTCAGCAGAGCCGTTGTAGAGCCAGAGAACCAGGTCAGCAGAGCTGCTCTAGAGCCTAAGAAGCAGGTCAGCAGAGCTGCTCTAGAACCAGAGACCCAGGTCAGCAGAGCTGCTTTAGAGCCAGAGAACCAGGTCAGCAGAGCTGCGCTAGAGCCTAAGAACCAAGTCAGCAGAGCTGCTCTAGAGGCAGGGAACCAGGTCAGCAGAACTGATTTAAAGCCATAGAACCAGGTCAGCAGAGCTGCTGTAGAGCCATAGAACCAGGGCAGCAGAGCTGCTCTAGAGCCTAAGAAGCAGGTCAGCAGAGCTGCTCTAGAGCCTAAGAAGCAGGTCAGCAGAGCTGCTCTAGAGCCTAAGAAGCAGGTCAGCAGAGCTGCTCTAGAACCAGAGACCCAGGTCAGCAGAGCTGCTTTAGAGCCAGAGAACCAGGTCAGCAGAGCTGCGCTAAAGCCTAAGAACCAAGTCAGCAGAGCTGCTCTAGAGGCAGGGAACCAGGTCAGCAGAACTGATTTAAAGCCATAAAACCAGGTCAGCAGAGCTGCTTTAGAGCCAGAGAACCAGGCCAGCACAGCTGCTTTAGAGCCATAGAACAGGTCAGCAGAGCTGCCTTAGAGCCATATAACCGGTCAGCAGAGCTGCTTTAGAGCCAGAGAACCAGGTCCGCAGAGCTGCTGTAGAGCCATAGAACCAGGTCAGCAGAGCCGTTGTGGAACTTGAGACCCAGGTCATCATAACTGCTATAAAGCCATAGAACCAGGTCAGGAGAGCTGCTGTAGAGCCAGAGAACCAGGTCAGCAGTGCTGCTGTAGAGCCAGAGAACCGGTTCAGCAGAGCAGCTCTAGAGCCAGAGAACCAGGTCAGCAGAGCTGCTCTAGAGCCAGAGACCAGGTCAGCAGAGCTGCTCTAAAGCCAGAGAACCAGGTCAGCAGAGCTGCTCTAGAGCCAAAGAACAATGTCAGCTGAGCCATTGTAGAGCCAGAGACCAATTTCAGCAGAGCCGCTGTAGAGGCAGAGAACAAGGTCAGCAGAGCCGCTCTAGAGCCAGAGAACCTGGTCAGTAGAGCTGCTGTAGAGCCAGAGAACCAGGTTAACAGAGCTGTTGTAGAGCCAGAGTACCAGGCCAACAGAGCTGCTGTAGAGCCAGAGAAACAGGCCAGTAGAGCCACTCTAGAGCCAGGGAACCAGGTCAGCAGAGCTGCTGTAGAGCTAGGGAACTATGTCAGCAGAGCAGATGTAGAGCCAGAGAATCAGGTCTGCAGTGCTTTTGCAGAGCCAGAGGACCAGGTGGGCAGAGCTGCTCTAGAGCCAGAGAACCAGCAGAGCGGCAGTAGAGCCTCAGAACAGGGTCAGCAGAGCTGTTGTAAAGCCTGAGAACCAGGTCAGTAGAGCAGTTGTAGAGCCAGAGAACTAGGTCAGCAGACCTGCTCTAGAGCCAGAGAACCTGCTCTAGAGCCAGAGAACCAGGTCAGCAGAGCTGCTCTAGAGCCAGAGAACCAGGTCAGCAGAGCTGCTCTAGAGCCAGAGAACCAGGTCAGCAGAGCTGCTCTAGAGCCAGAGAACCAGGTCAGCAGAGCTGCTCTAGAGCTAGAAAAAACAGTTCAGCAGTGCTGCTGTAGAGCCAGAGAACCAGGTCAGAAGAGCTTCTGTAGAGGCAGAGAACGAGGTCAGCAGAGCTCCTCTAGAGCCAGAGAACCAGGTCCGCAGAGCCTTTGTAGAGCCAGAGAACCAGGTCCGCAGAGCCTTTGTAGAGCCTGAGATCCAGGTCAACAGAGGCATTGTAGAGCCAGAGAACCAGGTCAGCAGAGCTGCTGTAGAGCCAGAAAACCGGGTCAGCAGAGCAGCTCTAGAGTCGGAGAGCGAGGTAAGGAGAGCCGTTGTAGAGCCTGAGACCCAGGTCAGCAGAGGTTGCAGAGCCAGAGAACAAGGTCAGCAGAGCCGTCGTAGCGCCAGAGAACCAGGTCAGCAGAGCCATTGTAGAGGCGGAGACCCAGGTCAGCAGAGCCGTTGCAGATCCAGAGAACCGGGTCAGCAGAGCCACTGTAGAGCCAGAGAAGCAGGTCAGCATGTATGGCTCTAGAGACTGAGACCAGATAGCAAAGCCACTTTAGAGCCAGAGAACTATGTCAGCAGAGCTGCTGTAGAGCCAGAGAACCAGGTCGGCAGGACTGCTGTAGAGTCGGAGAACCAGATCAGCAGAGCTGCTGTAGAGCCGGAGAACCGGGTCACTAGAGCTGCTGTAGAGCCAGAGAACCGGGTCAGCAGAGCCGCTCTTGAGCCAGAGAACCAGGTTAGCAGAGCTGCTTTAGAGCCTAAGAACCAGGTCAGCAGAGCTGCTGTAGAGCCAGAGAACCAGGTCAGCAGAGCCGCTGTAGAGCCTGGGACCCAGGTTAGAACAGGTGCTGCAGGGAATACAGAGGTACAAACGCGAGTTGAAGCTATTGGCAGTGTAAATGAAAATGTCTTTTATTTATGTTTTAAAAACCAAAACATAAATAAAAGACATTGTCATTTACAATGCCACTTGCGTGAATGCGAGACCTATTTCATTGCAAATGCTTGTTACTTTCAGTGAAGAACCAGTCTCAAATTATTGCTGCTTTCTAGGCAGGGCCTGCACACTCTGGCTGGTGTCATCTGGTCCGTGAAAAATCACTTCCAGATCTTTGCAGATTTCGGACCAGACCCAGACAGCGAGATTAGCCACCTTCACAAAGAGAGTGTATTCACTCATCCAGACGGAGCTCTCTGCAGCCCTGACCGATTGAGACCTGACTGCGCAAGAGGGGTGGTGGGATTCACTGCAAGGCCTCAGCACAACAGCAATGAAGAAGAGTCCAGACAAAGTCTAACTCTACTCTCCTTTGGCACAGCCTCTATTGATTATTAATATTAGATTTTTTTTTAATTTGAATAGCTTATATTATTCTGCAACATTGTGAATTAATATATTCTGCCTTTTTTGACTAGCTGCCCTGTAAATACGGACTGATGTGGATTTTCATAGATGCTCTGGCACTGTTACCATAGTAATGTCTACTTTTCAGCAGAGATGTACTAGAGGTTTACCAGAGCGAATCCTGGACTCTTTAGGTCGAGCCTAGGGCAGCGGGCAAGCGGTGCTTAGGAGATGACCTCTTGGAATCGGGTTGTACTTTTTGGAAAGCTCATGCATGTACTGCACTGTTTTCAATGAGAACTCTGGCATGTACGGCAACCACCTTGCGGGAGCGAGCAGCCTCGCCATCTGTTTCCAATTATCATGCCCGCGCTTGTTTACATTTGCCCGCCTCGCGGTCACGTTCACTTTTGCACGTCGACCAGGCTGCAGGAGCTTTGCTAAGATTCTTAGTAAGCATGGGTGGAAAATCCGTTCCGCTTGCAGATTTTCGGTAAATTCGCAATCCGCGAGATTCTCGAATTTCCTGCAAAATCTGCGAGCGGAACGGATTGGGTCAAAAGTTCAAGCTGACTTTTGTAACTCTTTTAGAATGGTGCCGGCAAGCTGCCAGAGCCATTCTAAAATAGTTACAAAAGTCAGCTTCAACAGGAAGCTTTAATAGATGAAGTAAAGCAGGTGCTAGAGTTGAAGATCAAATTCAGTTACACAATCATTAATCACCCCAAACTTGGGGTGATTAATGATTGTGTAACTTAATTTAACTTAATTTGACCTTCAACTAGAGCACCTGCTTTACTTTATCTATTAGAGCTTTCTGGTGAAGCTCTTTGTAGCTATTTTAGAATGGCGCTGGCAGCTTGCCGGCGCCATTCTAAGTGGGGCTGAGAGTAGAAGGGCACAAAAGTGGGACAGAGGGCAGAAGGGGATAAAAAATGAGTGGGGCAGAGGGCAGAAGGGCACAGAAAAAAGTGGTACAGAGGGCAGAGGGGCATAAAAAACGAGGATGGCCGTGATTAACCAGGCAAAAATAAAAAACTGCGAACACGCAAAGCGCCCTGCGAAATACCCGCAAACACGCAAAGTGCCCCGCGAACACCCGTGAACGGTTTCCGTGTGATTGTATAGACTAGGTGTTAGGAGACTGATTGTTATAGTTTTGCTGGCATTATTTTAAAGTAGTATTCTGTTTAGTAAAAGCAGAATAAAGTCCATTTTCTGTGGAAAAGTATCCCCTTTTTCACCTCAGAGCATTGATGAGGATCCCCACTGTTTCACCTGAACATAGAATAAGTTACTGAAATGCATAGGAGCCATAAAATGTTACTAGATAATTTTAGGATTTACTTTCTGCTTAGGGTTGTGAAAAATTATAATTTTGTTTGTAATAGTGGTCGCTACTTTCTCCTGTTGTCTATAAGTTCTTAATAACGTGTTTTCTAGTGTTTTTTTAAACATGACGTTGTCATTTATGAGTGGGATTGTTTTTTCTACTCAATTGACTTCTGCACCCACTTCCCAACCTATGTCTTTTCCTACAACTGCTTCTTTGCATTCTTTTCACCCTTTTCCTGAACATGAGCAGGTTAGAAGATCAGAATTCGTAAACAATTCTTTTGTACAGCTTCTGCATCCACACCAGTTAGTGAACATCACTAATTGTTGGGTGTGATTTTATGCCACCTACTACAGATAGATGTATTCCCTAGTTTGTCCTGCCATATGTGGCCTTTGTGCTACTACATGTGTAAGGAGACCTGTCCCGAGAGAGTTGCTAAGTAATAGGATTATGCTCCAGCAACATCTTGATGATCTGATGAATATAGATCTGGATTCAGATTGACATGAGTTTAGGTTATTGCCTATGTAAGGGCAAAAGGAGGGTCTGAGGTTCCGTGAATTCTGAACCTGGGTCATAAAGGTTGTGGTTCTGTTACGATTTTGGTAACAGCGAGCCGTAAACAGTGAGTTCAGCAAGTATGAGTGTTTTCATCATGTTACACTGATGGATTCACTGTGTATTTGAAAATTTCGTTCTGAACCATGGGTTCCATTTTGTGCATGGCAGCCATTTTGTAGTTGCCCTCACATAGGCTGATGACTTTAGCTGACTGCTGGATGACCTGAGTGAACTGACCCTGTTGCCTGAAGCTGACCTTGTTAGACCAGTTTCCTGCCCAGTAGCTGATCAAGATTAAGGATCAGAGCACAGGAGATTGTAAAGTTTGGTATGCACATACACACCACTTATCCTACCTCTCATCTGTTTCTGTTCTTCTTTTTATGATCTGTTTACGATATGGGTTTGTCCAGCTTGTGTAAGAAGGAATGTTGGTTTTTTTGCATGCTTGCAAAAGCTATGACTGCCCCTTACTTTTGTGCTGAGTCATGTAACCCTAAAACATATAAAAGGCCTCTGTCCTCTGTATTCCTCAGACTGCCTCATTCAATTGCTAAGGCAGCTGGGTGACGTAGCCTCACTTAATTAAGTTTAATAAAGATGTATTTTTCTTAATTCAGCTTCTGTGCCAAGTTCTTTATTGATATTAGTAAGACCCCTGAGAATGGAGATTTTGGATTTCCACAAAATGGCTTTCTAACCTCCTCCCCCTCAACACCGTTTTCATTTATTTAATTTTTCTTCCTCCCTCGTTCATTCAAGCGACGTCGAACGTCCTTCCACTGGCTGTTTGTTTGCAGCTTTCCATAGAAAGTTCACACGCAATCCTTTGAGACTAACTTGTTAACCTTATATCCCAATGTGATGATTTTCATGTGGAGTGTGAAGTCTGGACCATACGAGTTAATCTGCCACTGAAAATGGTTTTGAGGCCCATAGTACAGAAAGGCAGATTGAACATTAATTGACCTTTGCCTAGCTAGTGCCCTGATGCATAGTTGTTTTGCACTTGACTGGTACTGAGGGCAGTATGCTCCTGTAAAACGTGCAATATATAACTTCCAGTTATGAACACAAGGGTTCTTGTATTACAAGAGGTATGTAATTCCAGATCGAGTTGGTAATCCCGCTACCAGTGCCATTGGGAATTATGAGTTATCTCTTAATACTCCTGTTTCTTCTGCAGGAAAACATCAAGGGAGAATTCGGTATTACCAGCAGAATCAGACCCTGGATTACAAATTCCCCCAATAATTCCTAGTTTGTCTGAGAGTTCCAGTTGTTATACCAGTCATTTCTGCACCCCTGGAGCAAAAGGGAATGCTGGTATTCACTCCCCTGTGCTGAATTAACATCACCACAACTGGGCCCTTTGCAATGAGCCCCCATGTTTTTTGTGGTATTGTAAATGTAAAAAAATTGATACTTGTATTAATGCTGTTTTACACAGTGGCGATTTCCCTTTAGTTTTTATGAAATATGCGCCATGTTAGGGACGGGTGGGGCTTTTAACAGGAATAGCGTGCTGCTGTGTTGCCCTACCCAAAGTGAAGATGTGAGTTCAGAAAATGTCTGCAGCTTGATACTCCTCAGCTGGCTTCCATAGCAACTCACCAGCTGTGCGTTTCTTTTAACTCTTGGTTGCGTTAATTGGAAACAGCTCAACACCATCAAGCATCACCTTCCACAAAAACACCACCACATCAGTATCAAACATTAGTTTGTAGCAGCACCACAAATAACACAAGGATTCCAAGCAGATTACCAAACCTTAAGTTTAGTTGTTGCTTAAAGTGCATCAATTTTTTTTTTGTGAATATGTTTTTAATATGCAATTTATTTTCGAAATACATTCTGATCGCATAGAAATATATTGACATATGTATATGTACACAAAAAAACTTTGTTCATGAACATTTTATACCAGCTGCTGTGCCCTGTGTTTATACCATCCCAATACTTCTGTTCAAATCTCTGCCACTGTATTGTGCTACCCTATTATTAATATTATACAAATATACCCTGCGGTTTAGTTGTACAAAATAACACTTTACGTAAGTACTTCTCAATACAGTTCTATAATGTGCTTAATAAATGTGTTAAAACTTCCACACACGATAATGTACAGCAGAACTAACAATTTATAAGGTCACAAGGCGAGACCTATTGGCTATGCCAATGCTTGTTTTTTTATGTCAACCCCTCTGCAATTTCAGACATGTCTAGTTCATTTTAAATGCTTGTCTGTCCAAGAGCTGTCTTTGCCCAGGAAGCCCTGGTGTCGCCAGTTGGGATCTCGGGGCAGTGTCTCTTGATTTTAAACAGAAAGTTCCCAGAAGCAGTCTGACGTGCAAGGGTTGTGCCTCTTCACCTTTGGTACCAGTGCCCCTTTACCATTCCTTCTTCATTTATTTTATGCCTAAGATTCCTACTTAGCTTGTCTTCCTTTTTATCTCTCCTAAGCTTTACTTTCTTCATTTCTTTTTTACCTATTTTTTCATATATTTTCATTCCTTTTTTTGTTTCTTTCCTTTGGTGCTTTATTTCCTTTTCTTACTTCTGTTATTTTATATGATGTCTCTTTAAATTTTCATTTTTCCCTCATCTTATTTTAGTACAGCAAGATTTTTTTTTCTTTTTCATTTAATTCATGCATAATTTATTTAATTCTGTATCTCTTTTCTCACTCTGCTGAGTTTTTTTCTTTTTCACTTCCTGTTCAAGCTCCATCACTCTAGTCCTTTGTGTTTCTCATTCTTTTGCTATTTCCTTCATAACTGTACACTTTTCCTACTTAATTCTTTATAATATTAGTATCTTTGTTTCTTACGTTTTAGCTTAACACGTTCATCTACTTGCGTATTTCAGTATATATAAAAACGTAAAGACACTACCATACTGTATATTACCATTGTTGATTGTCTGGTGGGCTGAAGCTTCGAGTTATTTATTACCTTTGTTGAGGGTTGGAATGGGCAGTAGAACTATCACATTACTGTGTTCATCTGCATGTACGGCTTAGGCCATGCCGTTCTTTCGTATATGCAAGTCATAAGCATAGCTGTTTAACACGAACAGGAACAGAATGTCATTGTATAGACCCATAGTGTGAAGCTTGGAGTCTCGAGAGAATGTGCCTTCACAATAATCTCCTCTGTTTGTGGATATAATATGGGATTTGACCCTTGCACTATACTAATGTCTGATTCTGCATTTATTTCTGCGGTTGCTCCACAGAAAAGGCTTTAGTGGGCCACGTTTACGTTCACTAGTGCAGGATTAATATGTGTGTATATAGCCATTCCTCTGTGTGTGTGTGTGTGTGTGTGTGTGTGTGTGTACATTTATGCCATGGTGGTGAAAATAAATGAATCGCTAACTTTTTTAGATTATTTAGAATAACTACTAATTAACACATTTATTACTACAGTATGAAGGTCAAACTCAAGTTTATGACCAGGTACAGGACAGTTGAAATTGAAAAAACACTTTTTAATTGCCTCACATACTGCCGTTAACAATTCACTGGATCACTTCAAATGGTTGCCCGGTGAGGAGCTCCGTCCGGGAGCTCCCGGCCACACATAGCCTTTTTGGCTAAGATCGATGGATTCCTATATCCTCCGGGGATCAACTTACTCAACCGAGGTTCCGTCCTTAACTGCGGTCCTCGATGCTCCAATCCTAGGCGTGTTAGTCTGAGAATTTAGACAGTATTTGCGCATGAGGCTTTCTCCTGCGGAGTTCCAGAGCCAGCATGGCCGATGTCTGGTGGAGCCGCTCAGTTCTGCTATAGGGGAATCTGGCCCAGGTATCTCGCTGTGACCGACTCCTACCCAGCCGGTCTTCCCCCACCTTTTCTCTTATTTTACTGGTGACCTACGTTCGACAGATCCCTACGCCGATGCCTCTTTGATCTCTCCCGATGGCAGCTGAAGAGCCGAGCAGAGGTTTCCCCTCCTGACTCTGGGTTCGATTGCTGCTGCGATTCCCTACAGCTTGCCTGCCTGCTTTGCCTCCTCGCAAGACATCTGGGCCGATTTGGGGGCATAGCGAGGTAAGAAGTCCGGGCACCACTCTTGTTTGCTATTCGCAGCCCTTCACTCCTCAACTGTGCCGGAGACGCGCCCCATCCAGTTTTCTTAACTTTGCTGCACCTCCTCGCAAGACATCTGGGCCGATTTGGGGACATAGCGGAGGTATGAAGTCTCGGCACCTCTCTTAGTAACTATCTAAGGTCCTTATTCTGTGGCCGTGCCGGAGAGGCACCCCCTCCAGGTTCTTTAAACTTTGCTGCCTTCCGCTCTACGGCCTGCTGCTTTGGCACCTGCATTCATTCATCCTTGACCTATGGGCACCGGATCGGAGCTTTGATGATGATTTTCAACGCAGAAATGACTTAATTCATTGATTTAAGATGACAGCACGTCTGGGCTAGGGCTGTCTGCTTTAGTGGACACTGGTGGGGCTACTACGCGTGCTTGTTGAGGTTCCTTCAAAAAGAAATACTTGTTGCTTGTTCCACTTTAGTTACTGGTGTGTTCCAACTCCTGTCAGATGGCACATTGAACGCAGGTAAGTCTCCTCAAGATCGTCGCCAAGAAATATGTAGTATGTTAGTCCATACATGCATATAGCCGAGGCAGATGAAGTTGAGTTAAGTAGAAGGTTTATTTAGTCCATAAGTTAAATACAGGAAGTAGAGATCTGGAACAAGCAGCCCCATAAGGAGCAGCCTCCTAGCTGCTCAGCCCATCTCCCAACTGAGAACACTCACACCAGACACCCAAGCATTCCACTCATGTCAATCACACTAACATTCTACCCGGAACACTTGCACTGGCTGAGCAGCTAGATGAAGAGGAGTACAGAAACATATGTACAAATCTGAGGATACTACACACTGCTGCCTTCCCTGCCCTGAACTTGTGCTCATGGACAGTACGGCTATGACTTTGAAACCGGCTGCCTTCCCGCTCCGGACTCTCTGGCTCTTTTACCCCCTCTATTTAACCTCCGCGAAATTTGCTCTTGGTGTTTTTGGAATTTTCTCCCTTGACTTTCTAACTTGGATCTTATGCACCCCGCCATTTTGTGACTTTCTTCTTTGACTCCCCTGTCCCTGATCCGCCATCTTAGTGATCTTTTACCTCTTCCTCTGTTCCAGCTGGGCGACCTTTCTATCGCGTCTCCTGTGCCACGGACCCACTCCTCGTTGTCGTTCTTGTTAATATCTCTGGTCCCACTCCTGCTTTGCTTTACTCTGACTTTCCTGTCCGTATCTTCCTTCCTTTCCCTTTCTTTCTGTTTTCCCCCCTCTTCCTTCCCCTGCCCCTTCGATAGTTCTTGTCTCCGATTTTCTGCTGCTTTTACTGTTTTTCCACTGCTTTACATGCCTCGCCTAGCGTCTTAGTTTGCCCTCCTCGAGTATTCTCATGTCCCTAATCCCTGTTTTCACTATGCCAAGTCAAGTTAAAATTTGTATAGCGCACTACTCACCCAGAGGGTCTCAAGGCGCTTGAGGGAGGGGGGTTCGCTATTTATCAAACAGCCATGTTTTGAGTTGTTTTCTGAAGGAGAGGTGGTTCTGTGTAAGGCGGAGGTGGGTGGGAAGAGAATTCCAGGTTTTGGCTGCTAAGTAGGAGAATGATCTTCCTCCCATGGTGGCTCTTCGGATGCGTGGGATCGCGGCGAGGGCTTGATTAGACGATCGTAGATGGCGGGTGGGGGTGTAGAAGGTCAGGCGTGTGTTGAGGTAGCTGGGTCCTAGGTCGTAGAGGGCCTTGTGTGCGTGGGTGAGGAGATGGAACTTGATTCTCTTGTTGACGGGGAGCCAGTGAAGGTCTCTCAGGTGACCGGAAATGTGGTTGTGACGTGGTATGTCTAGGATGAGTCGGGCGGAGGCGTTCTGAATGCGTTGGAGTTTTTTCTGTATTTTGGCTGTGGTTCCGGCGTAGTGGGTGTTTCCGTAGTCCAGTCGGCTTGTGACAAGTGCTTGGGTGACCGTCTTTCTTGTTTCGGTGGGGATCCATCGGAAGATCTTTCGGAGCATGCGTAAGATGTTAAAGCAAGATGACGAGACGGCGTTGACTTGTCTGGTCATTGAGAGGGAGGAGTCTAGTATGAATCCTAGGTTGCGAGCATGGTCCGTAGGTTTGGGCGCACTGCCTAGGGCCGGAGGCCACCATGAGTCGTCCCATGCGGAGGGGGATGATCCAAGGATGAGGACTTCCGTCTTGTCTGAATTCAGTTTTAGGCTGCTGTTCTTCATCCACTCGGCTACGTCTTTCATCCCTTCATGTAGGTTGGTTTTGGGGGTGTTTGGGTCTTTGGTGAGGGAGAGGATCAGCTGTGTGTCGTCAGCGTAGGAGATGATGTTAAGGTTGTGCTGGCGTGCGAAGGATGCGAGGGGGCTCATGTAGACGTTGAAGAGGGTGGGGCTGAGGGATGATCCTTGTGGTACTCCACAGATGACTTCGGAGGCCTCTGACCTGAAGGGGGGGAGGCGGACTCTCTGGGTTCTTCCGGCGAGGAACGAGATGATCCAGTCCAATGCTTTTTCTTGTAACCCGACGTTGCTGAGGCGTTGTACGAGGGTGCTATGGCAGACCGTGTCAAACGCTGCTGAGAGGTCCAGGAGGATGAGGGCAGCTGTTTCCCCGTTGTCGAGTAGTGTTCGGATGTCGTCTGTGGCTGCGATGAGGGCGGTCTCGGTGCTGTGTTTTGCTTGGAAGCCAGATTGTGTGGGGTCGAGGGAGCCGTTAGACTCGAGGAAGGCGGTGAGCTGGTTGTTGACAGTCTTCTCTGACTTTGGCAGGGAATGGGAGGAGCGAGATGGGGCAGTAGTTCTTAAGTTCGGTGGGGTCTGCTGTAGGTTTCTTCAGGAGGGCACTGAGTTTGGCATGTGTCCAGCTTTCCGGGAAGGTAGCAGTGTTGAAGGAGCAGTTGATGATGTCCCGGAGTTGGGGTGCGATGACAGACGGCCTTGTTGAAGATGTGGTGGGGCCATGGATCGGTTGGTGATCCGGAGTGGATGGAATTTGTCAAGCGGATGGTGTCTTCGGTGCTGATTGGGGTCCAGGCGCAAAGGGTGGTGGTGGGGGGGCTTCAGTTCGGTGGTGAGGGGAGTGGATTGTTCGCGGAAGCTGTTATGTATGTCAGCGATCTTGCTGTGTAAGAACGAGGCTAGAGAGTCGCAGAGTTCTTGAGAGGGGGTGATGTCGCTGGTGCCGGCGCTGGGGTTGGTAAGCTCTTTGACGATGCTGAAGAGTTCCTTGCTGTTGTGGGCGTTGTTGTCGAGTCGATCCTTGAATGCTGATTTCTTGGTGGATCGGATCAGCTGGTGGTGTTTGCGGGTGGCGTCCTTGAGGGCGGTTATGTTGTCTGTGGTTGGGTTTTTTCCGCCAGGCTTTCTCGAGGGTGCGGCCGTTTTTTTGGGAGTTTTTGAGGTCGTCATTGAACCAGGTGGCTTTTTTGTTTCCTGGCTTGTTGTGGTGGTTTTTCACGGGCGCTAATTTGTCAGCGCAGCGGGTGATCCATTGTGCGAGATTGATGGCTGCATGGTTTGGGTCCGATGATCTGGTGGGAGGGGTTTGCTTTAGCGCTGTGGTGAGCTGGTCGGTGGTAATTTTGTTCCAGTTTCTGCGGGGGACTTGTTGTGGGTGGTGGTGTGTCGTGGTTTTTCTGAAGTTGAAGTGGACGCAACTGTGGTCCGTCCAGTGGAGTCCTGAGGCGTGATTGAAAGAGATGTGCTTGCTGGAGGAGAAGATTGCGTCGAGCGTGTGTCCGGCGTAATGAGTGGAGGTGTTTACCATTTGTTTGAGTCTGAGATTGGCGAGGTTGTCCAAAAGGGTGGTGGTGTTGCTATTGTTGTTCTTTTCCATGTGGAAGTTGAGGTCCCCTAGGAGAATGTAGTCCTCGGAGGAGAGGGCGTGTGGGCTGATAAAGTCAGTGATGTCTTCGCTGAATTGTGTGCGGGGTCCTGGGGGTCTGTAGACGAGGGTGCCTCTAAGTGTAGTCTTGGGGTCGGTGTGAATCTGAAAGTGGAGATGTTCGGCGGCTGTGATGGTGTCATCAGCGCTGGTCGTGATGCGGATGGAGTTCTTGTGGACGATGGTGATGCCTCCTCCTGTTTGGTTGATGCAGTCCCTTCGGATGATCTTGTAACCATCGGGGATGGCTATGGCGATGTCGGGCACAGATGAGACGTTCATCCAGGTTTCCGTGAGAAAGGTGACGTCCGGAGTCATGGTGTCAAGTAGGTTCCATATTTCAATGCCGTGTCTGTGGACCGAGCGGGTGTTGAGCAGGATGCACTTCAGGTGGTTGTTGTTTGCGCTCTGTATGGCGTTATTGGTTGTAGTATGGGACCTGATGCAGCTGAACTTGCAGGATTGGCAGGTGAAGGGTCCATGGGCGGGTCCTGGGGCGGCTTGGTGGCAGTCTGGGAGTCGGCCGGTGTTGAATGCAGTGAGGGTTGCGGCGTCGTACGTAAGGCGGGTGGAGTGGTCTTTGCGGGGTCCAGGGGATCTGGCTCTGGGCGCGGGCCAGGCGCGGACGGGCGTAGACGGGCTTACCTTTGGTGTGCCGTCGGCGCGCATAGGGCGCGCACGCTGCGCGTGAACGCTGCGCGCAAGTGCATCTGTCATAAGTGGAGAGTGGAAGGGGGAGGAGGGAGGGAGGAGCAGCTGGGAGGCGGGAGCGGGGTGGCAAGTGGGGAGGGGATCGATTGTAGGTGCTGTAGGGAGCGGGGGTAGGGCTGCGGGGAAGCAGCGGCTGGGAGCGGGGAGGAGAGACGGGCTGGGACAACAAAATGGCACCAAACAACAACAAGGTGATGCAGGGCGAGATCGGGGCACAGAAACTAATTCAGGCAGCAAATACGATCAGCAGCCGAAACGTGAAGCACAGTCTGGCACACAGATTAATTTTAGCAGCAAATAAGATCAGCAGCAAATACGCGATGCACAGGCTGGCACACAAATTAATTTTAGCAGCAAATGCGATCAGCAGCAAATACGCGATGCACAGGCTGGCACACAGATTAATTTTAGCAGCAAATACGATCAGCAGCAAATACGATACCACAGGCGAGATCGGGGGCACAGTCCGGCACAGAGTGTGGAAGCGCTACAAGGATGGCCAGGAGCGGGAGAGCGACCGCGTCTGACCAGGTCAGGGCGTGTACTTTATTGTACCTCTGTAGATACTCTTGTAAAGCGCTCTGATACCTTTGGGTCTAGCCAGTGCTATATATAACTCATAAAATAAATATATACAGGCATGCTGGGTATAATGTGCTATTTATTACTATAGCTGTGGAAGGAGACTGCCATCCTGACTCTCAAGGCTTTGCCTTCAATGAGTCATGGCCCCAGCCCACACACAACAGTAGTAATAAAAAGTCCATATACTCTGTGCATGTGCATCAGTACTGTATGTTTGAAATAATATGCAAACTTGAAACTTAAAGGAAGTAGCTTCCCTTAGGAATATGCTAAACTGAAGTGGCCACAGTGAATGCTTGATTCCTTATTGTAGTTGCGTCTGATCAAGGAACAGCGAATTGATTTTAGTTGTGCAGCCTAACTGTGTCTTTTTGTACTCCTGGACTCCGCTTTGCAGACAGATAAACGATTCATAGAAACCACACCAAAACATAAACGACCAAGCCTACTGCAGTGTCTTGAGGTGACGCTGAAACTGAGGGGCAGCTGAACGCTCCTCTCCCCACGGCTAGACAAGTTATTTAACAAATACTATAACATCTCATTATGTACTGGATTTATCCCACTCTTAATGCTTAGTCCAGGACTTTCTAGCCAAGCTTCACACAATCTAGCATGAGCTAGAGTGGTGTCTAACACATAGGCAAGTTTTCCTTTATTCTTTGTTCATATGTTAACTTCTTCATTCTCATAACCTTTCTTTTCTATTTCTACAATATTTAATATCTATCTTACTTTACTCATTTCACATGTTTGTTTTTCACTCATCTATTTACTTTATTTCAGCTTTTAATCCATTTAAAAATATCCTTATTGTGTATTTTCTATTTTTGTCTGCTTTCCTTTTGTTGCTGTCATATCTTTAGTTTCAGCAGTCTTTCTTTTCTCAACTCTAGTCCATTATCTTTTTGTCCCCAGCTCTTAGTTTGTCAAATTCTTCCTCGTCTCCCAAACATTCCTTTGCCTATTTACCCTTGTCTCCTGACCATTCTTTTCCATCTCACAGACTTTGGTTTCCTGTTGTAAAGCCACTGAGTTACAGCTCACAGTTAGTACATTTCCCATTTTGCATCCGTTCTTTTCCGTTCACTCAGCTGTTCAGTTTCTATTTAGTGCACCCCTTTCTGACTATATCTTGTGTGCTTGTTTTAAGTCTCTGCTGGACACCTGTTGTGCGTTTTTGGGTTTGCCTATTGCCGTTCCTGCACTTTTCTAGTTTTAGTGGTCACTCTGCTCCCATTTTTATGGCCGTGCTTTTCCCTCCTTCATCAGAGCTTGCCTGCTGGCTTTCTCTATTTTTACGGTTGGCTTTCTTCTGTTTTGATGGTTGCCTGTGTACCATGTGTTTCAGCTAACCTTTCATTTTTAGGTCTTGCTTAGGCAACGCTTGCGTGGTCTCTTCAAAACATGCTGTATTCAGGTATGGACTTTAAGCTCTACCAATTTTACGAACAGCTTTTCAATTGGCTCCTCTTACTGTCCTTTGTAAATGGTGGCTTTTGATTCACAAATATATTTTAGTAGTCCCTCCTTAGTACCTCCCTAGTACCTCCCTCCTTCTGTTACCTACCATGAGGACAGCCCCTCTTACAGGTGTACTTACCCTCTAGGTTTCTTTAGCAGTTAGTGGTCACTATTTAGTTAATGAATGTGTTGCTGAAGTAGGCACGACATGCAAGACTTGCTAAACACTTTATTTTTAATCGTAGGCTTTTTTAAGCAGCGCAGCACACCGCTCTTTATCTTCAAGAATGAAGACCGTGCGCCTTTCCTGACCGCATTGCACACGTTGCACTTTACCTTTAACAATGGCGGCCACAGCTTTTTTTTTCTTATGCACAGCTCGCCAAACCTTTTTTAAAAAATCTATTTTATGCTTTTTTTAAATAGCGCAGCATGCCACCTTCATCTTACAATTGTCTTTTTAAGCAGCGCCGAACGCCGAGCGTTATCTTCCAGAATGGTGGTTGTGTGCCTACCCTAACTGCATTGCACACTCTGCACTTTACCTTGGCAGACACTGCTTTTTTCTTCTTCTTATAGGCAGCTCGCCAAACTTTTTAATTTTTTTTATTTTAAATGAAAGGGTTTTTTAAACAACGCAGCATGTCCCCTTCATCTTAAAAAACTGAGGCCACACTCATTCCCCAATGGCATTGCATGTCTATACTTTGTAGCATTTGTTTGTTTATCAAACGCTTTAGGAGGGCGCCTGCTCCATGCAAATGCAATGCGGTCTTTAAGGGCTTCTTTGACTGCCTGAACACACATTGCAACAAAATGGCTAACTGACCACAGGGCCTGGACAATTAATGGAAACTAAAACCATCTGCTCGTAAGTCAGCTTTATTTTGCCTCTCCCTCCACTCCCTTGTACCCGCGCATCCTTCAGTCCACCCGGCTGCTGTACACCACTCAGGACTGCAGAGGAGGAGTTGGCCGGGTGGTGTTTGGGACACATGCATACCATGGCATGGCATGTTGTGGCATTTCAATGCTTCAGAGTAATTCTTAAGTTCAGGGGTAAAATGAACACACCAGTGATATTTCGACAGATGCACATTTTATGGTGGCGCATTACCTTCATGTTTATTTTTTTCATTTATGCCATCCTGTTATCACTTTTCTATTTGTACATTGTTCCCTTCCCCCAGTACGTCGCCATGCCACTTTCCTTCTTTCCCACAACTGTCCTACATACAATTTCACTCCCTCTGCACTTCCTGCTTACACATACGCTTCCATACTTTATAGAGTGCACTTTTTTCTTTTAAAAAAGTACTCCACTGCAAATAAAACTACATAAATAAAAAAACGGAGTCATTCATAACGCCAATAGCTCTACCTGTACAAATGCGAGACCTATTGCATAGCAAATGCTTGTTAGATATTGCTTAGACAGCGTATATGCTGTCTCTTTAAAGCCTTTTGTTTTCTGATAGTGGGGTTATATGCCCCTCTTTGCTTACCTTTGGTTGGCTTCATTGTCACTTTCATTTGCTTGCTTCTTATTGGTTAGCTGCCATAGGCTTCCTTCCTCTTCATGTGTTTGTACCTCACCTGTAGTATAGGCGTCTAACTTGTGTCCTTCCGCTGCTCATTTTAGATACTATTTTCTTTGGGTTAAGTCATTCTACCAGAGTGCAAATTTTCAGCTGCCTCCCTTTGTGGTGCTTATCGCCCACCCTGGCCTGTGGTGCTTGTCGCCCACCCTGGCCTGTGGTGCTTGCTGCCTGCCCTGGCCTGTGGTGCTTGCTGCCCGCCCTGGCCTGTGGTTCTTGCCGCCCACCCTGGCCTGTGGTTCTTGCCGCCCGCCCTGGCCTGTGGTTCTTGCCGCCCGCCCTGGCCTGTGGTGCTTAGCACTCACTCTCCGCAGTGGTGCTTGCCCCCCACTCTGGCCATGGTGCCCTGGCCCATTGTGTTTGCCGCCCATCCAAGCCTGTGGTCTTTGCCACCCACCCTGGCCTGTGGTCTTTGCTGCCCACCCTGGCCTGCGGTGCTTATCGCCCACCTTCACCTGCGGTGCTTGCTGCCCACCCTTGGTGCTTGCTGCCCACCCTCACCTGTGGCGCTTGCTGCCCACCCTTTCCAAAGTTTCTTCCTGATCGCCTGTGTTTCTTCCCACGCTCCACCTGTGTTTCTTGCTCCTAAACTTGCTCGTGTTACCTTGACCCCAACCTCGCGCGTGTTGCTTGCCGCCCATCCTCGCCACTCCATCAGATGGCCTCAATATTGTATTATGCTTTAACATTTAGCGCACCAAAGACCATCAGGTGAATGATCAGCTTTTTGTGGGGTTCTCTGGGGGTAAAGAAAGGTTAGGCAGAGCAGAAAAGGACATTGTCAAGGTGGATGGTCATCTGCATTATCTGCTATGTATTGGCTAGGGAGCAGCCCCTAGAAGGAATGAGGACTCGCTTCAACATGGCAAGGCTGGTCCTACTGCATTGTCTCGTGAAATGCCTGTTTTTGATATCTGCCAGGCGAATGTATGATGGAATTCCGCGTGCGTTTTTCATGCATGCCTTAGGAACTCCGTCATTTGTTCAAATGCGTTTTTTACATGCATTTGTTCTTCACGGAAGTTGTTTTTACGACTTACCTTAGGGGCGCTGGATATTGGAATAGTTTAATTTACTATTCCAACTGCAGTCGGCGCAACAGTAGGGAAGGTGTCGAACTTTAATTCCAATACGACTCCACCATTGCACCCCCCTAAAGCAAGTTGCCAAAGTCTTGCATGCAGAACGATTATGTGCTAAAGATGCATTTGTTCTGTTGCCAGCCCTGTGAAGGCACAGCATGATTCTGGCTTCATCCTAAAGGACTTTTCCCCTGCTAGGCTATGACATGGGCATCCGTGCACACAATTTTCACTGGTGCCTTGACAGTCGGTTCTGATGGGAAGATAATTTTCCTGTTCAGCACTACAGGACTTTTGTGGTGCCCACACCTCAGGCCCTTCACCTTGGGAAGTAATGCTTTGGTATCTGTTCTAAAGGTGAGGAATCTATTGTTAGAAGTATCCATTAGCAGATCAAGTTACTTACCTTTGGTAATGCTATTTCTGGTGGATACTCTATTTAACTGCAGATTCCTCACCGCCTTCCCATTCAGGGATATCTTAAGGATTTTGGGGGCCTGAAGCCAAACATATTTGGGGCCCCTGTTTAGCTGTGAATTTACGATCCAGTTTCAGCTCTTTCATGCCCTCTTTGGCCAGGTCACTGACAGTGCAAAGATGCACTCGTACAAATTCTAAATGTGTTTCAATCAAATATCCAGCAATAGTGCTGTTTTTTCAATATTCTAGAACAGCAGCCACTCACTAATGTTGCTGCATATAATCTTTGTACATAGGAACAGTGGTCCTAGAAGAGTTAATACAATATAAAAATCACAACATAAATTCAAGACTGAGACAAAAGGTATTTGTTACTCATGGTGTTTAATTCACACTGAGCAATTATCCGTTATTGGCTCTGTTCACATATTTTTGTATACAGTGTTGTCCCTAGGTGGGGATTACAAGGGGAAGCCTGGGTGGGGTGATTGTGATTCAGGTGAGGGTAGGGCAGTGACTGCAAAAGTGTAGTGTGCATCAAAATAATATATCACTTAGAAAGCAAGTGGCTCATTCTTCGAGCCTTTTAATCATAATTTACCCCCAAAAAATCTTTTGTTGTAGCCATGGTTTAGATATTAACACAGTACTAAATCTCTGTTCAAGCTGGCTTGATTGAAAAGTACAGAGCTGGTTCTAAGGGCGCCCCCTGAAAGTCTGGGAGCCAGGGGCAGAGCCCACTTTACCCATGCCGTGAAATGTTTCTGTTCAACTTATCCTTTCTATGGAGACATCTCCCATTAACATCTAAAAAGGTCCCAAATTAGAGATCTGCACACTGGTACTGAGTACTGGTACTGCTCCGTAACCGAGGGCGCAGAAAGAATCACTCAAAAAATCGATGTCGGCACGCAGGGATGGCGCCTATATTGGGCTTCACTCCGTCATTGCCGGGTGGAAAGTGGTCGACACGTAGCCGCACAATTCCACTTAGGGCTGCGCTTGAGCACTGCTATAAAAACCCAGATTGGTGCCTTGAGAATATTCTAAAGGTAAGGAATCTTTTGTTATTTCAATTAAAGAGCAGTACCGAAGGTAAGTAACTTGTCCTTCTGTGCATTGATGAGAATGGAAACAGGCTTGTGTATTTCCCAGTATGCTGTTAGCTTGGTTGTGACTGTTTAGTCACATGGGCTTCTCCTATTTCAGGTGCTAGTAGTAGCAGGGGTACAGGGCAAAAATGGTTAATGGTATCAAACATGTCTGGCAGTTTTATAAGAATTTGGTGACTGCTGCTGCTTTGAAATGTTAAGGTATTACACCATGCTTACGTGAAGAATTAAGTAGAGTCCTGGGAGATTTTAATAATTTACCCTCCATCTTCATAAAAAGGTTTAGAGGGCAGGTATTGGATGGAGCTCACAAATGTAACTTTGAAAGGGCAGCAGAGCGACCATGCAGCATAGTAGTATCAAGGGTTGTGTTAGTTAAAGGGAACAGTTCATTTTCAATGTCAGTTCTTATCTGGGAGATCATATCGATGAATAAAGTGTGCACTGATTACATAGACCTTGCAATGGAGCAACTTCCCGATTAGTATTGTCACTATTCCTGGTTAAAATTATCCAAGATATAGAAAACTTGCTCAGACGCATCATCTCAGACATCTGTCACCTGTTGGAATTCAAAACACGTGTGCAATATCCGGAGTGCTTGAATTTGAGAATGATTCAGTGACAACTATGTATCGTGAAGAAAGGAAGTGATGTATAGTGTAGGTTGGAAATGGTCGCTAAGTCTGGGCAGGGTTCGAATGTACTTATTTTGATATACAGACAACATGGTTATCATTGGCTAATTCCATCGCAAAGTGTGTTGCAGGGCTCTTTTGTGTTCTGAGTAGTGTAGCACGCCCAGCAGAGAAAGAGAGCTTGAACAGGCAATACTCTGTGAGCTTCTATGACTCCGATGTAGACATAACACCTGCGTAAACACCATAATGCGTCATAGTGTTGATCATCACTGGCAGAACTACTCTCTTATGCAGAGTACAAAACAGCATTGCAATGCCAACATGTCTGGCTTTTAACTGTAGGTGCCTCTTCACTCGCTGTCAAGTCCAGAAATTCTGTAACTCACTGTACCTGCACTCTGTCACTCATCCTTGCAAGCATGCAACCATTCATCCTTCCTCTGACTCATTTTACATTTACTCGCCCATCTAGTCAACCTCACACACGCATTTAATAAGGCTGCAAAATAAATAGGAAGAAGAAAAACATCTCTGCCTAAACATGGCAGACATCTGCCCGCAATAAAAAGTAAAAGTATGCATTCGCAGCAATGTTTCCTGCAATGGTATTGTATGTGGTGTTTAATCATTTTAAAGTTCCAATATGACCTCCACATTTATACCACCCCATGAGTGCCACCCGCATTAGAAGCAGTGGACATGTAAGATGAGGTGCAGTTGAAATGAGTGGCAGCTGAAATGAGTGGCAGCAAGCACCAAAGTATTACTCTCAGGATAGCTGCAGTATGCTCTAAACAAATGAAAAAGGGATACAGAAAGAAATGAAACTGGACGTAGAAAAAGAAGAAAAATAAACATAAACACTGGACCACCCCACCCGCCTTCACTCTAAAATGCACTTATTTTCGGACTGATGTGCAATATGATCAGGCAAAACACTCTTTCTCACAGCCCATTAGTCCAAGTCTATATCCTGCCCTATATGAGCGACAATCAAACAGACCATTGGCAGAAGATGTCTGATTAAAAGCCTCTCTATATTTGTGTGTGTGTGTGTGTGTGTGTGTGTGTGTGTGTGTGTATATATATATATATATATATATATATATATATATATATATATATATATCAAAAACTCCTTCAAAAAAGAGAGCAGAGGCCACGTTAGGGGAAACACCATGGAGACATCTTTATTCAGACCAGTTTGCTCGGCGAATGCATTTCAGCTTCGTAAAGCCTTCCTCAGCGCCCACAGTCATTAACAGTTTATTCGACGCCAGCGTGGTTTAAATATCCTGCCCCTTGCTGTTACGCTGTGTTCTACTCTGCCCCCAAGACTGAGTCCCTGCTCACCTGCTGCAGTTTGCGTGGTGTGAGCAAACTGCAACTCCCAGAGTTCACCATTTCGTCCAGGTAAGTGATGCGGGGGTGGAAAAAATATGCAGAGTTCAGGGCACCACGCTGAAATCAAATCCAATCAGCTGTGTGCTGTCAGAATTCTTGCGCCCCCTTGGGTCCCCAGACCGCACAACCACAAAACCACAGGAAATATTCCGGCGGGGGTAAACATGAAGTCACGAGCACCCAGCGTAGAGTCAATGACCCCATCACCGCCCTTTCTCCTCCTGCGTTCTGTGGCGGACCCTGGCTCATCCAATACCTTGGAAAAAACACATAGAAACAGTCCGTTTCTGCAACAGCCAGTGATAGCCGGGCCACTTGAAATGCGGGGACCTCTGTTGCGTGCCTCTGGCTGACACGTTAAAAATGGCACAAAAACTCCTTCAAAAAAGAGAGCAGAGGCCACGTTAGGGGAAACACCATGGAGACATCTTTATTCAGACCAGTTTGCTCGGCGAATGCATTTCAGCTTCGTAAAGCCTTCCTCAGCGCCCACATATATATATATACACACACACATACATATATATTCACTGAAAAAAACCATAGGTTTCAGCCATGTTATAGTTAAAAATTAGCATTTAAAAAACCTTAGAAATTCACTGAAAAAAACCATAGGTATCACACATGGTATCGTTGGGAATAAGCATTTAAAACCCCTTAGAAATTCGCTGAAAAAACAATAGGTTTCACACATGTTATAGTTAGCTGGACATTTCACTCATACAAAATCATTGAAATTCCCCTGTCATAGTTAATTCAGCTAACTGGTTGAAATGTCCAGCTAACTATAACATGTGTGAAACCTGTGGTTTTTCATTGAATTTCTAAGGTTTTTTAAATGCTTATTCCTAACTGTAACGTGTGTGAAACCGCTGGTTTTTTCATTGAATTTCTAAGGCTTTTTAAATGCTAATTTTTAACTATAACATGGCTGAAACCTATGGTTTTTTCAGTGAATTTCTAAGGTTTTTTTAAATGCTAATTTTTAACTATAACGTGGCTGAAACCTATGGTTTTTTCAGTGAATTTCAAAGGTTTTGTAAATGATCATTTTAAATGTATTCATTGTTATATTTTTTTATACTGATTTACTACATTATTTTAAACTATTTATTTTTTGATATTTTATTTCTTTAAATTACATTACATATTTTTAATATAAATTGAAAAAAATGTTTTTAAAAATATTGAAATTGTAATATATATTTTTTTTATTTAATATTTTTTTAATTTATACATATTTTATAAGCAGGCAATGATATCCTATGGAAGGAAATTCAAGTTACTGGTAAGTACAGTTAAATTTACTTTTCAGGAATAGCAGTGAGCTAGATTGGGGAATTAATTCCTCTTCAATCCTGAGATCCCCTGTGAGCCAACTAACCCACCAGGTAACTCCAGTATGCGTGAGGGCAGCTGTGTTGCAGAGGGGTGTTCAAAGGGCACGCCCCCTTTTTACAACACTGCAACATAGCTCCGTGGCGCTTACTGGAGATACCTGTTGGACTAGTTGCCCACTAGGGGACCTCTGGATTGAACAGGAATTAACTCCCCAACGTAAAACGCGCCTCAGGGCATGTTTGCACTCACATGCATGTTCTTACATCACCTCAAGCCCCGCTCCCTACCTTCACCACTGTGCTAATGCGCCCTGTAAAGTGTTCTAAGTTGGGGGATTAAGTCCCCTTACATAGTGGGGGTCCCTGGGAGCCAACTAGCCCACCGGGAACCTCCAGTGTTCGCCAGGAGGCTGCATTGCAGAGAGGTTTAATGAGGCCACCCTCCTTTTTACACCTCTCTGCAACACAGCCTCCTGGCGCGTTTGCAGAAGGGGAACCAATTCCCCTTGCATACTGGGGGTCCACGGGCCTAACTAGCCCACCTGGAACCTACAGTATGCGCCAGCGGGCTGCATTGCTTTGCCTCTGGTGGTGATCCCCGGGGCAGTGTGGGGGGGATTTGGGCCCCCCCACACTTCTTTTTCACTATGCCCCCGGGATTTGGCCCCCCCTGGGGGGTAATTTGGAAAAAAAGCAGACCGGGTTTTAAAAAAAAATTGGGGGCCTTGGGGGTCCTTGTGGGTCCCCCTGAGCAGGCCTAGGGGGTCAGGGTGTTTCTACCCTGCCCCCTTTTTGCGTTCTGCACGTTTGTTTTTCTGCTTTCTTGTGCCTCGGTCTACCGAGCACAAGATAGCTGCCAACACTTCCTGGTTTGGAGTGTTCACAGCCAATGAGCATGCAGCTCGTACTCGGAAAGGTATGCGTATGGTACTCGTACGGTACTCGTACCCCGCGATTTTTGTCCCCCAAAAAATTGGGGGGGGGTCCTTGTGGGACCCCCCTGAGCAGGCCTAGGGGGTCAGGGTGTTTCTACCCTGCCCCCTTTTTGCGTTCTACACGTTTGTTTTTCTGCTTTCTTGTGCCTCAGTCTACAAAGATGGCTGCCAACACTTTCTGGTTTGGAGTGTTGACAGACAGTTGACAGCCAATCAGCATCAGCATCAGCTCGTGCTCGGAAAGGTACGCGTACGTACTCGTACGCGTACCGTACTCGTACCGTAAGCGCCTATAGATATACTTATGATTTTACTTTTGATTATCTCAGGAACTACTGAATGGATTTACACCATTTAACAAAGAGTGAGCTGCGAACCGAACTCTACCTTTATGCCAAATTTGGTGTAATTCCGTTCAGCCATTCGGGCTGTAGCCCTGGCTAAAGGTCCTATGGAAAATTGCATGGGGAAAACACATTTTGGGACCCCCTTTTTTCTCGGCGCCCGCTGCACGTATTGTGAGAAGTTGGCCTGGTATATGATGATCACTATTCTAGTGAGCACCTTCCACCAGTCCAAACAACCCTTATGGTGATGGTTGTAAAGTCAACCTTATAGACCAGCTATCCTAGAGGTAGCATGGACAAAACAGTTTTGGCTTTGGCAACCTCAGCTAACCTGATCTGCCAATAGCCAGCTGTCAAATCAAATGTGCTCAGAAACTTGGCAGAAGCCAATCTATCAATGATCTCATCTGCTCTTGAAATTGGGTGAACATCTGTCCTAGTGACAGCATTGAGACCTCTATAGTCCACACAGAACCTCATCTCTCTCCTACCATCTTGGGTGTGAGGTGTTGGTACAAGGACTACTGGGCTGGCCCATGGGCTCTTTGATGGCTCAATCACTCCCAGTTCCAGCATCTTCTGCACATCAGTCTTTATACAGTCCCTGACATGGTCAGGTTGCCTGTAGATCTTATTCTTCGCAGGCAGACTGTCACCAGTGTCCAACTCAAGGGTGCACCAGTTAGTCTGACTAGGTGTTAGTGAAACAATATGCCTGTAGGACTGTAGAACTTGTCTGCAGTCATGTTGCTGCTGGTCAGAGAGGCTGCCAGCTAAGGTCACACCATCAACTGAACCATCATCAGGGTTCTGAGATAACAGGCCTGGGAGAGGGTCACTCTCTTCCTCTTGCCCCTCGTTTGTAGCCATGAACAAGCCCATGTCTGCCCTGTCAACATATGCTTTCAGTCTGTTGACATGGAGTACCCTGGGGGGGCTCCTGGGAGTTCCTAGGTCCACCAAGTAGGTGACCTCTCCCTTTTTCTCAACAATGGTGTGGGGCCCAGACCATTTGTCCTGGAGTGCTGCTGGGGCTACTGGCTCTAACACCCACACCTTCTGTCCTGGCTGGTACTCAGTCAGCACAGCCTTTTGGTCATGCCAAGCTTTTTGAAGTTCTTGGCTAGCCTCAAGGTTTTTGGAAGCCTTCATATACTCCGCTATTCTGGAGCGGAGACCAAGTACGTAGTCCACTATGTCTTGTTTAGGCTTTTTGAGAGGTAACACCCATCCTTTCTTCACTAGACATAGGGGTCCTCTTACAGGATGTCCAAACAAAGGTTCAAAAGGGCTGTAGCCAACCCCCTTCTGTGGGACCTCTCTGTAAGCAAACAGAAGGCAGGGTAGAAGGATGTCCCATCTTCGCCTAAGCTTTTCAGGTAAACCCTTGATCATACCCTTTAGGGTCTTATTGAACCTTTCAACAAGCCCATTACACTGTGGATGGTAGGGAGTGGTGAATTTATAATTTACACCACACTCTTTCCACATTGCAGTTAAGTATCCGGACATAAAGTTTGCACCTCTGTCAGATACTACCTCCTTTGGAAAGCCCACTCTTGAGAATACTCCCAGGAGGGCTCTTGCCACAACAGGAGCTGTTGTGGTCCTTAGAGGAATAGCTTCTGGATACCTGGTGGCATGATCCACTACCACCAGTATAAATCTGTGCCCAGATGCTGTTTGGGGATCCATTGGTCCAACAATGTCTATCCCAACTCTCTCAAAGGGTACCTCCACCACAGGCAGTGGTATCAGGGGGGCCTTTGTAGTGCCACCTGCTTTGCCACTGGCTTGGCAGGTTACACAGGAGCGACAAAACTTCTTAGTTTCTGAAATATGGGGCCAGTGAAAGTGAGGGACAAGCCTGTCCCACGTCTTGTTCTGGCCCAAGTGTCCTGCCAGGGGAATATCATGGACTAAGGTAAGAAGGAAACTCCTAAAGAACTGAGGTATTACCAACCTCCCGGAAGCACCAGGCTTGGGGTCTCTAGCCACAGAATAAAGGAGTCCTTTATCCCAGTACACTTTGTGGGTACCTTTAGCATTCCCCGCAGCCTCAGAAGCAGCTTGCTGTCTGAGGGGTTCAAGAGAGGAACAGTCTAACTGTGACTGCCTCAAGTGTGCCCTTGAAGGCCCCCCTGTCCCAAGAAACTCAACCTGGTCAGGTTCAAGCTCTTTTGGGACAGTTCCCTCAGAGGTCTCAAAATCAGCTTCCTGTGAAGGCTGCTCCTCACTAGTAGGCAGGGGGGAAGGCACTGCCTTTACTCTACTGCTTTTTCTCTTGGAAGGTACTTGGTCCATTGTTCCAGGATCCAAGACCTGTTCAGTGAGGCACTTTTTGGCCTGTGACCTGATCACAGCAAGGACATGTGATAAGATATACCTAACATCTCAGCATGAGTCCTGTACTCCACTTCTGACCATTGTGAGGATTCAAGGTCATTGCCCAACAGACATTCAACGGGGAGATCTGCACTTACCACAACTCTTTTTAGGCCAGTTACCCCTCCCCAGGAGAAATTAACAACTGCCACTCTGTGTAGTGGTGACATTGCTAGCATTGGGCACCAGGTAATTATCACCCAGTATAATCTACCCAGGGTCCACAAAGTCAGATGTCACCATGGTGACACTGGCACATGTGTCCCTGTATGCTTGAGCCACTTTATCATTTATCAAAGGTGTCTGTCTGTATTTGCCCAGAGTACTAGGACTCACAGTAGAGGATATAGCCATGTCCACATCACAGACTAGAACATCCTGAGTTGGTATTCTGACTAGGCCAGAATCCATCTCAGTACCTAGGGTTAACCCTACTCATACCCTTGGATTGAGAACTATCACTGCCAGCTGAACTAGGGGGTGCAGTTGCCTTGGGGGCAGCAGTGGTAGGGGCTGACTCTTTCTTGGAGCAGTCACTGGCCCAGTGACTAGTGGCCTTACAAAAATTACACCAAGGTTTCCTTTGGCCATCTTTCTTCATTGGACTTTTGGGGCCCTGTAGAAGACTTCTGGTCTTTTTGTTTCTTCTCCCCACCCTTCTGGTCTACCTTTTTCTGATCACCACCTTGGACCTGGTTTTTCTGCTTAACCCTGGTTCTGGCCCATTTGTCCGCCTTCTTATCCAATTCTTGGGGGGAGGTCAGATCTGAGTCAATCAGGTGTTGATGCAACAGCTGGTTCTGACAATTGTTAAGTATTTGCTCTCTCATGATCAAATTATACAATCCTGTATAGTCTTTAACTTTACTTCCCAACAACCAGCCTTCCAGAGCCAGTGGCACAATCAACAAAATCAGTCCATCCCTGAGTCTGTCTCTTCTGGGTATCTCTGAACATCAACCTGTACTGTTCAGCGGTTAAGCCAAACCCATCAATCAGAGCACTCTTCAGGACCATGTAATTGTTAGCATCAACATCACTAACTGTGAGGAGCTTATCTCTACCTATTTCTGAAAAGGAGAGCCACAAGATTGCTGCCCACTGACTTTGGGGTACCTGCTGTACTTTGCAGGCCTTCTCCAAAGCAGTTATCCATTTGTGGATATCATCCCCTACTTGGTAAGGGGGAACAATCTTACTCAGGTGTCTATTGTCATAGGACCTGTATTTATCCTTAGGGATACTGCTGCCACCAGTGGGCTCTAGCCCACCTAACTTCCATTCTCTCTCAAAGGCAAGTTTTTCCTTGGCTAGGGCAAATTGCTCTCTCTCAATTCTGAGATTGACTTCCCTCATCCTAGCCTGGTGTTCTCTCCTCTGAGGAGATGTCATTCCCCTCTGAGAACCCCTAGAAGCATTGGACTGATGGGACTCGCCTGAGCTAGACCTATCCCTCCTATACCTCTGGATAAGCCTACTTATAGGCCTGAATGGGGCTACCCCATTCTTAGCCCCTAAGTGGCTTAGGTTAGCCTGGCTAAGTCTCCTAACTTGGACCTTGCTATCATCATCCCCAGACTCCCCTACTTCTTCCTCATACTCTAGGACAGGGGGATCAGTAGTATCATCTGAAGAGGGTAGGACCTCATCTGCATTCCCTGCAGGGTCTGCACCAGAGGCCTTTAGAGCTTCAGACTCATCTAAGAGCTCTAGGAGTTGCTGAAGTGTAGGGTTGGACCCTTGTTTTAGCCTTCTTGTTGTACACAAGTGTCTCAGTTCCTTGAAACTAAGGATAGAAAATCTGGAGGGTACCTTCGGAGGGTTACTCTCCACAGGTTGGAGTCCACTGGGCTCTCCTGTGCCAGACATTCTTTAGTGAGGTGAAGGTGATGCACCTACCTACACTAAGTGTTTTCCTACTGAACCTCTCTAGGAGTTGTAGTCAGGGTGTGCTAGGCCCTTTGCTCTACAAAAAATAAGTTCAGTAGAACTTAAGTATTCTAATCTTGTTTTATATGTACCTATAGGTACTTGTATGATCTTCCAAATGATATTGCAAAGATTACAATGGTAAAACAAAAGCAAGCTGAAATCCCAACCGCTGCACACCAATGTGAGAAGTTGGCCTGGTATATGATGTTCACTACTCTAGTGAGCACCTTGCACCAAACAACCCTTATGGTGATGGTTGTAAAGTCAACCTTATAGACCAGCTATCCTAGAGGTAGCATGGACAGAGCAGTCTTAGGCTAAACTCAAGAGGGCATGTGAAGCCAGCTGTTTTACCATATGCAATCCCATTAATACCAAACGAACGGACACCACACAGGATATATATTCAAAATATATATGTATTTATTTCTAAATCAATCCCCTGAACTCTTTATGAGCACAGAAGCACAAGCGCAAAACAAGTAACTTAATAGAATATACAAAAGTTGCACAAATATGGATAGGCCCTGGTGGCCCGCTAAACCATATACTAAAAAAGTGGTATAAGAACCACGTCACGAACAATGGTAAGGCCTAGGGCTTTGGGAATTGCTGGGGCTACACTGGACTAATAATAGTTGGGGAGCAGGAGGCCCACGGGATGCGGGTGTAGTGTCTAAATGCACACACATGCACACATAGAAGTCAATGGGTGCATAAAGTTGGAAAGTTAAAGGTTTGGGAGTCTTCCGACTGGACTAGAAGCTAACCACTTGAAACTAGGACACTAGGAGAGTTACTCTACACAGGAGCACCGCAGTACTCTCGTTACCTCACCCACAGGAAGCGGGTGCATAGGTCCCAAAGTGTGTCAGGTTCGTCGTGGAGTTCGATGGAGCCTTGGAGAAAAGATGCTGAAGGCAGCCAGGCGATAAGAGTCCGGGTGGATCCAAGGGTGGGTCGAAGATGAAGAGGACCTGAAAGCAGAGGGGACAGAGTCTAGGTCACTAGCCAGTGACCAGGAAGGAACCAGGCGATGTCGCGTTGCAATCAGGTGCTGATGGGAAGCTTGTCTCTGCAGCCATGTGGACCAGGAGGTGTCGACGATGACCAGGAGTCGGGCACGGACTGCCCCACGAAAACTCTCACTGTCGGCGGGGTCGGCTTCAGGATTGGAGTCAACAAGCCTTGGCGAAGGCAACCCACACAGGAAACGAAGTTGGCTTCTTACTCAGACCAGCAAGGTCTGAGGGGCTGCTTATTTTCAGGGAAGCAAGGGCCAGCCTGGGGCCAGCCTGGAGTCACCAGACCAGTGGTGGAAATTCAAAGGATCGTCGCCAAAATGGCAACTAGCCAACGGGCAAGTGACCGGGCAGACGCGTCGAGCAGAAAAATGCAAAAGGGCCCCACGCAGAACTCGAGAAGTGTGCAGGGCAGATCTTTGGTGCAGATGCTGCTAGGGGCTGGGGCTTCTTGGTCCCCAATGCACAGCTTCAAGGAGGCCTCAGGTGCTGCACAGTTAGCAGGTTACAGACTTTTCAAGATGGCCGGTTCCACGTCTCTCGTCGCCTCCACGGGTCTCAGCTTTGCAGGGACTGTGGATCAGGCTGTTGGATGTCTGGGAATCTGGTTCTCGTTGGGCTCTGTACTCGGGCTCCAGCGGGAGGCGGCAACAAAGCAAGTAGTTGATCACTGGATGGTGCCTGCTTGTGCAGGGTGGTCACTCCTTGACCACAAGGGAGATTCTTCAGTCGTCTTCAAGTAGATCGTCGAAGGTCCAGAGTTTTGTATCAGAGTTTCAGTCAGGATTAATCTAAAGTCTTGGGACTCAGCTCCTACCTACATACCGAATCTAGGGGCTGGATTACCTGCTAGGTCCCTCCTATGGGTGGGACAAGGGAAGGGGGTGGTTATACCCCTTTCCCTTTGTCCAGTTTTGCGCCAAAGCTGGGGCTGGAGAGCCCCAGCACCAGTTTGAACTGGACTATGCATGGGACACCTTGTGTGCCCCAGGTAGTGTCTCCTTTCTTTCAGCCCTCCCTGCCCTAATACAAAAAACCCTGTCTGGGGTGGTACTAGCACCTCCCAAGACAGGAAACCTATTGTCCAAGCCTCCCTCGCTGGAAGGACTCCCAGCAGCAGGTGGTCAGACTTGTGACTGTGGCAGCAGCATCCATTTTGTGATGCTGAGGCTCTGGTTAACTTTAACCGGTATTGGTAGGAACAACATGTCTTCTCCCTCTAGAAGGGTGGAATGCTACCCCCGTTGCCAGAACTGGCGAGGGGGTAGTATTCCAAATCGTATGACACCTTACTCGACATGTTTTGATAAATCCAAACCATAGTTAGCATTTAACCGCGAGGATTATAATGCACTTAAGAGTATATGGTATGGCAATATCGTAGAACAGCTATAAGGACATGGTTCCGAAAGCTGCAGACAGGCTCAGCTCATGCTAGAGCACCATCTCACATAAAACCAAGCATTCTGCCTCCAGGATTGTTAAGGCCTGCCGTAGGAGTGACATATAGGTATATATGTGTCTAGATATAAGGTTAGATATAGGAATACTATATCTTAGCAAGCGGTGATTACACCACCTTGCCCCAGCTGAGTGATCAGCCAGTTCTCTCAACTTGGATGACCAGCCAGGGGTGGCAAAAGATATCCTACAGCCCCTGGTAGGCCTTGGATGCACCTATGCTTTGTGTACCTATAGTACACTGTACAGGGGCTCATAAGGTGATCCAGTATCCAATTGGTAATGCACCTAAAGTACATTGTAGTGAATTTAGAGAGAGAACAGCTGGGCTGTGTGTCTGATTAGCAGGCTCACAGCCACATTAAGTCTAAAACCAGTGAAGCAAAAAGAAAAAAGTGGGGTGGCAATAGAAAATCAGACCCTACTCTCCTACACGAATCACCCCCAAACTTTCAAGGAAGGAGCCGGAGCAGAGCAGGCAATTTTCTTGGAGAAATTCGCGAAGATTCGTCCACCGGCGCCAAAGTTATTCCAAATAGAATGTTGCGGATTTCCTATGGAAACTAGGTTTTACCGCCAGTAGGTAATATATACATATATATATATATATATATATATATATAAGACCTAATGAATGACAACAATGTCATTCTAAAACCCTCGGACAAAGGGGGCAACGTAGTACTGATGAGTAGGGAATATTACAGAGGTGAAGCATTAAGACAATTGTCGGATGACAAATTTTACATCAAATGCAACACCGACCTTTATCAGCAAAGTATAATAAAGTATACGCGAATATGATACGCTAATAAGGAAATGGTATGATGCACAAATGCTCAGCAAGGATGAACATCTATTCCTACGAACCAGCCAACCTCTGACCCCAACTTTCTACCATCTCCCTAAACTTCATAAAGACAGTGAGCACCCTCCTGGCCGTCCTATTGTCTCATCCATAGGCAGTCTCACAGAAAACATGTCTCGACTAATAGACAATACCTTATTTCCCTTAGTGATGAACTTAAAATCATACGTCCAAGATACTAAGGACTTTTTGAATAACATCCAGGACATAAGGTTGGAACCAAACTGCCTTTTGATGGTATTGGACATTTCTAGTCTTTATACGATAATAGAACATGGCCATGGACTATTAGCATTACAAAATTTTCTTAACCTACGTCAAATGAGATTCGCAAAGCACAATATCGTGATTTTAGAATTTGTGAAATTTTGTCTCAATAATAACATCTTCTTGTTGGAAGAACAACTTTACAAACAAGTGTCTGGGACGGCGATGGGTACCTGCTTTGCTCCCAGCTACGCGAATCTTTTCGTGGGCTGGTGGGAGGAGCAGGTGCCCAGGAGCTGCTTGGTGGGGCAGGAGAGAGGTGAAACAGTATGCTGGCACCGCTATATAGATGACCTTTGCATCATATGGCGGGGCTCAAGAGATACGGCGGAAGCCTATATCAAACTACTCAATAACAACGAGTACAACTTGCACTTTTCAGGGACCAGTGATCCGGTGGCAGCGGTTTATCTGGACCTGAAAGTGTTTGTAGAAGGGGGCCAGCTTCATACCTCTCTCTATAGAAAAGAAACTGCTGGGAACTCCACTCTTTTCGCCAGCAGCAGTCACCCACCTCAACTAGTGAATAGTATTCCGTACGGAGAACTACTACGGCTCCGTAGGAATAGCTCCAAAGACCAAGATTTTGAAGCAGCTGCTTCAAGTTGTTTGAACAGGTTCAGAGCAAGAGGATATGGGAAAGAATTGCTACAAGATACTTTAAGGAGAGTAAGAAAGATCCCTAGACACACACTACTAACATCTAAGCCATCCAAGAAAGGACGAAGGAAAGAGCTAATGACAGGCGAAGGTACAGGGAAATTCCGAATGATAACTCCCTTCTCCTCAGGAGCAAAAGATCTGAGAGCCATGCTACAGAAAAACTGGTACATTCTCAAAACTGATAGTGTGCTCAGTGAAGACCTGCCCGCACACCCATTGGTGACATTTAGTAAAGCCAGACCGCTGGGGGATCTATTAGTCACCAGTCATCTGGAGAAACCGCAACCTAGAAACAACACACTGAAAGAAATGAGGGGTTTCTTTCCTTGCAGTTGCTGCAAAGCCTGCTCAGGCAGCAAACGCGTTCTATCCTATGTCATACCTGACACAGGTAGAACGATGAAAATAAAAATGTTTATTACCTGTAGCACCCCCTTTGCAATCTACTGCCTGGTATGTCCATGTGGTCTTCGCTATATTGGAAGTACCATCAATCAGTTAAAACTGCGAATACTAGAACACCTCAGGGCCATAGACAAAGCGGATCCTTCGTATCCTGTGGTCCGCCATTTCGCAGAGTGCCATAGCAAGGACCGCAACCAGCTACAATACTTCGGTCTAGACACCATTGAACCAAATCTAAGGGGTGGAGACAGACTTAGACGACTACGTAGACTTGAGTCTAGGTTTATCATTGATTTGTCAACAAAACACCCTCGAGGTCTGAACAGTGGGGAAGAACTGGCTTTTCACTTTGGCAAATAATGTTGTATTGTTTCTGAAATTAATCTTTATATCCGCTGACCTTGCATGATGCCTTATGTAATCCAAGATAGAGAGATGTTTCATCTATACATAAGTGCGTACATCTACGTGTATATATATATATATATATATATATATATATATATATATATATATATATATATACACTTACACCCTTTACTAAGCACATGCAAGGACAATCAGCAAATTAGGATAATATAGATTTGTAAAACTGTACAATGTATCTGGAAATTTGGAATATCTTTTCGAACATGAATAGATCAACATCATTTATACCATCATGAAAGATAGACAACTGGTGCCATTTTTTCTGGCTGCTGTTGGCTGCATCGGTCGTTAGAAGTTTCACTTTGACTGTTTGTAGCCATTAGTAGCCTTTTTGGAGGAACATTTCGTTTCCACCATAATGTGAATATGTATTGCCATGATTAATTATGATTTGAAGCTTCATGGGCTCTGGTGTTTTGAACTGTTTTTCTTTTTCTTTAAAAAATACGACTTGTCTCATTATAGTCTGATCACATAATTACATGGACTATGTTAGTACATGGGACACAAGCCGATCCACGGCTCAATAACAATGTTATTTCAATGCATTTGAATATAATTATACCCTTTGACGCAGAACTGCCATCTAACTGTGGGCTTGATCAATGTTGTAGAATCAATGCACTTTGAATAATATGTGTCATAACATCACTACAAGATGGCGCCCATAAGCGACGTATAGGGGTGATGTCCTATGTCTATGTTTTCATGATGTAGAAAGAAAGAAAAACGTTATTTATATAACATGTCGAAATGGAGTGCTTTATACACTGACGAAGGCAGTACGCCGAAACACGTCTGTGTAGCTTCTGCACATAATAAACGCTATGTGGACACCGGAATCCCTTTGAGTGCTGCTATTTCTTTCTCCTAAGTGAATGTGGGAGAAATTTGGAGCGTAATATCTATATATATATATATATATATATATATATATATATATATATATATATTTATATACACACACACATATATATACATACACATATATACACACACACTTTTATGAAACCCTCACTGGATGATGTCATCAGTGATGTCATTTGAGAAGTAATCAGTGATGTCATTTGAGATGTCATGAGTGATATCACTGACCATGTCATGAGTGATGTAGATGGAGTGGTTATTAGCAGTGAATTGCGGGAGCATAAGGTATAGTTGGCTCAGGTAACTACAACTGCCAAATTTCTATGGTTTTGTGTGTGTAAAATCAGAGCCTATCTATCTGAGCCTAACAATAACGTCCCTGTAACCTGTTTGTTTTTTCTGTGAATTTCTAAGGGTTTTAATGCTAATTCCTAACTATTAGGCCACTTTAACATTTGTTTGTTTCTTAGCTAGTTTCACCACATTTTATTTAATAAAAATTGCACTACAAATTCACCTATAAGTTCAATTTAGTAATAAACATTTTTAAAAGTTTATAAGTACATTTTATTCACATATTTATTCGTATTTTCCATTGTAAAAGTAATGATTAACAAATCAAGGTAAGATAACTTATGTAGTCTTTCTAGAAATTCCATACACCAATGTTTTTCTTTTTTCTATTCATTTTATGGATCCGCTCCCAACCGGAAGCACACATTCAATACTAAAACATAACATTTAGTACAAACATATGCTATTGCAATTTCAATAAGTGGACAACTGCCTGTGAGTGACTGTGTGGGTGTGTGAATGGCTACATGGGTATGTGAGTGGGAGTGTGAGTGGCTGTGTGGTTCTGTGAGTGGGAGTGGTTTTGCAATCCTGTGAGTGTGTGTGAGGGGCTGTATGGGTGTGTGAGTGGCTGTGTGTCTGTGAGTAGGTGTTTGAGTGGTTTTGTGGGTCTTTGACTGGGTGTGCGTCTATGGGTGTTTGAATGGTTGTGTGTGCGGGTGGCTTTGTGAGCGTGTAAATGGATATGTGATTGTGTGAGTGTCTGCTTGGCTCTGAGAGTGGTTGTGTGAGTCTGCGAGTGGGTGTGTGAGTGAGTTGCTGTATGGGTGTGTGAGTGAGGGGTGTGCGAGTGGTTGTGTGGGTGTGCATGTAAGTGACTGCAATGGTGTGTGTGTTTTTTTGGGTCTGTGATTGGGTGTGTGAATGTTTGGGTGTTTGAGTGGGTGTGTGAGTGAATGTGTGAGTGGCTGTGTGGGTTCTATGAGTGAGTGTGTGAGTAGTTTTGTTGGTCTGTGAGTGGGTGCATGGGTGTGGCACTTGGTGTGTAAGTGGTTGTGTGGGCGTGTGAGTATTTTGTGGGCCTGTGCCTGGGTGTGTGAGTGGCTGTATGGGTGTTTGACTCGGTGTGTGTGTGTCTGTATGGATGTGTGTGAGTGGGCAGGTGTGCGAGTGGTTGTCTAGGTCCCTGAGTGGGCATGTAAGTCGTTGTGTAAGTGGGCATGTGAGGGTGTGATGGGTGGGTATATGAGAGTGGGTGTATGGATGTGTGAGTAAGTCTATGAGTGGATTTGTGGGGGTGTGTGAGTGGCTCCGTGAGTGGGTGTATTTTTTTTATTGTCTGCTTGATCTGTCATGGATTCGCTTGGGGGCCTCGCTGATTGCCGCTGTGGATCTGCGGATCCTCGCATGAGCAAAAAACAGCTTCCCACATTTTCTTGCCCAAGAGGGATCTCACAGACCCCTCCATCAGTCTCATAGGTTAAGGATACCTGTATCCTGACCCCTTATATCCTATGGACTCCCTGCGACTGCCAGTAGGTAGTTATTGGTAGGACCTAGTTTCCTTTTTTTTAAAAAACATTTTTATTTATGGGTGGCACAAGCAAATTAAACACATACAGACCATTTCATTTAACAAAACATCCAGCATCTGCGTCAATATTACAAGAAGCAGTTAAAAAAAAAATTAAATTAAAAGAAGAAAAGACAAAAAAGTAAGATGAGTAAGTAGGACCTAGTTTCCATAGACTAAGCTTTTTTTGTTTTCCCAATAACTTTGGCGCGGTTTGAAGAATCATCAACATTTTTTCAAAACTAGTATTCCAATCACTTCAGCTGCTGTCTGGAAAGTTTCGGGGTGATCGGTCAAGCAGGGGCTGAGAAATAGGGGAGGGTCCCAAACTTTTCCCCATGCAATTAGTTTTGGAGTTATTAAAAATAAGATGTATAGATATCTAGGGACATGAACCCTCCGCAGATATGACAGATCTCAAAATGAGATCTGATTGGGTGACAACACTTCAAACAAGAAGTGTAGGCAGCCATCTTGGCATACAAACTTGGCCTGGTCCCAAGAAAAACGTTTTTAAAAAACAGAAGGGGGCAGGGAAGGAATACCCTGACCCCCTGGCCTGATAATGGGGTCCCACAGGGACAGCACTGGGGTCCCCCCAAATTTTTTTTTAAATGTTGCTGCAAATTCGTGGAGGATTCGCAAATCCACAGCAAAAAAATGTTTTAAAACACAAGCACAGGCTTGTTTTTTAATTTGACTACCGGGTGGGCTAAGTCCCGGGGGGAATGGGTTTGATAAAATGACTGGAGGGAGTGCATGTGGCCAACCTACATGGGCCACTTTCATCCCTGGGGACAGCCACTCCCATGGCATTCAAATTATTGTGAAGAGGAGGGGGGCAGCGCTGCCCCCTTGCTCATGCCGTTTTCGTCCCCGGGTACCGATACACCCTGAGGCCTGCCCGTGCATTTATATATTGGGAGGTGGGCATGTGGCTCACCTCCTGGGCCTTTTTCGGCCCCTGGTGTTGCCACCCTCCCAGGGCCCGGCTTAAATAATTAAAGAGAGTGGGGGCCACATGGCCTGCCTCCTCTGGCTGTTTTCAGTCCCTAGTACCCCAAGCCCACGGGCCCGGCCACACTAAAAAATGGCAGGTGGTGCCCGCGTGCCCCCCTTCTGGAGTCATTAACAGCCCTAGGGACCCCATCCCCAGGGCGAGGCTCAACTATGCCCCGGAATGTCCACCCCGGGACATAGTGGTTCCCTGCCAGGAACTTCTGTAGGCAGGGAAACCTCTGTGTGCTCTCACTCTGGAGGATCAATTATAAAGTTCCGGCCAAGCAAGAGCAAACAGTAAGTTAGCTCCCATGCGGCTGGGAGCAGGAAAAATGTTCCCACCTGCTGGGAGCTGACTTTTTGCCTGTTTCCCTGCCTGCTGTGAAGTGAGCAGGGAAATAGATAAAAAAATGCTCCTACTCATAGGGAGCAGCATCTTCTACTACACCCAGCAGGTGAAAGCAATACCAGCTCCCACTGGAGACAGGGAGCCGGCTGGGGCCGCCAGGTAATTTGGGCTCCCCTGCGGCCCCCAACAAAGAGGAAGTGGGTGTCCTGGGGGGGCTCCATGGCACCCACACTTTACTGGACAGACCCCGTGAGATGGGGTCCCCAGGGCAAATATTGGGCTGTGGAGGGGGACGAGTACCCCCTCCCAATTCTTAATTTGGCAGGGCCTACAGAGGTATGGTCCCCACCTCAAAATGGGCCTGGGGTGTTGTGCCTGGCCGCCCTAATTATTAATTGCATTGGCCCTGCGGGATGGGGTGTCCAGGGCCACTATTGACCCAGGGGTATGGTAGCATGCCCCCTCCTCTATCAGAAAACGGTGGGCCCTGGGGGCAGGATTTGGTCTGTGGGGGCCACAGAGCCCCCCTATTTAATAAAAATGAGGGCCTGGGGCATGGGGTCCCTGGGACCAATATTGCCCTGGGGAGGAGAGCTGCATGCCTCTCTCCGACATACGAATTTGGCTGGACCCCAGGAGATATGGGGAGGGGAACTATGTGCCCCCTCCCAATTTACAATAAGGTTGGGCCCTTGGAGATGTGGTCCCGGGGTCAAAATATAGACCGGGGAGTGGGCCACATACCTTCCACCCCTAAAAAAAATGTGGTGGACCCTGGGAGATCTGGTTGCTGGTTGCTGGGTCAGAATCAGCTTAGGGAGGTGGGCTTCATGGCCCCCTCTTAGGTTGGCTGCCTTTGACGGGTTGGCTAGAGGCCCTGCAGCCAACACTTCGCTGCGCATGCCTGAAGACCATGAGCGGTGTGGGGTTGGCTGCATGCAGGAGGTTGGTTGCATTCAGGGTTTGGCCACAGAAAAAACACACTTACCTGCCTGCCTTCACCACTGCCTCCTCTCCCTCTCCCTCTTAGCCCGCTTCCAGGGCAGGAAGCAGGAAGCAGCAAGCACCCGGCTCCCAGCCTCCCTATAGTCAATCACAACGCTGCAATGCAGCTTTGTGATTAGTCTGAGCGCCGTGTATCAGTGCTCAGCCAGAGAATGGGAGGCTGGGCATGTTCTCCATGCAGGCTGTGATGCAGTCTGCATGAAGAACCTGCGAAGTGCGCATGACGATTCAAAGTGTCCTGCGCACTTGGAGTGGACAAACGACTCCTCCCCTGCTCCGTGAGCACAGCGGCCTTTCCCTATCCTGCCCCAACTGAGCAACGGGAAAAGTAAAATAATATTGAGTTATTATCAATTTATTTTTACCTCTTTGACCTGCTCTGTGGCGCGACACACCTCTGCCTTAGCGAAGGAGCCGCCACTGCCAAAATTATTGATTATTCATTTATATACATACAAATTCGAAAAACAAAATAATTTGAATGCTTGAATTACAACCTATGTGTTACGTCTAACATTGTATATTGAGACAGATCTGGTTGCTTAGCTTGAGTCACTTTTCAGCTAGTACTTAAAGTGTTCTGTTTCCCATTGTAAATGCAGAACTAGAAACAGTAGAATGCAAAGTGGCATGGACCAAAAAGCCAGGGCTAACTGAACATCTCACTCCTAGCATTGCACAGCTTGATAGTTCTGAAACATGTCTTAGTTTTGCACTGAGGTTTTGAATCTAGAGAAATGTGTACAGGTGACTTTGGGAGAACCAGTCAGATTGTGGTGCTCGTTTCTATCCCATGTACACGTCACGTCGCACAGCCTTGATAAAAGTGGAACACACATTTAACGTTCTAAGTACGTTCATGTTGGGTAAAACGATGTTTATAATATTTCTTGTCTGTTTCTCTGAGAAGCTTTTAGCCCATGAGTTTCATGTGAGTTTTACTGTGATTGTACAGTGTTCGAGGGTCTTATAAATGCCTAATCAGTAACAAGAACAAGACGTCTCTTTCTGTTGCCTAATATGGTACACTCTTTAACTCTCACCACAACTCCTACTTCTGTGCTTAGCATTTGAGTACTCTGTAAAAGCCTAGCATTTCTAAAACATATCAAACCTCCAGTTCAGGGCATGCTTCAGCACTCCCAGGCAATGCAGAGAACTAGTGGGCGAGGCACATTTCATTTGGCAGAACTGTCTAAAGTAGCAATACTTACCAGTCACCCCAGTGTTACTGTCTGAATGATGCAAAATGTATTTATCAACAGTATTTCTGTTCTTTCAGTGCCTATTTTCATGGCTTTTAGAGTTGGCAGACTTGAATTATACTCAAGTATTCTTGATTTTTTTTTATTCATTTCTTAAAATAGCAAAGAATATGGGGGTGTTTTAGGGGGTTGGGGTGGTTTTTCACATGACAAGTTTTTGCAACAGGAAATGCCTGTACGTCTCTCTCTATATGGCTGCCACTCCTTGGTGGTACACCTTGAAGTGGTACCGCGCTCAAATATAGGGGTTTACAAAGAAAAATAAAATGCCCACTATTTTGAGCCATATCCGAAATGGCACTTAGAGAGCTAGCAAGCTGGTGAACCGGACTCTTTCTAGGGAGGCCCAGGGAAGGGGATTTGCACATGGATGAGAGTTTGAAAACATTGCGCCAAATGTCCTATTTTACAGCAAACATTTCAAAGAAATAGGTCAAAGACGGACACGATTTTCAGGCAGCTCTTAAAGAGAAATCGTGAAATAATCCAAAATGTCAAGGACTGCCTAATTGGGATACTCTTCCACAAGGGCATTGTGAGGTCATTTCCAAAGGAAAATCTGAACAAAGGGGGCCATAATTTGCCCTTTGCGACACAACTTTCAAACAAATTGACTGAAACGTCATCAATTTTACAGCGCATTCTGAAGAGCCATTCGTTAATTATTCAAAGATTTTTTTGTGGTGTGCTAGAAGTTATGATCCTCCCCATAGACATTTAGGTGGGGTTGGGCAGTGGCACGGGGGAATAATTAATCTCCCCTTAAAAAAATCTTTTAAAAATGGAAGCAGAACAGAGCTTTTAAGCCCATGTTCCTTATAAACTTTGCTAGAAAGACATAAATTGTGCAAGCAGTTCACCTAGTCTGGGTATAAATTTGGCATCTATTTAGAATTTTTTTCCATCTTTATTCACTTCATCGCCCATCTCTTTTATTATTCCCATCGTGCCACTTAGCTCTATTTTCATTCATATCAATTCCAAATTACATGGTTGATGCTGGGAAAAACAATGATTGAAGGTTGCACAGATCTGCTTACAGCAGATCTTAAGGCTGGTCTTCAGGTTGGACTTATCTGATAGGCTCAGATGCTAGAGCTACCACGCAACGTCCACGACTCGCCCTCTGCGATTCTTGCAGCACTTGTTCCTACGGACACTTTCATCTTCACTAGTGTTGTTGAGCTATATAGCTACGGAGTAGCTGGTGATCCCAGATCTTGAAGGGACACCTCAGGAGGCTCAAAATCATGGTGATGGGACTTGCTTCTCTCCATATGCACACATTACTTGTTACAATCTCACCATTTATCTCCACTGCACCATTGAGCCTCTTGTGCTGGTGATTGTTCATGAAACGCTATCGAAAAGGATCTAGAATTCCAGCCTGAAAGTCTGTCCTGAATACTCACATGATCTCCGCTTCCAGAAGGGAGAGGAGTCCCAATGGTTGGTCATACAAGTGTTTGTCTTGTTTTCTTCTCTCATAGCTGCACTCCAGTGAGTTGATGGTTGGCAACCAAATTCTCAGTGGGAGGGACGACATCTTTGACTACACACCCAAACAGAATGGATGCCTGATATATAGGCGAGTGTCTCAATACATTCTGATAAATCGATGAATGGACCTCTGTAGATCCATTTGCTTCTCCGTTCCAATATGCCACCAGCAACTGGTTAGTTAGTGTTAACATTATTCTTGTATTCAGAGACTTAAGCTCCTTGAAACAGAGGGGAGGTGTCGGTCTTCAAGCTATGAGGGGAAACTAGAGATGGGTCAATTTTTTCTCAGCGTTGGAGCCACAATGCTATACACTAGGGAGTCACAATGTCTATGTCTACCACAGGCTATCGAGTTAAATAATCTGTCATCAGACATCAATCATCAGGCATAGAACTGATGGCCTGCTGGCCTTGCTCCAGGAAACGCCTTTCCTTCAGAAAAAGACTGAAAACATGGCTGTTCGTACAAGAATAGACGTCTTGTCAAAACTGGTGATCCTACCTGTGAGTTCAGTGCCGGGGCACTCCTAGGAGTAGCTGTGTGCTATACAAATCCTGTTTCATTCATTACTCCTCCCCCCCATAATCACCATATTGTGTTAAAGGGAATCACATGTGCTATGGCAGAATAAAGACATGGGCATGTAAAGTATCAGTACGGATTAGTGTTTGAGCACACCAAATCCTTAGTATAACAACAGTGTTGCTGATTTCAGGGTGTGTGAGTGCGTGGTGCTATCTGATGAATTACATCAGATGCCCAGATGCCAGAGTGTAATGCTGAACACATCCAAAGTGATGACTAGGCCTCATAGGGTACAGTAACTGACCACCAGGACTTCATTTTGGGGTTTTCTGCAGCTGCAGCTTGCGCTTATGACAGTCTGTTACCTTCCTTTGTTAGATTTTGAAGATATAGTTCAACAATAGTGTGCGTACAAGAAGAGGGTATCCCCGACTAGAGTTCCTAATTCGGGATAAATCAAACAATTGAGAATACGATAAATTAGGAACAGGTTGAATTATGGACTTAGACTGACATTAGACAACAGAAAATGTATCTTAACCAAAATTTGGGTACAAAAATATTCGTTCTTTATTAAATCATGATAAGTTTTAAAAAGAGTTACAATGATCTTTGGGTATATGTGAAGACCTTTCTACATATATTGCATACTGTAAATTCCAATTTATGGATTTTTAAAGTGCATTACAGTAAATATTTAAAACATGGCTATAGGTTACAGTGTACTACGCGCGTTTCGGCTGTGAGCCTTCATCAGGAAGCCATGACTGTTTCCAGTTACCCTTATAGGTGGATTGGAATCTGCCTTGGCCGTTCTTAAGGCTGAGATTTTGATTAGTCCTGCCCATAGGCTGTGTTGGGTCTTCCAATAATGGTGTCCGGTAGAGAAGTCGATTCGGAGGAAGAATGCAAAAAACCTTCTATATTCAATTATATCTGGTGCGCTAATATCGAGTTTCTATGTTGGTCGCTTGGTGTGCAAATAAGAAATAGTGGCCTGGGTTCGCGGTCCGCTACAGCAAATTCTTTTCCGACGGTCCCGAGGGCGGTCCAATGATGGATTCTGTGTGGCGTCTCCGGAGTAAATCCCGGTGGGCCGAGAGCGTTATATGGAGGTGTATTTAAGCTCACAACGGGCGCGTTATGTTGCACAAGAGGGTTAGAGGTCCGCTACAGCAAATTCTTTTCCGACGGTCCCGAGGGCGGTCCAATGATGGATTCTGTGTGGCGTCTCCGGAGTAAATCCCGGTCATGGCTTCCTGATGAAGGCTCACAGCCGAAACGCGCGTAGTACACTGTAACCTATAGCCATGTTTTAAATATTTACTGTAATGCACTTTAAAAATCCATAAATTGGAATTTACAGTATGCAATATATGTAGAAAGTTCTTCACATATACCCAAAGATCATTGTAACTCTTTTTAAAACTTATCATGATTTAATAAAGAACGAATATTTTTGTACCCAAATTTTGGTTAAGATACATTTTCTGTTGTCTAATGTCAGTCTAAGTCCATAATTCAACCTGTTCCTAATTTATCGTATTCTCAATAGTTCAACAATAGGCCAGATGTGCTACTGTTCCAGTTGCAAAATCAATTTGTGACCAGTCTTTTTGCGACCAGAAACTTATTTTGTGAACTGACCTATGTACTAATAGGTTGGTTCGCAAAATAAGGATTGAAGGCAAGTCAAAATCTGTCCTAACTAATTAATATTCATTAGGTAGGTTGCAAATTGCAACAAATTCCAACTGGTCATTATTATAGAGATGGTGGCCAGCATTGGTAACAGATCACCATCTCAGACTGACTTTAAATAAAGTATATTTTTTAAAGCAGCCCGTTTTTCCTTAAAGGAAATAGGCCTCATTTTAGAAAAAAAATGTGTTATATAATCAGAAGTTTCAGAGAGTTGGCTGTGGTCTTCTGGGCCACTGCCTACTCCCCCCTTAAAGTTTTACCCCAATTCACAGAGGGAAATGTGCACAAAGTGGTCCCTTTCCCTTTTGCAAATAGTATCCACTGATAAATATGTTACTGAACACCAATTTGGAAGGTAGAACCACAACACGCCCGTCCTAGCTGCAATTTGGCAACCTTTCTGAAACCCATTTTAGGAGATAGTACATCTTTACCAACTCCTTTAATGGGTTTGTTACACTGGAAATAACTTTTTGCGGGCGCACAAATCTGGAGTGTTTGAGACTGCAAAAGAAGTTGTGTACACCTAGCCCTACATTAGTATTTTTCCCCCCTTGCTGTGATATTGGGGTAAAAGGATGTATGGCACTTCCTAGGAAGTTGTGTGGCAGGTCTAAGCTATTCGATGTCTCTTCTGTTCGTACTATGTTTCTAATCAATCAGTGTTTATGAAGCGCTCTTTCACCTGTTAAGGTCTCAAAGCGCTGGGGGGGAGGGGGAGTGGGGCAGCTCTGTTGGGGCCATTCGAAGAGCCAGGTCTTGTGGTCTTTCCTGAATTTATCCAGTGTCATGCTTCGCCGGAGCTGGAGCTCGTTCCATGTGTTGGCTGCAAGGTGGGAGAAGTGCCTTCCACCGCCCTGTTCCTGTGGAAGCGTGGGACGGTGGCTAGGGCGAGGTCGGCTGAGCAGAGGTTTCTCTTGGGTGTGTGGAAGGAGAGGCGGTTGTTGAGGTATTGAGGTCCGATGTTGTGGAGGGCCTCGTATGCGTGCGTGAGCAGCTTGAAAGTTATCCTTCTTTCGATGGAAGCCAGTGGAGGTCGCGGAGGTGTTGGGTGATGTGGTTGTGTCTTGGGTTATCGAGGAATAGTCTGGCTGAGACATTCTGGACAGTATGGAGTTTGTGGAGGAGTTTCTTGTTGAATCCTGTGTAGAGGATGTTGCCGTAGTCCAATCTGCTAGTGATGAGGGCTTGAGTGACAGTTTTCCTGGAGTCTGCGGGTATCCATTTGAATTTAGTGTGCGGAGGGTGTTGAAGCATACGGAGGAGACGGCGTTGATCTGGTAATTCATTGTGAGAAATGAGTCCAGTATGATGCCAAGGTTGAGTGCATGATCTAAAAGTGTGCAAGTGGAACCGCTTAACTCACCATTCTCAGGGCTGGTCAACCCACCCACCTCAGGCCTGGTTAACCCATCCACTTCATGCATGGTTAACCCATCCACTTCAGGCCTGCTATATTTCATGCCTTAGAGCTGGAAACACAAATCTCTACGGGGCTGACTTGAATGAGGACTGTAGGTAAATCTGAAGTCACTGGGAGAAATTGGTGGTCAATTACAATAATACAGAAGGGGACAAAAAGGGATGGGCCTAGGAATCCTTGTGCACAGAGGATGAAGGAACCCTTATTCTCTAGCTTCAAGGCGCACAGCGAGGACAGTTTATATGTACATCAAGAGCTCAAAACTAAAACACGGACTGGGCCACATACAACTTGTGATGGACATCCAGCTGCAGGTATGAAAGTGCGTAGATTATGGGAGAGTTGGCAGATATCAGACCTCACTGCATCTTCAGGCCAAGCTTTATTTGGTGCTTGATTTATATAGCGTGAATTCGAACCGAAGGTATTAAGAGCGCTTTACAGAGCACCAGTTATCTTACACAAGGACATATTAATTTTATTTTTTTGTAGGCATGGGGAGATGAAGTGATTTGCCCAAAATCACAGAATGTTGAGTCGACGCCGAGTTCTAGACTCGAACCTGGTGCCCGAGCTTCAAAGTCAGCAGCTCATCCCCTCAAATGGGCACCCATCTTGCCAGACTGTTTAAGGAATTGGATTCAGCCCTCACCGACCTTCCAGGAGCAGTACCGTTTTGCACAGAGACTTAGTCTAATTGTAGCAGAAGCCTGTCACACATGTGGTACATTGTCCAGCAAAAGTATATTGTGAGGGGCCCAACTGAAGATGCGAGTAAAGAAAGCAGTAAAAGTGATTTGCTGAGGATCACACGGTTTTACCAAGGATTCAAGTCCGGATTGAACCCACGGTCCAGGTGCCAAGGTCGACAACATAGTCACTAGAGGCGCGAGTGAGCAGGTCAAGGGGTGCCGCCAGCCTTCATGCTTGTACTCTTTTCACAACTAAGGAATGGAGGTTGCATTTGCACTCTGCAGACCCACGAGGAAGCCTCACAAATGATTTTCGTTTTTGTCGAGTATTCAAAGTAAGCTAAACTTGTGACGCACATTCCATACCAGAGGCTCATAGCGGATTATTGACCTTTTAACGCATTGTGTGAGAGGGCAGGGAGCGGCGTAGCCAAGGCGCTACAAAACTGCAAGCAGGAAACACAATCCAGCGCGACGCTCGTCCCCGGGTCGGGTGCGTATTGTGTGTTGTGGTGCAGGTGGATGCCGGTCGGACTGGCTGCGGAATGCGGTTGTTGTGCTCCCGCTGCGAGGATCCTCGTGACTTCTCTCCTCGAGTCGTTGGGGGGTGAACAGTTTCTATTCGCCTCCGCCTCGCACGCGCGACGGTTGTTCCCTCACCGCGGACCGCGAACTCGTGTCCAGACGAGGAAAGCTGCCCTTGGGGTCCGCGCCTTCGGGAGGCTGTGGCCGCAATCTGCGTAAAACTCTTCCAGAATACGGACCCGCTACGCCAGTGGCTGCCGCTGGTGAGAGTGACTTTATTTATTTATTTATTTATTTGTGCAATTTTATATAGCGCGAACTTTACCCGAAGGTGTCAGAGCACTTTACATAAGAACCATTTGAGAACATAGCAAATTTTTGCTTTACATAAGAACCAGTTGAAAACTTAAGGATTTAGGATTACATGCGTTACATAGAGGATACAAACAGAAAAAAATTGCAAATGTACAAGAGGTAGAGTCACATAAGGAGGAGATACAAATTGAAATACTCTAGGCATATACTGGTGATATCTCTATCTACAAAGGGAGGGATGTACCATGCTACAACGCATACCATTACAACTACCTACCGTTACAACGCGAACATTACAACGCATACCATTACAACGCATAGCGCTTTGGGGTGCTGGATAGTGGTAAGTATAATTTACTATTCTAACTCCAGTCCCCGTGGACCCTAGGGAAGGTGTTGGATAGTAAATTATACTTATTCCCTATCCTAGAGCGCCCCCCAGCGCAATGCGTTGTAATGGTATGCGTTGTAAAAGTCGCGTTGTAACAGTAGTGCGTTGTAACAAATGCGTTGTAACAGGTGTATACCACAAAGGGAGGGGATACACATGGATATACTCTAAGAGTCACATAGGAATCGTAGAGAGCATAGCGGACTACTACATACACTAGTGATTAGAGTTATCTCTATATACATAGGGAAGGGATAAGACTGGATATACTCTAAGAGTCACATAGGAATCGTAGAGAGCATAGCGGACTCCTGCATAGTCTAGTGGTTAGAGTTATCTCTATATACATCGGGAGGGGATATGACTGGATATACTCTAAGAGTCACATAGGAGTGGTAGAAATTACAAAGGTCTACTGCATATACTAGTGATTAGAGTTATCTCTATATACATAGGGAAGGGAAACACATGGATATACTCTAAAAGTCACATAGGAGACTAGTCGTTAGAGTTATCTCTATATACATAAGGAGGGGAAACACATGGATATACTCCAACAGTCACGTAGGAGACTGGTCGCTAGAGTTATCTCTATATACAAAGGAAGGGATATGACTGGATATACTCTAAGTATCAAATAGGAATGGTAGAGAGAACAACGGTCTACTGCATATACTAGTGATTAGGGTATGCAAAAAACAAAAAAAAACGGGTGGTGGTGAAAGCAGTGTGTATGGGTGGTGCACTGTAGTTTGAGATATTGCATTTTTGTGGGGGAGACTAAACTGACTAAGGTCATTTCATCTTGAGTACAGGCAGGGACACTGGATTAATCTGACAGTGGAAAACCAAATTATGCGGCACGGTTGATTACATTATTTATACATTAGGAAAAGGCAAAGTATGTGACAAAAATGCAGCACATTCTTAGTATTTTTTTGTTTTGTTATTTAAGCCATATTAATACTGTTTGGGCAAACATTTCACGTCATAATACCCGTTTAGCACCTGAATACAGCAATTGGTGACCAGTTAAACTTTGCAAAAGGGCTGCCACTGCACCATGCTCAGTTTTTGTAACTTTTGATCCATTTGAGCTGGAAACAATATTTATTATTTTCGAAATCTGCAAATCATGCAACAGTCTGTAGATTATGTGGAAAGAGCTGTAAATCGATCATTATACAGAAAATGATGCATCCACAGAAGCTAATAAAATAAGTGGCTGTGTCTCTAAGACTGTTTGGAGGTGTCTCAAACTATCATGAAATGGGCTATTGAGACATAGTGACTAATAGGGACGTTGTGGGATCTCCTGAAATGGCTAAACAGATCATTGGGAGACTGGTGATCCTAGCCTAGGGGGCATTAGGATATTTCCTGTGGGAACGTTTGGAAGTGTCCCCTTGTGGAAGAATGCAAAAAAATCAAAGCTTTCTTAGACAGAACGTATTCATTGACCATTAGTACTTGATCGAGAAGATGGAGTTAAATGGGGTAGGGTAGAGGAGAGTCAACGGTGAAGGAAAACATGACTGGGCAAGCAATAAGTGAATAGAAGTTTCCACAAGATGAAAAAGAACCAGGAAACCAAATAAACAAGATGTTGAGTGCTCTGTCCCAACAGTTGGAAATTCTTCAATCCAAACAGCTCTGTCATCACTTCCTTCTCCTTCTTTCCATCCCATAACATAACATGTGTATTTGTAAAGCGCACGTTCACCACTACGGGTATCTTGGCGCTGAATAACAGATGTTTGTTGTTACCCAACTCAATGGTACTCATTTTATCGACCTCAGATGGATGAAAGGCTGAGTGGACCCGCCGGGATTCGAACCTGTGACCATGAGGTCGAACACAGGCCCCTGCAGTGGACGCATTAGTCCACTGAGCCACCAGACCCGGCTTCTCTTCCTGCAACTCCTTGCAGCCTTTCGTTCCTTCGAAGACCAGGTTTTTTAGTTGTCATTGATGTGGCAACTCAAAGGAAGAATGGTCCATTAATCACTATCGGTCCACAAATTACAATTTGGCTAATTGCTTCCATATTTTGATGGTCCAGCTGAGGCCCTAATGTAGCTCTTTATTCGTTGCAAAGCCAGCTAGCGCCAATTCTGACACTGCTATTAACTGCATTTATAGGATTCGTAATATTAAATAGTCTCGCATACCCTCCTGTCAACTGCAGGTGAGGCTCAAGGAGAACTCCTCATATCACTGATGCACACATAATGTCCTCCTATGCATTAGTGGCAGTCAACAACCTCTTCTCCATACCATGCTCTTGTCTCCATGAACATCTCTTTACCGTGACACCATGAATACAATCGGCACTCTAACCCTCAATAAAGCATAATATGATGCTAGAGTTAATTCTCATTCTGTCTTCAGGTGCTATGTCGATCATAAATTGAAGCACACAACTTTACCCTGAAACTACTTGTTCTTATCGCGTAGTAATGCTTGTGGTGGCCTCACCGTCAGCAGTCTAGGGTCCTTGATGGCACTGGTCACCAACTAAACAGTTCTTCGACACACAGTAGTTGAAAAGAATATTCTTTATTGGTATTGTCGTCTGCATAAACAGAGCTCTTCCTCCAGTGAATTTAGCTTCTCTATTCCACATTAATAATTCCAAGAAAGAACAAATACAACAGAAGACATCCTCAGGCAGAAGACAAACCACATTCTACCCAGTACAGTAAAGGACAGCACTACAGATAATCTCTTTACATACACGACCATCCAGTGTGACCTTGGTCAAAGGGGCAAGTCATATTTTGAGTGGTACAGACTTGGTTCAATTTGACTTAGGAATGACATAGTAAATGTCAGTGTCCCATCAGTCTTATTTCTGTAAAAATCAATAAGACTGTATTTTTATATTCACGAAAGGATCAGCAAATTAAACAAAAAAGATGAACAAGGTTAAGCCAAAGCAGCTCCTAGCACCTTCTGAAGCCAAGGGCGTGGCCTGAGATATAGTTGTTGCTCTTGGAGGTAAGTACCTAAAGTAACTGCTAAGGGAATTACTAACCCAGACGGCTCAGCGTAATACTTTAGCAAATGACTTCAACCAGCTTTGCCTGGTTACTTGAAGGCAGGTATTTGACTTTGAAGATCACAGGAGTTTCACTCCCCACAGGTCAGTTATTGAATTGCTACATTGTATCCGCTGCCTTGCTGTCTTTTTGCCACATTTCTGAAAATTAGTGCAAAGCCGGCCAAGTCGACTCAGGGGACCCAGTACTGATGCACTGGAGATGGGTTGACGCATTGGTGGATAAACAGAGGGTGAAGGGACCACTTATATGTGGGCCACTTGTAGATCCGATTGGTCCAAGTTCAGTTCAAGGTGCAAAGGGAGGTGCAGGTTTGGAATTGGCTCATTTCTAGTAACACCGAAGGGTTCTGGGTGGCTAGAAGCCCCCTATCTTGGTTGTTGTCGATATTTTCCGGGCCTAGGGAGGACCCGCAGGATTGAAGGCACTCACCAGGTGGGTTGGGGCCCTCATTTAGGGTCAGTGTGCATCATACGAACAGCCCAAAGTTAGCTCAGGCAAGGTAACCTAATGGATTGTCCACCAAGATTACTCCCTGAAGGAAGAGACCCAGTGTTTTGGTTCAGTAGAAGTCCTCATCAGTGGTCAACTATTTCTTGTGCTGTTTCAGCCTGGTTCTCCTTTAAGTCAACTCTACACTCGGTGCAGGAACTGGGTCGGTTGCAGCAGACCAGTTCTCCAAACAGCCGGGCACAACATATTCAGACATTGTAGATACTGCCAGCACACTCCGTAACATATTTGCACACGGCCTATTGGGCATATCTGCTGGCCTCCCTTAGCATTTTGGTACTTGTAGTGTTTTAGGACTGAGTGGTGGGGGAGGAGTAGGGTGCACACACAGTCATTGTACAATCCTCTAGCAATTTCCAAGTAGGTTTTGATGTCTAGTAAGTCCTTAGTCAAAGTCTTAAATCCTCTTGTGCAAATGCCTTTTGACAAAAGCCAAGATTGTTTCCTGGTACTTTCTCGAGATGACAAATAGTTCTGTTAAGCTGAGGTCTAACGGGAATCCAGTGGCCTATTAAAGGCCTTTCCACTTAAAAATGTAAGATCAAATCCAAAATTCTGGGTATTTCTGTCATGACGTACATTGTTCTCTTCTTCATGCCTCTCACTGTAACTTTACATAGAATGATGTGCATGGGTCATTGAACCCACAGCGGGGTCTGTCAGGGATACTACCAGTGCCTGCTTCCTGAAGGGGGTTGTTTGCTCATGGACTGAACCTAGTATGGGAACCCAGTATTTTGTGAAGCCACTGTGCTACATACAAAGATAACATGCTTAATAACACCAAATTATTGCGGGCTGTCACTTGGCTTGCATACAGCCATTTCTGAGGTTTAGTCCCTCACTCCCCTGGGGGGAGTTCTTCATTCAGGAAGCACAAGCTCTGGTTCTGTAACATCTCAATGGAGACAGTCTGCTGCAAGAATACCACCTCACTCAACTGAAAGCATCCTCCAGGAATTTGCACCCATGATGGTGGTGCATGGAAGTTAGTCGGGATCACACACACTTTCAAAGAACTCTACCGGCTCCCCTTGTCACCCCACTGCACCTTCAGGACTTGCTGCTTCATTTTCAAATCACTCCACGGGGAGGCGCTGCCTTGCTAAGCTTCCAAGACCACACTCTAAGGTGGCACCTGCAACTCCTAGACCATCAACACTGGAATATTGGAAACCAAGATGCAAGAAGGAGAAAAACAGAAAACGCCCCTTCTCCTGCTAGGACCAGGGAAACTGGATCCAAACTGATTGAATGTCAGAATACCATATACAGAAATATTGCTCGACATAAATATTGTATTCTAAATATCATTGAAAAAAATATCATTCCATTGGGTGTAGATTTTGCTGAGAGGTGTGGCCAGCTCCCCTACTATGGATGCCGATAAAGAGGCCTGTATATGTTGATAATTGACAAAGCCACTAAGCACCTCGGGGCTTATTTACAAACCCCTTGCGCCGCTGGTACGTCACTTTTTCCCGTGTTAAAAGTGGCTCACCATACAAGGACTCTGTAGTAGAATTTCAAAACACCATGTCCCACATTCTGAGTTGGATGAGCTGCAATCATTTGAAACTTAACCCAGGCAAGACCGAACTGGTCTTGCCTGGACAGAGTATACATAGTTGGAATCCCAGCTTCTGGCCCTCCTGCATGGGTGCCCCCCCATCTAAGTCACCCTCGGTCAAGAGCCTGGGCATCTACATCAGTGAAGACCTTTCCTTAAAAAAACAGGTGGGAGCAGTCGTGTCCTCCAGTTTTTTCCAGTTGAAAAAAATAAAAATAAATTGCCTGTTTCTTCTCTATTGCCGCCCTCACTCAGATCGTCATCTCCTTGGTCCTGTCCAGATTGGACTTCTCTAATAGTCTCTATCTTGGGCTCCAAAAGGGAGAGCTTAGACGCCTCCAGCTGGTTCAGAACCAAGCAGCCAGACTTCTTTTGAACATCCCTAGAAGGCAATCAGTTAGACTTGGCCTGAAACAGCTACACTGGTTGCCGGTGGAGCAACGCGTGGCCTTCAAAGCGGGCTGCATTTTATTCAAATCTCTACATGACACTGGTCCCCAATCCATCAGAGACTTATTCCAAAGATACAGCCCTCCCCGCAACCTCCGGTCCACCCATAAATCCCTTCTGATTGTTCCTCCGTACAAAAGGAAACGTCTTGGAGGCAGCTGCTTTGACCACCTTGCAGCTGCCTTCTGGAACTCTCTCCCCCCTCACTTAAAACTAAGTGATAATCTCCTCAGCTTCAGACATCTCTTGAAGACCTGGCTTTTTTCTCAGGCACATCATTGAGCTGCTTTTTCTACTAATTGACTGACGCGCCCTGTTCCTTCCTACAGCGCCATGAAGCCCCCGGGCGTACGAGCGCTCAATAAATGACAATTAACATTAACATTAACAAGGTGGACACACCATCTGAATCTCATATTGATGAGGTACTGGACCGCTGTCCGTGGACCCCAATACATCTGCATTGCGCTGCACTGCTGGAGGGCCCTCTTTTGCCGGAGGAACTGACTGCAGCACTGAAAGACCTACCCCTTGGTAAGACGCCAGGCCCGGATGGCCTGTCAGTAGCCTTTTATCGTATGTTCACCTCACAGCTCCAGCCCTACTTGCTGCGTCTATATAATTCCTTCTCGGACATGGAGGGGCCGTCGCCTTCCTTGGGCATGGCAGAAATAGCTCTCATCCCCAAGCCGGGAAAGGACCCTACCCTATGCGCCTCTTACCGTCCTGTCGCGTTATTGAACACGGATCTCAAACTCTATACCAAAATGTTAGCCAAACGCCTGGAACCCCACATGCTGGGACTTGTGGAGCCTGATCAGGTTGGCTTCATCCGCAACCGGCAGGGGGCAGATAACGTGCGAAGAATTGTCCATTTGGTAGGGAAAGCGCATCATTGGAATATACCGGCGCAGGGCTCGAAAAATTCACTCGACCGCTCGCATTTGCGAGTGAGATTGATTAAGGACGAGCTATTTTTAGGTCCTACTCGCCCTTTCTGGTGAGTAGGAATACAATCTTGACACTTGACCTCTGCCTCTGAAAGCAGAGGAAATGTGACAAGATAGCAAGATTTAAAGGCATCTTTATTGCTCACAAAGTAAATGAGCAATAAAAATGCTTTTAAATCTTGTTAACTCATCACATTTGCTCAGTTTTCAGAGTTTGAGGTCAAGTTCATTTAAGTTAGGTCGAGGAGATTTTGTAGTTTACTAGACCTGCAGGTCTAGAGCATGTTTTATGATTTGTCGAGCCCTGCGGCTTGTCTTCTCTCGCTTGACGCGGAAAAGGCCTTCGACCGGGTGGAATGGGGTTTTCTTCACTCGGTCCTACACAGGGTTGGTCTGGGGCACAACATGATCTCGAGGATTATGGCACCTTATCTCTCCCCTCAAGCGCGGGTCCATGTTAACGGGCAGCTCTCAGACCCCTTCTACATACACAGGGGCACTCAGCAGGGCTGCCCCCTATCGCCTCTGCTCTTCGCTCTGGTAGTGGAGCCCCTGGCGGAGATGATTAGGCAAAATGAGGACATCCACGGCCTAAATTTAGGAGGGCGCCAGAATAAAGTGGCATTATTTGCGGATGATCTTATCCTTACTTTGTCGCGCCCACATACCTCCCTTCCGGCGCTCCACGCTCTCCTGCTGACCTTTGAAAGGGCGTCCGGCCTCAAAATCAATCATGCCAAGTCTTGGGCTTTAAACCTCACGATCCCGAAGGAGGAGCTTCCAGCCTTGGAAGCACTGGCTCCATATCGGTGGACTGCAGACCATATTCGTTATTTGGGCCAGAAACTGACTCCCTCCCTGGACACGTGGTCTCAAGTAAATTGGCATGAATGCAAGACGGCTGTCCAGGAGGACATGAGGAGGTGGAAGCCACTGACTATCGCCTGGCTTGGCAGGCTTAACGCTGTCAAAATGTCTATCCTCCCAAAAATGTTGTACTTGTTTCAATGTCTCCCCACCCCCATACCACAACAACAGATACTGGACCTTCAGAAGGAGATCACTAAGTTTATCTGGGGTGGCCGTCGACCGCGGTTCTCCCACAAGATCCTCATGCTGCCCAGAGATAGAGGGGGTCTGGCATATCCTAATCGCCTGTACTACTACTGGGCTTCGCACCTTCGTATTGTCTCGGAATGGACGACCACTGAAAGCGAAAAGGTGTGGTTCCATATGGACCGGACCGTAACGGGACGCGCTATCTGGGACCTTACATGGCTTCACCGGACGGCGCGCTCCCGCAGTGCCTACAAAAACGGTCCTTGATATATGGGACAAAATAGCTGTACGTAAGGGGCTGACGACATTCCCTTCACCTCATACCCTTATAGCAGACAACCCGCTCTTCCCACCGGCCTGCCACACACAAACATTTGCCAAATGGTTACAGGGAGGGTGCAGAGTCATTGGAGACATGTTTGAGGGGGGACTCTTAAAGACGTTCGCCCAGTGCAGGGACGAATTTCGTCTCCCGCCAGAAGCGAGTCTCCAATATCTGCAGTTGCGGCACTGTGTATCGTCGCCCACCTTGTGGCAGGCGTCTACTCGACCTTACACCCCCTTTGAGTGGCTGGTCCGCTCATTCGATGATTCGAAGGGACTCATATCACGGACATACCAGATCCTTCAACACCCGCCTACACTGACACTACACCCGTACCAACGTCAATGGCACCTGGCGTCGGGAACGGAAATCACACCTGGACAGTGGAATCGTCTCTGGTGCGACATTCCTAGGGTCTATCGCAGCATCCCACAGAGGGAAAATGCGTATAAAATTATGACACAATGGTACTATACGCCGGTCCGGCTGCACCATATGTTCCCTGCCACGTCCCCCTTGCGTTGGAGATGTTCAAATGCATCTGGCGATTTCATTCACATCTGGTGGGCCTGCCCGCTCCTGACCCTGCTCTGGAAGGAAGTCCTTAGTCACATCAAGGAGGTGTTGGGGTTCCCCCTGCCTGACTCCACAGCCATGATCCTCCTGGGCATCAAACCTGCCACCTTGAAAGCACTTACGAGCAGCGATTGAACTATAGCTTTACATATGCTTGGGGCGACTAAACAACTCATTGCACTCTATTACAAAAGGCCAGAGGCGCCTCCGATTGCTGCTTGGTTTGTGCGACTGTGGCACGTTTTAACTATGGAGCTCTTCACTGCGCGACTGCAATTGCGAGAAACTTGTTTTAATGCTGTGTGGCGTCCCCTGGTCCAACACCTCTGTAAAATAGAACATGCACGATACTTACCTGTCAAGCTTAGAGCGCTGCGTCTTTTTGAGGATGCCCTGCTCCCGCCAAATCCTAATAAGCTTATTCCATGCCCAGACTGATTAGAGTCACCCATCTCCCAGCGCGCCCCACAGTGCCTCCGGTTAGCCATTACTGAGTGTTACTCACCTATCCAGATAGCTGTTTTTGTCTCACATCCTTCCTTTCCCCATCTATCTCTGCTTTGCTTCTGTCTGTCTCTCACTATCTACTTTGTAGGGGCTTCTCGCCCATGTTCATAACGTTACTGTCCTTCTTTTAATGGGTCCTGAAATGTAACACAACCCGTAATTATGGACACATATACTAGTATATGCAGTTGGCTCACCACGAGTGGTAGGCGGCATGCTCTTCCATCCTTGGTTCCCTGTTGCCTGAGCCTACACTGAAAAACATTCGCAATTGACGCGGCCGGCCCTACATGGGTTGTAGGCTTATTGCTGTGTACTTAGAGACGTGAGTTGTACTACTCTCAACGTTATTGCTTGTAGACAGGCCTCAAGAAACCCTACAATAAGTTGTTATCGCTGCACATACTAGTTCATGCGGCCGGCCCAACTAGGGTTGTAGGCGACATGCTGTGCCTAAATTGGCCTTTCAGAATTTTTTTTTCTTTCTCTAGTGAGAAAGGATTGCAAAATAATGCGGCCGGCCCTGAATGGGTTGTAGGCTTAACGCAGTGTACACATGACCCTTTGTTCCTTTCTTGTTTTAGAAAATAAAACAGATTTCAAACAAAAGTGGCGCACCAGCGGCGCAAGGGGCTTGTAAATTAGCCCCCTCGTCTCCGTTGCATGATGAAGGGTGCACTGCAATTGCACTCTTAACCTGAGCAGCATTGCGTGCTCTGCTGAGAAACAAACAAAAAGTATAAATCCAGAGTGCTAGTGACCTTGAGGATATGAGGCAGCTGAGAAACAAAACACAACACATAACAATGGGGCGTGGCTGGACGGCCAAAGCAGCAACTTTCATCTCTACACATGGTTTGAAAACTGCTTGGAATGTGTACAATCTGAATAAGCTGTGAATGATTCACTAGGGGGAAAGCCACTTTGCTTTGTCTCATAGTGAAATGTTCTGGTTTAAGGGCAGAGGTTATAACCATTCATCAGTAGGCGTGGGCTCAGTAAATTAGAGGACGTATGATATTATTTTTGTCTGAATTATGAGGCAGGAAGTGAGGCAAGGAGTCCAGAGCACTGGAACACAAACCAGTCTCAGAAGGAAGTTCCAAGAAGCCTGGAGATTTTTCTTGAAAGCAGGAGATCTTGGTAATGTATGCTGCAGCTACTTGTACCAGACTGTGTAACAAGGAAGGGTTTAAAGGCTTTTCTGAAGGTGTGTTTGATCTGTGGGGGAAGGGGTTCTGATGTGGAGGGGGAGGCTGTGTGAGCCCCGAATAATATAAATAACACAGAAGCCTTTGCCTATTATACCTCTACCTAAAATTAAAGGTGGACAGGTATGGAAGGTGGCTGGGAATGATAAAATGTTCTGTTGGGTTGCAGCGGCGGCCCCTTCACTATGGCGGAGGAGTGTTGTCTCCCCGCTGCCAGTTGCCTTGAAAGACAGGAAAGGAAAAATAAAACGATTATAAACATGTTTTATTTTATTTTTATTTTTCCTTTTCTGGCTGAGTCTTTGGAGGCGGGGCCAGGGGATGACAGTCACTGGAGGGGGAGTGGTATGCACTGGTATCAGTGCCCATGTGGGTTTGGCAGGCAGTCTCAGGACAGCCAAACCGACATGCGCACTGAAGATGTCTCCAACCTGAGCTGCGATGCCGGGTTAGAGATAGATGGCACAGGCTCCCAGTCTCACTGGGAGTGTAAATTCAGGGCGCTCAGGCCAATTCTGATGCTGCTCTCATGCATGAGAGCAGCGTCAGGATTGGCCATTGGGGAGTCTGGGAGCCTGCAGGTATGTTTTTTAACATTTGTTTTTATATTTTATTTGTTGCCCGTTGTCCCCTCGCCCCGTCGTTCTTCAATGACACCAGACGCTACTGTTGGGTTGAAGGAGTCAATGTCTGTAGCAGACATGTAAGGAGCTGAATCAACCATACATTTGTGCACACAATATATCATTTTCCATTTTTATTGTGGACCTTCCCTGCAGACAGAGAATGCCTCATATCAGTTTAGGCAGTTGTGCCATGATCTGGATATTTAAAGGATAGCCCACGTTGTACACTGGGAGACTAGAGCGGTGGCATGGTCCAGTTTGGCATTGATGTGGTAAGGGCAACACCAGTCTTTTGTCCAACTCTTTCCCACTTAACATAACATACATTGGTACCAACATGTACTCAAGTTCCACCACTGCTAAGTTCATCTCTCCCAAGCTCCCTCTTGGCAAATAGCTCCCTATGACACTCAAAGCTAGCTTAAGATTTAGGTAACACTTATAGTCAGCTGTATAAATTACTCAAAATGTAGCTTTGGTCTTCTAGTCTTTTTTTCCATTGAGTACTATTACCTACATTGTTTAAATGCACTTGAGTATTTCAACTAGTATATGGATTACATGATTTGGGGTCTGCCGGGCCATCCAGCATAGACAAAGGTAGTAGTGCTAGCCTTTTTAGAAAGGAAATCTTTGGTGTGATGAGCATGAAGATATCTTTTGTGTGAAGTTTTGTAAAATCATGTGTCTCAAGTGGGTCTTTAAATGTTAGTAGTTTGGACAGGGGACTAAACTCAAGGGTCTGAAGTTCACCGAAGCCACCTGATTTTCACATTTACTTGTGTTCACAATATTTATAGGATGTACGGAGAGGCCCCTTCTTTTCCTCATGAAATAAACATCCAGAACCAACACTTAATTTGAATTGGTGACTGGAGATGGGGCACAATGGCACTCATTTCTGGGGACTGGCACTTAATTTCACTCTACAGATTTTGACTCAGAGCAAGAGAGAGAAAAACACCTGGGACCTCATTGACAAGATTCTGACTCATCGGTGCGTTAAGGCCCCAATTTCCTTATGCCTACAGTAGAAACCCTTGCGCCACCATAGATGTGACGTATTTACAATACGGCGCACCATCGCACAGGGCTTTTTGGCGCATTGCTGGAGCTGCTGGGTAAACCAATGGAACTCTAGCAATACGTCACAATAGAGAGGCGATGCAGCAGTTTTCACTGACTCATCGCCCATTGAATGGGGACCTATGTGTTAGAGCATGAATAGGTGACAAAGTCACCTTGCGCTCAAACATATTGGCCCTGGATGTGACGCACACAAGTGCGCATAGTACCCACTTGTATGTGTGACATCAGCACGTAATGTTACAAATTGTGACATTACGTGCACACACCTACCTGCTATGGCCCACTGACCTTGTAACTTGATTGCATAATGCAAATAAGTTGCTGCAGCTGGTGTGGTCCCTTGAGCACAGCCAATGCGTCCTCCCTACGCCTGGGTTTAGCAGGCGTAGGGATTGTGACACATGGTGGCGCAGCGGGCCGTAATTGAAAAAAACCTTGTAAATACCACAGTGTCACTTTACGGTAGGCTTTTCCGACAGAACGCCTACCTTGCATAAATTAAATCCTAACCTGGTGCAGCGGATTCCGACGCTGGTTGACACTGTTGGAACCTTCAAAAAAGTGGCTCATTTGCATCCATGTAAATATGGAGAAAATGAAGTACAGCGTTGTGTCAAAAAAGTGACGCAAAGGCTGCTCAAGGCGGTGCAAGGGGATTGTAAATAAGCTCCTACATAGGGAAAGAACAAGGATGAGAAAGATAGAAAACAGTGACAAAGGGAGCAAGTGGTTCTGAAAAAGAACCTACAAGAGTGAGACTGAAAGGCAGGAACTGTGGGATGCTGGGTTAAAGAGGCATGAGGTGCTATCAGGACTACGCAGCCTGGCGTTCATCACCCTGACCTCCGATAGTGCCGGCAGGAGGACTCTGAACTAAACTTTGGCCCTCTGCACTTATAGTTTTCCACATGAAGCCCTTTAAGGAACAGCATTGTACTTTAAATACTTATTATGTTTGTGTACATATATATGTCCAATTAGGAGTCAATTTAAAATTCAAGGCATCAGAACATTAAAAAAGGTATGGAAAATGTTGGGGATTTAAAAAAAAATCTGAGTATTTCTAAATGAACTGCTGCCTGTAGAACAGTGTTAGCGAAGTAAACACGAATTTGCACGAATAGTGAAACAAAACATTTTATGACGAAGAATAAATCATCCCCCCGCCCCCCATCCTCTTGATTTACTTTTAAATATGTAGGTTTTTAGTTTTCTGTTCCAGATAAAAGACCTCCACCAGTCTGTTAATTGGGTATGTTCACAACATCTGGACAAAATCCTCGCCTCTTTATCGCTTGAAGACAGCAATGGCAGGTCAAATATGAGCAGTTGACCGTTGAAAGTGTTGGAAACTGCATTCAGTGTTTTAGGCAACGGCGAGATCCATTTAAACATTCAAAGGTGTTGCTGAAATAGGCATATTTTGCAGTGGATTATGTGGCAAAAATGGCAAATTCATAAATATGAGGTCATTACAATGTTCACGGGATGATGTCATGGCAGTGGTTCTGCTGTTACCGGGCATGGGTCAAGCCCCTAAAGGTTGCAGGTGCAGCTGCCAAGCGGCACCTTTCCATGTCTGGCACCTATCTTGCCATTTTAATATATACAGAATTTGACCTTATTTGGGGTAATGCATCGAAGCCCTCTTATTCCAGTTTTTTCTACTGCTCAGTAGTGTATCTGAACATTCCTTTGCATTATAGGGCCATGCTGCAGGTGGTCCCGCTTGGATATGTATGTGTAAATGAAGGTCAAGTTAAAGGTGCTTTGTGTGCAGAGGGAGCGGATTCATGGTCTGGCCCCGTTTACAAACCACAGAGATATTTTGAGGTCAGCAGTTGTACTCAAACTGTTTGTTTCCAGGCGGCAGGGCACTACACGGAGAGGATGTGTGATGAAGCAGCAGGAACTCCCTATGTGTTTAGCTGCCTCCATCTTTGCATTCTTTAGCTCTGCTCTGCAGTTATTGGGTGTGTGTGTGTGTGTGTGTGTGTGGGGAGGGGGGGGGGGGGTTAGAGATGGTAGTCCACATGGACTGATACATGATGTCATCGCTTGGTCTAGCTTTTGTTCGGCCATTGGCTCGTGGCCCAATGAATTGTGTGGCCTTGGCATTTGCTGTGCTCTATAAAGAAAATCAGTGCACTTTTCTTATGGATCTGTTTGCCCTGTTTGACATAGAAGATACTTTATCATCTATAGATTTACAAGTCACACACTGGGAGCGTGTGGATCGATTTTAGATAAGCAGAGCTCGAAGTGAGCAGGAACTAGCATGAACCAAGTTACACTGATTTTACTTTACTGTTAAAAAGTTCAGTTTTGTATGCATTAGTATTTGTTTAAAGTGAACCTAGCTGCAAGGCAATAGAGCTCTCTGTATAGGGTCCACTATTCCTCCATAGTACGTTTTACCGGTATAATACTTTTTTCATTGTAAAGAATGACTCTTGCTTCTTCAGCTGGACCTTATAGTCCTTATGGAGATGTTTTATTACTTATGCTTGAGTTGCGCTGGACGGTACATAGTGGTACCTATTTACACCAGCTGCTTCCAGCATCCTTGCATGCCCCCACCAACACACCTTTGGTAAAAGTTCATTACTTTTGTATGTATAGATGTATGTATACATCTATGTATGAGACTTTAAATGTTTGAACCTGGCTGCAGAGCATCAGAGCTCTGTGCAAGAAGAGGGGATCACCGAAAGAAATGGGGAACCCGAGTGAAGGGCGAGTCGGGGGCTTTTTCAAGTCCGATAGGGGGGACATACTTGTGAAAATGATTGGTGCAATCTTAGCTAAAACGAAGCAGAAGAGGGGTACTCTTTTGGAGTAGATGCGATTTGAGGGGTGTGCATAGGGGTCATTATGTTTCGTAAAATTGACCGCTATGCCCATATCTGGCGCTTTGGGGTGGTGGATAGGGCTGCAAGCAGGGCCTGGGCTCAGTGACACTAGCACATTGTCTGCTGTCACATTCTCTCTTCACATTCCATGGGCGCTGATATTGGGAACGCTGCTGAGCACATTTTCTAAAGCGCACATTTGGTTCCATTTATATTGTTGCAGTTTCAGGGCCTGGTTACAAGTTGAGGCGTAATTTATCACCCCTGGCGAATAAGGATGTTATGTTAAATATTATTTATAAAGCGCTCGTACGCCCGTGGGCTTCATGGCGCTGTAGCGAAGAGAACATACAATAAAAAAGAACACAACCCTACTGGTAAGCCTGTCTGAAAAGCAGCGTCTTGAAAGAATGTCTAAATGTGAGGAGGTTAGGACTCTGCCTGAGAGACAGTGGGAGTGAGTTCCAAATGCCCGCTGCCAGGTGGTTAAAACAACTGCCGCCCAGGTGTTTTTTCTTGAAGGACGTACAATTAGAAGGTCTTTTTTGCAGAGCGTAAATTTAATGAGGGACTGTACCTAGAGACAAGATGTTGAATAAACTTGGGGCCAATGTTTTGCAGGGCTTTAAAGACAATACAACCTGTTTTGAACATGACTCTTTGCGCCACTGGCAACCAGTGGAGCTTTTCAAGGCCTGGACTAATAGATTGCCATTTAGGTTGTTTAAGAATTAGTCTGGCTGCCTGATTTTGGACTAGTTGGAGTCTTTTGAGCTGGCCCACTGGTAATCCAAGATATAAACTATTTGAGAAATCAAGGCGGGACATAACAAGGGCAATGATGACCTGAATGAGGGCGGGGTAAGTAAGAAATTGGGCAATTTTTTTTATCCTCCGCAGTTGAAAAAAGCCAGAGGAGACAACAGCTCCAACTTGACCCTTGAGTGAAAGGTCAGCGTTGAGTGTGATTCGTGACTTTAAAGCTCTTTAAGGAGTGAAGTAGGGGACGGAAGTACAGGTTAAATAATAAAGGTGAGAGCGAGGATCCTTGAGGGACCCCACATGTGGAAGAGGTTTTGGGAGCTGTGAAGGGACCAAGCTTAACAGACTGTGTGCGTCCAGTGATAAAAGAGGCAATCCAACTTAAGGCAGGGCCCCTGAGGCTGGCCTGTTCGACACGGCTGACAAGGATGGAATAGTCATCCGCGTCGAACGCGGCCGACAAATCAAGGAGCACAAGGGCCTGGTGGATGCCTTTGTCCGCGTTTGAACGCAGTGTATTCTGGACAGCAAGGATGACGGATTCCGTCGAATGACCGGGACGGAAACCGGCCTGATTAGGTTCCAAATAGTCTGTTTTTTCAATGAAATTAGACATACAATTCGCCACGTGAGCTTCCAGTATTTTGGAAAGATAAGGGAGTAAAGAAATGGGTCTATAGTTAGTCAAGTTTTGTGGGTCTGCTCCTGGTTTTTTTAACAAACGAATAAGCAAGGCATTCTTGAAATTATTAGGCCCTTCACCTCTGGACAATGATTTGTTTAGCAGGAAAAGAATCCCCTGCGGAATGGCAAGGCCAATTTCTCTTAAAATGTGCGGGGGCAGACATCATTAGGGGAGTCGGATTTAACACGACCCAAAAGGTTAGAAAAAGTTTTTGTGTCAATGGGAGTAAAGGTGTGAAGCAGCAAAGGATTATGATGAATGTCATTCAAGGGGGCCGAGGTAGAGAGATCCAGAATACTCTGCTTAATGATGGTAATTTTGTCAAGAAAAAAACGTGTTAAGGGAGTTACAGAGTTCTTGTGTAGGGGTAACTGAGGGAGCTGTTCTATCACTACTACTGAGATCTTGCACTATTTTAAAAACATCTTTAGATTTGTTATGTGAGTTTAAAATAATTTCTGAGAAATACTCAGTTTTCTGTTTCAAAATAGAATTTTTTTTAAGGTCTCTTCCATGAGCTCAAGGTCTTTGGGCAAAGATGGTAAAGTCATGGCTAAGGTGTCTAATAGGGCTAAGGTGTTAATGCCCTTCCATTTCCTAATGGTCCCCCCCTTCCCAGTAGTCTGTTTCAGGTATCCTCGTACCTCAGGTACCTCGTGGTACATTATTTATTGGATGCGATAAATAGCACCTATTATGAGTTCAGGAGTAAGATGCGGATCTTGGTGTTTAACATACCAAAATCCGTATGATATGGCAAATACTGTGTGTTTTCTCCTGTTAAATTTCACCAGGTTTGATTAGTCGAAAGGTAACAAATGTTGGGTTATTTATTGCATCCAATAATTATTGGATGCCTTAAAAAAAAACTCATACATCCACCCCGCGCGTTAAGAGCGGGATGTATGGCCCGCACAATTTGTAATCAGCCCTCAGTTTATGCCAGTGCTCGGAACTCAGCGTGCACATGCAAAACGCTCAGGCCCTTACCTACAGGTGTATTTATGCAAATATTCACCTTGTGATGGTCTGTTCTGTCACACATTGGAATTATAAGTAACCGGGACGCCCCAAAACAAAAGATAGGGAACGGTACGAACCATTTCCCAGTGCATTATATTTGTCGGACCGTTGCAGGTACATGCCTCAGAGGCGAGCACTGGATTTTAAAAGGATGATTTTGCCACCCTTGGGGATTTTGTGGTAGAGAACCAAAATGTAAGCTATGTCGTGCTGCCTGTGAGCTTTGTTTTCAAAATAGAATAATTTAGCCAGGCGACACAAACATACATACTTGGGCCTTACACAGCAGCACTATGCCAGAGCGTACACAGACCCCTAGACATCATTAGACACAATACTTAGAAAGTCAGGCATCGCTCTGCAGCCCTATCTCTCATGTGCCAGGGAGACCCTGGCTCAGTTGATTTCGGAAAGACAAGTGTTCTGCAGGCCCGGCTTAAGGGCAGTGTGACCGGTGCAGCCCCACCTTCGAAGGGGGAAGGTGTGTTTAGAAATAACTTATGGGTCTAAAATTTTCTGCTGCAGAGTTCTTTGTGTATTCAGCAGTTTTAAGAGAACAATACAAATGTCAAGATAACTTTGGTGATAAAAGTTCTGGTAGAGAGAGATCATAGTTTTGTCCAGTGGCAGTTTTGACTCGTCATAAAGTAGCGCTGGGGTTGCCTACAGCATGCAGATCAAGAAACTGTATACTATGTGGCTAGCTCAGTATGTCACTGCTTTTGTCACAGAGATCCTTTTATTACAGGCAGTTTATAAATTACAAACCTAATACAGCTCAGTGACCTATGAACTGCCATCAAAGAGCTGCATGCAAAGAGCATGATTTAGACAGAGCAGACTTGCTCAGAGAGTGCCCTGGTCGACACCAAATTTAGCACACCCTCCCATTCGTCCTTTCTAACTGTCAGTGTGCTGAAAACATGGGAGTGGCAGAGGTGATGTGAGGGAGGCACATAAAGGAGAAACATGACCAGGAATTAAGTCAAACTGCAGAAACGGGCACCTGCCGCCTCAGGAAACAGTGTTTAAAGGCACTATTCTCTGAAGCTTCGTCGGGAGAAGACTGCTGCAGGCAGCTGCTGCACCCCTCTAAAGGTCTGCGCCCTGGGTGTGGGTTTAGTTCGCACATGCTAAAGGCCAGCCCTGGGTATTGCTTGGAATATTATGTTTTTCCCCATTCTTTCATTATCTTGTGAGTAGAGCCAGCCCCAACCACTCTGGAACCTTTTAAATCCTGCGTTTGTGCTTCTCCAGACCAAACACTCTTAAAATACACCTCCTACTAGTCTGGATGACTTGCAATTTCAACACCTTTTAATCCTCGTTGTCTTATGTACCATTTCCTATAGACTGAGTTACACGCATATGATTGTCTCTGTATAATGCGTGTCTGATGCAAAGTGCTCTGACACCCTACACTGGTATGAAAAGCGCTACAAAACAATAAAAATGCATGCGATAGAGGGGCTCAGAAGAAATGAAGGGCACTGTGGGAAGGTGGCAGTGAGGGAATCTGTGGAAAAGGAGATTATAGGGCAGACGCCAAAAAAGATTCTTGCACCAGGCGCCACCCTTCCCTAAAGCCGGCCCTGGTGTTCTGTGTCACGTTCATATGAAGACAAGCATTGGCATAGCCAATAGGTCTCGCCTTTGGGACCCTATAAGTGTTTAGCCATGCAGAATGATATCCTAGGTGCTGTGCCACAAGGGATTGAAGAGTTATAGAATGACTACACACTGGGTCATGCCGTCTGCTGCAGGAATACATGCTTGCCTCAGGAAAAATTTATACATAGATTCCAAGGCTTTTTAATGCAGAGACAGAAAGAAAAGTGCCTTGTTGCACGTGAACAGTACTATAACAGTCTGTGTGTGACTGCAAAGTACTATGAAGCAATATATTGTGAAATCATGTACCTTCCCTCTTCTGCCTCACTTTGGATCGTTGAAGCAACAGAAAGGCAGTAAAGGTGCTGCCCAGACTCCAGCACAACCCACATAGAGGGGTTAATGCACTGTCATTTTGTCATGGGCCAAGATGCAGTTTTGTGGCATCTGCAGTTTATGGGGAAATTGGTAACACAGGCAGGGTCCAGCTTTGAACAAGGCGCTCTGTGTCTGACATGAGAGTTGCAACGGTGTGTGTGGTGTGCTGTTGGGTAAAAGAAGCAAGGGGCGATGCTTCCCCTTTGAGAAGGCTTGCATGTGGTGTGGCCTGGGTGGGTAGAGGGCAGGGTTAATTCGGAAGGCGTGAATGTTTTGTCTCCTACCAAAAAAAGAAGAATGTGAGTCCAGGCAAAGTTTTGTCGCTTTGCAAAGCCAAAATGTATAGAGGGACAGTGTGTATTTATCCACCGGGAGGACATTAGGGAACAGGAGAAGTGTTTCCGTGTAGTCAAGCCACCATTGTGTGCTATTCATGGGAGGACTTGAGGCGCACACATGTTTTGCTTGCAAAGAGGGTGCTTTGTGTTTTATGAGTAGGAGCATGGATGAGTGTGGAACGCTTTTGGAGGAACGTAATAAGGAGAGTGATGCGGTCCCGCGGGTGTTGAAGGGAGGATGATGTTGGAATTACTGTTTTTGTTGTCTGCATGTTGTTTGCAGAGATGGTGTATTTGCTTGGCAGACAGGGGGCAATTGTTGGGGATTCGAAGGCTATTTTGTTTGTTATATTGATGAATGTTGAAGTTCTGTTTTGGGTTCAGCCTAGACGAGTAGTGGCGGCTGGTGACATTTGAAAGTGGCGGGTCATAAAATTAGTGGTGGGGTACACAATGGTGAGCGAGCAAGCCCGAATGACCTAAGGAAGGTTCGGGGTGTTCTCCCCTGAGAACATTTTGAAAAATTAGTGGGCAAAAGGTGCATGTTTATCGTAACGTAGCAAGGGACAAACATATTTCCCTGATGTGAGGCTATAGTTCAAAGGGAGATGTCTGAATTCGAATACTAGTGCTTATGGAAATTGGGTGCGATGGGTACACTTTGATAATACATGCTTCTATCAAAGGTTTTAAGAGTTATGTTTATCGTAACATAACGGAGTCCTGATTGGAATTAGCATCAGAGAAGTAGTACGAAGAATTTGAATGGGGCCGTGGCATTAGTGGGGCAATGCCCCAGTGCCACCAATGGACGCACCGCCACTGTGAGAGAGAGCATGTTTATATATTTATATAGCGGGAAGTTGACCGGAGGGTATTGGAGCACTATTAATGAGCAGTAGTTACATATTTACACAAGGACACAGTGCTGCTTTTACGCACAGCGTCCCCTGTCCCACTGTACGTGCCCCACCACTCAGCCGAACTCCTACTCACACATTCCAGAAATTCACAGAAATAGAGCCGGAGGTGCAGCCCTCTCGTACACCACTCCTAAAACCTGGGTGGAACTGCCTCAATCTTCACATCGGAGCCTCCTCTGATGTGAAGAGCTACAAAAGGGGAACACAGTGAGCGTTCCAGTGTTTGAAATGTTAAGTATTTTCATGTGTGAAAATTTAAGGTACCAGTAAGACCATTTTATCAACATTTCCTGTAGGATATTCCTCTCACCACCAAGCCTGCTTTAGGGGTTTGACTCTATAGCTTACAAAATAGTTTGATAATTGCATAGTTCATTTAATGTCAGGAAATAGTCTATGCAAAATATAGTTTCTTTCAAGATGTTTTTGCGGGCTCCCCAAGTTGATTTGATTGCAAGTGCTTGTCTCGATCAGTGCTTTTCTCGATTAAAAAGCTACACTGTAAACCCCCATAGGCGGCGAAGCTAGGCAATCAGCGAAGCGGTACACCTCGCCGGTCTCTGTGCATACAACAGGAATGTAACCTGCAACGCTCCTTTCTGTTTTCTTCTTCGACCTTTCTCTATCCTCTCTATCCTCCGGGGCGTGGGACCAAGGATGTCAACCAAGCAACACAAAGGGGCAGAGGACGACATCGACAAGCAGAACTTGAAAGACTGGCAATCGGACCAACCCCAATAAGACTAGAAGCTGGTAGCGAACTCCCCCCCCCCCCCTCCGGGCGTTTTTCTTCTTTTCCTCTTCTCTCCCATGTATATTCTATGCTCCATGTAAATATATATTTTTCTACAATAAAAAATTACAGAAATAAAAAAAAAAGCTACACTGCATGTATTTATTGTAATGAGCAGAACTGCATTACTCAATAACATAGGCTTTGTAAACATGTCTTTGCAGAAACCTCATTGAGCATTACTAAGCGAAGCTGTAGCTTCCGGCACCTTTTAACTGAACTCACATAAGAGCAGCTCCTTTTACACACACCGCCACCATAGAGACGGTTAAACACACTTACCTTTGAACTAGCTGGGGGTGGCGCAGAGCTCCTGAGCGCCGAGGCAAACAAATGTTTGTGAATGGGAAAGGGCTGGGTCAGCGACGAAAAGCTGACTACTATGTGGCAGATCTGAACAGGGCTGAACTGGCCGTAGCAGGCACCAGGCGTTTTCCCGGTGGGCCGGAAGGGAAAGGGCCAGTTTTTAAGCGATTGGGCCAGTTTTGCAGCAGTGCTGCAATATCATCCCCCTTTAACAAAACCGTCAGCAGTGCTTAAACGGAAGCAATGTTGCTTCTTGCTAGCATTACCCCGCCCCCACAGCCGGTCCGGCAGAATTGCCAGGGCTGGTTTGTGTTCTCAGTCCGGCCCTGGATCTGAGCACCAAGAGCACACATGTCGTCAGGCGGCGGGACGCTTCCTTCATTAATCAAGGTGTAAGTGGCGGTCACAGAAGTTGCAGGCAAATAAAAAGACGGAAGTAAGGGGATGAGCCTCAAACAATAAAGGGGAAAAAAGGTATGGCATGGCACCGTAGAAGTGCTGACAAGTTCAAGCAGTAAGGTATGTATTTGACCACGATTGGGTCAAAGGAACGAAGGGGCAGGTTTATGGGGGCAGGCCAAAGGTGAATGCAAGAACAGCAAGAGCCTCATAGGAAGGAATTTCTAATGCATCAAAGGATTTATGGCTGCAGGTGTTACTATGGGCAGTCAGACACTGGAAGAGGGGCGTGTTGTAACAACCCCGGGCTGGGACATGGCTGTGACGCATAATTCTGTGAATCCGTCACACACTGCATGAATTCAAACTCTGGCTACCCGTCCAACTTGATTTTCCCCTCACAAAATATTGTCCAATTGTGCGAGATCTAGGGCAATCTGGCAACCCTGCTGCCAAGTGGGCCCGCAGCACGCAGGGGGAGGAGAGATGTGGGGGAAGGGTGGTGTGGAGTCCTCGGAGCATGAATGTGTGGGCAATCGGCATGCTGTGCAGCAGGTTCAACCCTGCTGTTTGATGTTTCTGTTCTTACACTGCCCTGCGCCGACAGTGTGGTGTTCGGGAACCGTCACCAAATTGAGAGGAGGGCCATGCATGTTACCGGGGGCCGGAGCTGAGGAGGGGCTCGTGCTTGTGATTGGCTGTCCGCAGTTCTGCTGTAGGGTGTTTTCCTGCAGGCTCTCCGCTCCGTCCATCACTGCCATGGAGTGGAGACTTTGGAGCGGAACTAAGTGGAAGATTGCTGTTTTGGGGATTAAAAAAGAATGCGGATAGTGTGATCTTTGTGCCTGTGTTCCCATCAATGCCAGGGAGAAAATAAACTAAAAATTGCAAACCTCGACGGGAGTGTGACCCATTTATCCTGTTCAACCTGGGAAGGATAGTGTGAAAAGTACAAATGGCTTGGTTCTGCCGCGGGGTAACGCACCCATGAGGAGCGCTGCAACAAACCGTCAATTTTGAACCCACCTGGAAGAGATATAGATATAGATTTATAAATCAAAACAATACCCTTTCAGGCATAGAGTGACGCATAAATTATGCAAAAAAAGAAGCAGAGAACTCTGGTTATTTCTCAAGTTTAGGTGGAAAGCAGCCCCTGTTAGAGCACTCTCAACACCAACGGCACTCTAGATCCGCTCACCTCAAATGTCTGCTTTTCCATCAAAGTGTTTAAGCATAGGATTAGCACAGTGCCATCCATGCAGAGACAGAAAAAGACAAAGTCTTTTGCAATTTCTACAGCAAAGTCTTTAAGCATAGGACTAGCAAGGGCTGTCCATGCTGAGCTGTAAAATGACAAAAGCCATTTACCACTCCAGGCACAGTATTACAGCTTTGAATCGGTAAAAGACCAACCAAGCAACCCCTGACACAGTGTTTCGCTCTAATTAGAGCTCTTCAGAGAGGTATAGCTTTGTCCAGACACAAGGGAGCACCCAGTATTAAGTCAAAACAATACCCTTTCAGTCATAGAGTGACGCATACATTATGCAAAAAAAGAAGCAGAGAACTATGGGTAGTTCTCAAGTTTAGGTGGAAAGCAACCCCTGTTAGAGCACTCTCAACACCAACAACACTCTAAATCTGCTCACCTCAAATGTCTGCTTTTCCATCAAAGTGTTTAAGCATAGGATTAGCACAGTGCCAGCCATTTTTACTGCAAAGTCTTTAAGCATAGGACTGGAAAAAAATAACCTATAATAGGGCATTCACCGGGGCAGCACCCATAATCTGGAACTCTTTCCCACCCGCCATCCGAAGAATCCCTACTCTAGCACGCTTCAAGAAGGAGCCCAAAACCTTCCTCATGGGTAAATTCCTTGCCTAATGACCACCATGCCTGACCACAAATCTGATGTTTCTAAGAGACTATCTTTCTTCTCAGATCACCGATCCCTCCCCGCAGAGAATCTACGGGGCCTTTAATTTCTTTACTAAATCTAATTTTGATTGCAATATTACTTTGGTATCCCCAATATCCCTATGTTCCCCACACCCCTGTCTCTCCACACCCCTTTGTACAGTTTCTGTATACTTCTGCACATTGACTTTGTTTGTACATTGTGAGAATTCCTGTAAAGCGCTCTGATACCCTCACGGGTCAAGTAAGCATTCTATAAAACTCTAAAATAAATAAATAAATAAATATCCATTCCCATTGATCAGAGATGGAGACATGGACTGATAGTTTGTCAGGTCCTGATTTGGTTAAGGCTACACCTCCTGGTTCCCACTGCCAAACGCTTGACCGTCCACAAAAAAAAGGGGGAGGGCTTGCTATTATCTATCACGAGTCACTCACCCCAAATTTTGTTTCTGTCTCTAATTCGGTGTGTGAGGCTTTAGCTTTTAACATTTATTCTACAACCCATAAACCTTTTAAAGGTATACTAATATACTGGCCTCCTGGTTTTAAAAGTGGGTTCTTAGATTCCCTGGGCTCGCTGTTGGAGGATGGATTGTGCCTAGAAGCCTTCGCATTGTTGGGGGGTTTTAACTTTCATCTTGAAAATGCTGGCGATCCCGACATATCCAGGCTGGAACAAATCATGAGTTTAGGAGGTCTCAAACAACTGGTGATACCTCCTACACATGATAAAGGTCATACCCTAGACAGTAGTTACTCCAACAATAAAGAGGAGAAGTGTGGCTCACTGGCTAGAGGAGGCAGACCCTGATGCAGAGGTCAGACCCGGGACCAGGGTTCAATTCCCGACGCGGCAGGGTCTTGAGCTCAAAATGTCCATGGACTTGATAATTCTCGCCTCAGTGCCTACTTGAATCATGGGTTCACACTCTGCAACTCTGGGCAATAGCTTGCTTAATCTCCACTACAGCCCCACCGCGATGGGATGCCTGGTCTTCACCTTGGGGATACCCAGTAGGGGTTATCTCACAGGGAAAGCCAGGACGGGTTCCCAAAGCAAGCGCTAAGAGACCTGTCGGTGATTTGGCGCTATATAAATCGAAATTAACATAACATAACATAACAATAAAGAGTTAGCCGGCGTCTCAGTTTTCCCGATTTCGTGGTCGGATCACTGCGCGATCAAGTTTGAACTGAGTAACTCTTCGGTCCACCCTGTGGGCCTGATGCAGGCTCAGGAGATTACAACTAGAGCATGAGGTAAATTGGATGTTGAGAGCCTTAAAACTGTTCCTAAAAATTCTATGTATCAGCTTCTGTTGGATGTGGAGGAGGCAAGGACTCTTCATAACAAATGGCTTTTTAATGCCTGTGATCAGTTAATTCCCCACAAAAAATGGATACCTAAACGAGCCTCTCCCACTGCTTCCTGGTACTCAGAAGAGTTCAGGGCCAAGTAAATGGTCTGTAAACACGCCAAAAGGATATGGCGTAAACATTACGCAGAATCAGATAAGGAAAAGTATAACATTTGCATCTCTAGCTATAAACAAACACTTTTAGAAGCAAAAAAATAGTATTTTTCTTTGCAAATATCGAAGGCTGAATCCAAATCAAAAGAACTTTTTAAAATTATTATTCAACTATCAAGTCCCAATACTCCTAAGAAACAGGGTGACCCAGAATTCTGCAATAAGAATGCAGAATTTTTCAGAGTGAAAATAGAAACTATATGTTCCTCTCTTATGGGTTCGATTAATAATAATCAGACCAACTCTCACATAAATGATGTGGAAAACAAAGCCGTCCCTGTGAGATCATTGGATTATATTACCCCTCTGGAGAGGCTAGGTACAATTAAATTGTTGGATCTCATTAAATCTGGTGCGCCTAGTGACCCCTGTCCGGTGTGGATTATTAAGCAAATCCCTGACCTAATAGAAACCGCACTCACACCTTTGCTTAATGCAGTTCTATCTTCCGGAATTTTTCCCAAAGTATGGAAAAAAGCCTTCTGCTGCCACTTTTGAAGAAACAGTCACTGGACCCCAAGGACCCTAACAACTATAGACTGATCTCTAGGCTCCCGTTGCCAGCAAAATTGCTAGAAAAAGAAATGAACATCCTAGACCCATCGCAATATGGGTTCAGAGCCTTTCATAGCACTGAGCTGGCCTTATTAAAATCTACGGAGGAAATTAGAGAAGCGGTGGATAGGGGAGGAAATGCTATACTAATCCTATCGAACCTATCCGCGGCCTTTGATACCGTTCACCACAAGGTACTGTTAAACCGGCTACCGGAAGTAGGTGTAAAGGGCACGGCCTGGAAACTGTTGCGATCGTTCCTGTCGGACAGGTCTCAAACAGTAGACCTTAATGGTAACACCTCAGAACCTTTTACACTTCCGTGTGGGGTGCCACATGGCTCGGCTCTCAGCCCTACACTCTTTAATAATTATGTGGCAGCTCTGGCCATTATCATCAGGTCTTTCGGCTTCCAGCTTCTAGCTCACCTCCTATGCTGATGACACACAAATTGTGGTGTCGCTGACGGAGGGAGCGGAAAAGGAGGTAGGTGATCTTTCCCATGATTGTATGGGTTCCAGCTCAGCATGGATGTCCTCCAATTGTTTAAAACTTAATTCGGGTAAGACCAAGGTTTTGAAATTTGCCAACAATCCTTTGGTCTGGACACCAGAATGGTGGCCGGAGGATTTGAGTTTGTGTCCTGTACCCTCAAGAAAAGCCAAGAATCTAGGGATTACGGTGGACAATAAACTCACTATGGGGGACCAAGTGAACATGGTGACTTAGGCATGTTTCATTATCAAGAAAATAAAGTTCTTCCTGACCAAAAATAATCTCAGGATGGTGGTGACAGCCTTATAATGTCGCGTCTGGACTATTGCAACAGTCTATATCTCAATGTTCAAAAACAACATATGAACAGGTTGCAATTGGTCCAGAACGCGGCAGCTAGAATGCAGACCGGAACATCCAGGTTTGCCTCTGTCAAGGGAAATCTTAAGAAACTGCATTGGCTTCCAGTACCGTTAAGATCACGCTTCAAAGCATTGTCTATTGTATTTAAGGTGGTCAATGGCATTGGTACGGAGTTCCTTAAGAAGAAATTCTCTTGGTATATCCCAAGCAGAATACTTAGATCAACTGGGTCTAAACTCGTTCAACCCCCTTTTTAAAAAACCTAATTGGGGAGGCAGAAGTTTTGTTCACTGTGCATCGAAAGCATGGAATGAACTCCAGTTCCAACTCAGAAACTCCCCCGACCTCATCTCCTTCCGTAAAGGCCTTAAGACATGGCTTTTCTCCTACTGTTAGGCACGTGCTCCTTAGGTAATCAGTACTTAGCGCCAGGACACCCCAGGGTAACCGCGTGCTCTACAAGTATTCATAACATAACATAACATAACATCACCTTCAATTTTGTCGGACTTTGACCTCTACTTAGAACTATGTCCCATTTAGCCCTCTATAACAATCATCCTATACTAGGTAACATTCAAATTACTCAGCTCATTAATTTCTAATCGTTTTTCACTCACCCTTTGCACTAATTCATCTCTGTCATTTAGTATCTCTCGTGGTAAACAGCTTCTACTATAGATATGCGCTCTTTTGTTATCAGAGGGATGTAGGATAGGCCAGTTGTAGCTAATAGGATGCCTAACATTTCTCATTTAGTAACTCCTTCACAAATTATGTTCATTATGTCATTGGTAGATACATTGGCTCTACTTGATCATTAAAGGGCACGTAAAGGATGGCTAAAACCAATAGGCAAAATATGAGGTCATTCTGTAGTTTATATTAGAACATTGTAATGTTGGGAGCTCCATTGAAGACAATGGACTACTCCCTGCTTCTACGGGCCGGTAAAAGCCCGCAGAGCAACATTCCAAGTTTTACAAAGGCCTCTCGGAGCTCGAGGGGATTTAAATCCCCTCGAGCTTCGAGAAGCTTTTGTTTTATTTGTTAGAACATTCTGCCCCCTAGTAGCAGAATGTTCTAATAGCCTTATAGTCCTTCGTAACAGGGCTATACCCTATCCCCTGTTAAAGTCTCTCGCCTTCGGCTCGGCCTTTAAAGGGGGAGCGGGCCTTTAGTAGCCGGTATAGCCCGCTAAGGTGGGCTATAAGGCTATATTAGAACATTGGAATGTTGAGAGCAAAACAATAGAGTGCTCGGCCTTATAATGGCTGGTATAAGCCCGGAGCTTCAACATTCCAATGTTTCTTTGTTCACAGCTGTGGCTGTGAACAAAGGCTTCAGGGAGCCCGTGGGGATTTCAATCCCCTCGCGCTCCCTGAAGCCTTAGTTTTATTTGTTTGGACATTCTGCCCTCTAGTGGTAGAATGTTCTAATAGCCTTATAGCCCTCCGTAGCTGGGCTATACCAGCTATTACAGTCCTGCTCCCTTGTTAAAGGCCCTCGCCTTCAGCTCAGGCCTTTAACGCTGGAGCGGGCCTTTAATAGCCGGTATAGCCCTCTACGGGGGGCTATAAGTCTATAGTAAACTTATTACTGGAGATATTGTTTACTAAGATTGGAGACTGATTTCTAGTTTTCCAATACATTTTGTCTTGGTTTGCTTCAGGAGCTGTAAACCGACCTCATGGCTACCCTGTTCTGTCAGTGGGCCATTCCCATGGACCTGTATAATCATTAATATATTACACCTTGCTTTGTATCTCAAATCTGGCTCATAAAAGATATTGGGCCCACGTAGAAATATTTTCACAGTTGCAAACACATTGATTCAACAGCTGTAACTGGGAAAGTACCTTTTCTTATTTACTAATCAAATTTTTCTGACTGCATATGGAAGGAGAGTGTTGTAGGAATCTTTCCAAATACCAAATCATTTTCTTGTGTATCAATGTTTTACAACCGAAATCCGGTCGCAAAACATTGATATTTTACTGACACTTCAAATGAGGTGGTAACCCATTCCACTTTGTGAGTATAACAAATAAGTTTATTTAAGAGAAGGCACTGATGGCCTCCAATTGTAGTGAGTCTCAGTTTTCAACCTATCTGCGAAAAACAAACCTACAATTTAGATTTCCAAGAGCCAACCTCTGAGTACATAGATTGGTTCTTAAAAATCTTTATGGGTCACAAAAATACTGGTTGCAATTACATACAGATCTTTATTCTGTATTCTGTAAGTGTTGAAGAGGGTAGCATCCGGGTCACATTGGCTTAATGCCACAATGAGTGGCACATAAATACTAGATGGTGTAACTAGTGCAGAGGTGTTAAGGATTGAAAAATAATGCAATGTATTTAGCCGATTGCACTCGGCATTTAGAGTTTGGAGCTCCCAGCGGCTTTGACCTATTTTGGTAATTAAATTCCATATTTGTTCCTAAGAAATCCTCTTGGCAATTGTTAGCTATGATGATGGTTTCACCACTCAAAAGAATTTCAGCAGAGTTAATTTTCCCTCTTTTTCTCAGGTGAGGCAATTATTTCGTCTGAAGTAACATTAACTCCGTTATGGAATAGCTTTCAGACTTTTAGGTGAGGAACTTAATGTTATCCTCTTCTTTAGTTCCCTTTTAAAGAAAAAAATGTATTTAGTAAAGATTTCAGAAGGACCTAGTTTGAGTATCTGTTGGTCCAATCGCCGTACCCCTTGAAAGTCAGTAGATGAATTATTCTTTCTGTAACATTTGTAGTTTTGCAATTTTTCACTACATATAGATCACTTATTAAAGCTTTGTGTTCTGCCATATTTATCCCTAGCCATATTGTCATTTTTGGTAGGGATCTCTCTTTTTCCTTGGTACTCCTTCTGAGGGGCTGTTTTAGGTGACTCGCTCCCCAGTTTTACTTATAGGAGGAGATCTAGATTAGGCGCTAAAGTCTCTGGCATGCGTGACATGTTTGTCCTTAAGTTAGGGAATCTTAAATGTTTTTTTAAACTCCCACATAATGGAAATTGGGACACGTTATCATTTGAACATTCTGTGCACAGCACAATATCATGGGGGAATTAGATTGTTAAAAGGCATAAGAAGCAAATCTTTCTAATGGTTTGGGAATATGAAAATATTTTGCACGGCTATGGCACTCTTACACTTACTTATAAGGCAGGCAGGGCTATCATCTTGGCAAGAGCCAATTTTTAGTGGCATCAATTTTGTAAAGAGTGTTAGTCATGCCTTCTAGAAGCTCCAGGTGTGGTCTTGACCAGTGGACACAGAGTTCCAGATGTAGCCTTGAGGAGTGAAAAGAGAGCCCCAGGTGTGGTCTTGAGAACTGGACAGAGAGCTTCACGTGTGGTCTTGAGAAGTGGATAGAGAGGTCTGTGTGTGGGCTTGAAAAGTGGACCTGGCTCGCCAGGTGTGGTGTTGAGAAGTGGACACAGAGCTCCAGGCGTAGTCTTGAGAGGAGGACACAGAGCCCCAGATGTGGCCTTCAGAAGTGGACACAGAGTTCCAGATGTAGCCTTGAGGAGTGAAAAGAGAGCTCCAGGTGTGGTCTTGAGAAGTGGTCAGAGAGCTCCAGGTGCCTTCCTGAGAAGTGGACAGAGAGCTCCAGGTGTGGTATTGAGAAGTGGCCACAAGCTCCAGGTGTGGTCTTGAGGAGTGTACAGAAAGCTCCAGATGTGGCCTTGAGAAGTGGACAGAGAGCTCCAGATGTGGTCTTGAGAAGTGGACAGAGAGCTTCACGTGTGGTCTTGAGAAGTGCATAGAGAGGTCTGTGTGTGGGCTTGAAAAGTGGACCTGGCTCGCCAGGTGTGGTGTTGAGAAGTGGACACAGAGCTCCAGGCGTGGTCTTGAGAAGAGGACACAGAGCCCCAGATGTGGCCTTCAGAAGTGGACACAGAGCCCCAGATGTGATCTTGAGAAGCGGACACAGAGTTCCAGATGTAGCCTTGAGGAGTGAAAAGAGAGCTCTATATGTGGCCTTGAGAAGTGGACAGAGAGCTCCATATGTGGTCTTGAGAAGTGGACAGAGAGCTCCAGGTGTGGTCCTGAGAAGTGGACACAGAGCTCCAGGTGTGGTCTTGAGAAGTGGACAGAGAGCTCCATATGTGGTCTTGAGAAGTGGACAGAGAGCTCCAGGTGTGGTCTTGAGAAGTGGACACAGAGTCCCCGATGTGGCCTTAAGGAGTGGACAGAGAGCTCCAGGTGTGGTCTTGAGAAGTAGACAGAGAGCTCCATATGTGGCCTTGAGAAGTGGACAGAGAGCTCCAGGTGTGGTCATGAGAAGTAGACAGAGAGCACAGATGTGGCTTTAAGGAGAGGACAGAGAGCCCCAGGTGGGGTCTTGAGAAGTGGACAGAGAGCTCCATATGTGGGCTTGAGAAGTGAACACAGAGTTCCCGATGTGGCCTTAAGGAGTGGACAGAGAGCTCCATATGTGGCCTTGAGAAGTGGACAGAGAGCTCCAGATGTGGCCTTGGGAGGTGGACAGAGAGCTCCAGATGTGGTCTTGAGAAGTGGACACAGAGTTCTAGGTGTGGTCCTGAGAAGTGGACACAGAGCTCCAAGTGTGGTTTTGAGAAGTGGCCCCAGAGCTCAATGTGTGGGCTTGAAAAGTGAACCCGGAGCTCTAGGTGTGGTTTTGAGAAGTGGAAAAAGAGCTCCAGGTGTGGTCTTGAGGAGTGGATAGAGAGCTCCAGGTGTGGTCTTGAGGAGTGGACAGAGATATCCAGGTGTGCCCTTGAGGAGTGGACAGAGATCTCCAGGTGTGGTCTTGAGAATGGACACAGAGCTCCTGGTGTGGTCCTGAGAAGTGGACATAGAGCTCCAGGTGTGGCTTTGAGAAGTGGACAGAGAGCTCCTTGTGTGGGCTTGAAAAGTGGACCCAGAGCTCCAGGTGTGGTCTTGAGAAGTGGACAGAGAGCTCCATATGTGGCCTTGAGAAGTGGTTAGAGAGCTCCAGGTGTGGTCTTGAGAAGTAGCCGCAAGCCCCAGGTGTGGTCTTGAGAAGTGGACAGAGAGCTCCAGGTGTGGTCTTGACAAGTGGACAGAGAGCTTCACATGTGGTCTTGAGAAGTGGATAGAGAGGTCTGTGTGTGGGCGTGAAAAGTGGACCTGGCTCGCCAGGTGTGGTATTGAGAAGTGGACACAGAGTTCCAGGCGTGGTCTTGAGAAGAGGACACAGAGCCCCTGATGTGGCCTTTAGAAGTGGACACAGAGTTCCAGATGTAGCCTTGAGGAGTGAAAAGAGAGCTCCAGGTGTGGTCTTGAGAAGTGGTCAGAGAGCTCCAGGTGGCTTCCTGAGAAGTGGACAGAGAGCTCCAGGTGTGGTCTTGAGAAGTGGCCACAAGCTCCAGGTGTGGTCTTGAGGAGTGTACAGAAAGCTCCAGATGTGGCCTTGAGAAGTGGACAGAGAGCTCCAGATGTGGTCTTGAGAAGTGGACAGAGAGCTTCACGTGTGGTCTTGAGAAGTGCATAGAGAGGTCTGTGTGTGGGCTTGAAAAGTGGACCTGGCTCGCCAGGTGTGGTGTTGAGAAGTGGACACAGAGCTCCAGGCGTGGTCTTGAGAAGAGGACACAGGGCCCCAGATGTGGTCTTTAGAAGTGGACACAGAGCCCCAGATGTGATCTTGAGAAGCGGACACAGAGTTCCAGATGTAGCCTCGAGGAGTGAAAAGAGAGCTCCATATGTGGCCTTGAGAAGTGGACAGAGAGCTCCATGTGTGGTCTTGAGAAGTGGACACAGAGCTCCAGGTGTGGTCCTGAGAAGTGGACACAGAGCTCCAGGTGTGGTCTTGAGAAGTGGACACAGAGCTCCAGGTGTGGTCTTGAGAAGTGGACACAGAGTCCCCGATGTGGCCTTAAGGAGTGGACAGAGAGCTCCAGGTGTGGTCTTGAGAAGTGGACAGAGAGCTCCATATGTGGCCTTGAGAAGTGGACAGAGAGCTCCAGGTGTGGTCATGAGAAGTGGACAGAGAGCGCAGATGTGGCTTTAAGGAGTGGACAGAGAGCCCCAGGTGGGGTCTTGAGAACTGGACAGAGAGCTCCATATGTGGGCTTGAGAAGTGAACACAGAGTTCCCGATGTGGCCTTAAGGTGTGGACAGAGAGCTCCATATGTGGCCTTGAGAAGTGGACAGAGAGCTCCAGATGTGGCCTTGAGAAGTGGACAGAGAGCTCCAGATGTGGTCTTGAGAAGTGGACACAGAGCTCCAGGTGTGGTCCTGAGAAGTGGACACAGAGCTCCAAGTGTGGTTTTGAGAAGTGGACCCAGAGATCAATGTGTGGGCTTGAAAAGTGAACCCGGAGCTCCAGGTGTGGTTTTGAGAAGTGGACAGAGAGCTCCAGGTGTGGTCTTGAGAAGTGGATAGAGAGCTCCAGGTGTGGTCTTGAGGAGTGGACAGAGATCTCCAGATGTGCCCTTGAGGAGTGGACAGAGATCTCCAGGTGTGGTCTTGAGAAGTGGAAACAGAGCTCCTGGTGTGGTCCTGAGAAGTGGATCCAGAGCTCCAGGTGTGGTTTTGAGAAGTGGACAGAGAGTTCCTTGTGTGGGCTTGAAAAGTGGACCCAGAGCTCCAGGTGTGGTCTTGAGAAGTGGACAGAAAGCTCCATATGTGGCCTTGAGAAGTGGTTAGAGAGCTCCAGGTGTGGTCTTGAGAATTAGCCGCAAGCCCCAGGTGTGGTCTTGAGAAGTGGACACAGAGCTCCAGGTGTGTTCTTGACAAGTGGACAGAGAGCTCCGTGTGTGGGCTTGAAAAGTGGACCCAGAGCTCCAGGTGTGGTCTTGGGAAGTGGACACAGAGCTTCAGGTGTGGCCTTGAGAAGTGGACAGAGAGCTCCGTGTGTGGGCTTTAAAAGTGGAACCAGAGCTCCAGGTGTGGTCTTGAGAAGTGGACAGAGAGCTCCAGGTGTGGTCTTGAGAAGTGGACGCAGAGCTCCAAGTGTGGTCTTGAGAAGTGGACAGAGAGCTCCATGTGTGGGCTTGAAAAGTGGACCCAGAGCTACAGGCCTTGAGAAGTGGACAGAGATCTCCAGGTGTGGTCTTGAGAAGTGGACAGAAGCTCCAGGTGTGATCTTGAGAAGTGGACACAGAGCTCCAGGTGTGGCCTTGAGAAGTGGACACAGAGCTCCAGGTGTGGCCTTGAGAAGTGGCCACGAGCTCCAGGTGTGGTCATCAGAAGTGGAGAGAGAGCTCCATATGTGGCCTTGAGAAGTGGACAGAGAGCTCCAGGTGTGGTCATGAGAAGTAGACAGAGAGCACAGATGTGGCTTTAAGGAGAGGACAGAGAGCCCCAGGTGGGGTCTTGAGAACTGGACAGAGAGCTCCATATGTGGGCTTGAGAAGTGAACACAGAGTTCCCGATGTGGCCTTGAGAGGTGGACAGAGAGCTCCAGATGTGGTCTTGAGAAGTGGACAGAGAGTTCCTTGTGTGGGCTTGAAAAGTGGACCCAGAGCTCCAGGTGTGGTCTTGAGAAGTGGACAGAAAGCTCCATATGTGGCCTTGAGAAGTGGTTAGAGAGCTCCAGGTGTGGTCTTGAGAATTAGCCGCAAGCCCCAGGTGTGGTCTTGAGAAGTGGCCACAGAGCTCCAGGTGTGTTCTTGACAAGTGGACAGAGAGCTCCGTGTGTGGGCTTGAAAAGTGGACCCAGAGCTCCAGGTGTGGTCTTGGGAAGTGGACACAGAGCTTCAGGTGTGGCCTTGAGAAGTGGACAGAGAGCTCCGTGTGTGGGCTTTAAAAGTGGAACCAGAGCTCCAGGTGTGGTCTTGAGAAGTGGACAGAGAGCTCCAGGTGTGGTCTTGAGAAGTGGACGCAGAGCTCCAAGTGTGGTCTTGAGAAGTGGACAGAGAGCTCCATGTGTGGGCTTGAAAAGTGGACCCAGAGCTACAGGCCTTGAGAAGTGGACAGAGATCTCCAGGTGTGGTCTTGAGAAGTGGACAGAAGCTCCAGGTGTGATCTTGAGAAGTGGACACAGAGCTCCAGGTGTGGCCTTGAGAAGTGGACACAGAGCTCCAGGTGTGGCCTTGAGAAGTGGCCATGAGCTCCAGGTGTGGTCATCAGAAGTGGAGAGAGAGCTCCATATGTGGCCTTGAGAAGTGGACAGAGAGCTCCAGGTGTGGTCATGAGAAGTAGACAGAGAGCACAGATGTGGCTTTAAGGAGAGGACAGAGAGCCCCAGGTGGGGTCTTGAGAACTGGACAGAGAGCTCCATATGTGGGCTTGAGAAGTGAACACAGAGTTCCCGATGTGGCCTTAAAGAGTGGACAGAGAGCTCCATATGTGGCCTTGAGAAGTGGACAGAGAGCTCCAGATGTGGCCTTGAGAGGTGGACAGAGAGCTCCAGATGTGGTCTTGAGAAGTGGACACAGAGTTCTAGGTGTGGTCCTGAGAAGTGGACAGAGAGCTCCAAGTGTGGTTTTGAGAAGTGGCCCCAGAGCTCAATGTGTGGGCTTGAAAAGTGAACCCGGAGCTCCAGGTGTGGTTTTGAGAAGTGGACAGAGAGCTCCAGGTGTGGTCTTGAGGAGTGGATAGAGAGCTCCAGGTGTGGTCTTGAGGAGTGGACAGAGATATCCAGGTGTGCCCTTGAGGAGTGGACAGAGATCTCCAGGTGTGGTCTTGAGAATGGACACAGAGCTCCTGGTGTGGTCCTGAGAATTGGACATAGAGCTCCAGGTGTGGCTTTGAGAAGTGGACAGAGAGCTCCTTGTGTGGGCTTGAAAAGTGGACCCAGAGCTCCAGGTGTGGTCTTGAGAAGTGGACAGAGAGCTCCATATGTGGCCTTGAGACGTGGTTAGAGAGCTCCAGGTGTGGTCTTGAGAAGTAGCCGCAAGCCCCAGGTGTGGTCTTGAGAAGTGGACACAGAGCTCCAGGTGTGGTCTTGACAAGTGGACAGAGAGCTTCACGTGTGGTCTTGAGAAGTGGATGGAGAGGTCTGTGTGTGGGCGTGAAAAGTGGACCTGGCTCGCCAGGTGTGGTGTTGAGAAGTGGACACAGAGTTCCAGGCGTGGTCTTGAGAAGAGGACACAGAGCCCCAGATGTGGCCTTTAGAAGTAGACACAGAGTTCCAGATGTAGCCTTGAGGAGTGAAAAGAGAGCTCCAGGTGTGGTCTTGAGAAGTGGTCAGAGAGCTCCAGGTGCCTTCCTGAGAAGTGGACAGAGAGCTCCAGGTGTGGTCTTGAGAAGTGGCCACAAGCTCCAGGTGTGGTCTTGAGGAGTGTACAGAAAGCTCCAGATGTGGCCTTGAGAAGTGGACAGAGAGCTCCAGATGTGGTCTTGAGAAGTGGACAGAGAGCTTCACGTGTGGTCTTGAGAAGTGCATAGAGAGGTCTGTGTGTGGGCTTGAAAAGTGGACCTGGCTCGCCAGGTGTGGTGTTGAGAAGTGGACACAGAGCTCCAGGCGTGGTCTTGAGAAGAGGACACAGGGCCCCAGATGTGGTCTTTAGAAGTGGACACAGAGCCCCAGATGTGATCTTGAGAAGCGGACACAGAGTTCCAGATGTAGCCTCGAGGAGTGAAAAGAGAGCTCCATATGTGGCCTTGAGAAGTGGACAGAGAGCGCCATGTGTGGTCTTGAGAAGTGGACACAGAGCTCCAGGTGTGGTCCTGAGAAGTGGACACAGAGCTCCAGGTGTGGTCTTGAGAAGTGGACAGAGAGCTCCAGGTGTGGTCTTGAGAAGTGGACACAGAGTCCCCGATGTGGCCTTAAGGAGTGGACAGAGAGCTCCAGGTGTGGTCTTGAGAAGTGGACAGAGAGCTCCATATGTGGCCTTGAGAAGTGGACAGAGAGCTCCAGGTGTGGTCATGAGAAGTGGACAGAGAGCGCAGATGTGGCTTTAAGGAGTGGACAGAGAGCTCCATATGTGGCCTTGAGAAGTGGACAGAGAGCTCCAGATGTGGCTTTGTGAAGTGGACAGAGAGCTCCAGATGTGGTCTTGAGAAGTGGACACAGAGCTCCAGGTGTGGTCCTGAGAAGGGGACACAGAGCTCCAAGTGTGGTTTTGAGAAGTGGACCCAGAGATCAATGTGTGGGCTTGAAAAGTGAACCCGGAGCTCCAGGTGTGGTTTTGAGAAGTTTACAGAGAGCTCCAGGTGTGGTCTTGAGGAGTGGATAGAGAGCTCCAGGTGTGGTCTTGAGGAGTGGACAGAGATCTCCAGATGTGCCCTTGAGGAGTGGACAGAGATCTCCAGGTGTGGTCTTGAGAAGTGGACACAGAGCTCCTGGTGTGGTCCTGAGAAGTGGATCCAGAGCTCCAGGTGTGGTTTTGAGAAGTGGACAGAGAGCTCCTTGTGTGGGCTTGAAAAGTGGACCCAGAGCTCCAGGTGTGGTCTTGAGAAGTGGACAGAGAGCTCCATATGTGGCCTTGAGAAGTGGTTAGAGAGCTCCAGGTGTGGTCTTGAGAATTAGCTGCAAGCCCCAGGTGTGGTCTTGAGAAGTGGACACAGAGCTCCAGGTGTGGTCTTGACAAGTGGACAGAGAGCTCCGTGTGTGGGCTTGAAAAGTGGACCCAGAGCTCCAGGTGTGGTCTTGAGAAGTGGACACAGAGCTCCAGGTGTGGCCTTGAGAAGTGGACAGAGAGCTCCGTGTGTGGGCTTTAAAAGTGGAACCAGAGCTCCAGGTGTGGTCTTGAGAAGTGGACAGAGAGCTCCAGGTGTGGTCTTGAGAAGTGGACGCAGAGCTCCAAGTGTGGTCTTGAGAAGTGGACAGAGAGCTCCATGTGTGGGCTTGAAAAGTGGACCCAGAGCTCCAGGCCTTGAGAAGTGGACAGAGATCTCCAGGTGTGGTCTTGAGAAGTGGACAGAAGCTCCAGGTGTGATCTTGAGAAGTGGACACAGAGCTCCAGGTGTGGCCTTGAGAAGTGGACACAGAGCTCCAGGTGTGGCCTTGAGAAGTGGCCACGAGCTCCAGGTGTGGTCATCAGAAGTGGAGAGAGAGCTCCATGTGTGGCCTTGAGAAGTGGACACAGAGTTCCAGGTGTGTCCTTGAGAAGTGGACGAGCTCCAGGTGTGGCCTTGAAAAGTGGACACAGAGCTCCAGGTGTGGCCTTGAGAAGTGGACACAGAGCTCCAGGTGTGGCCCACAGAGATAGGCCAATTTGGTGCACTAGGTACACTGCTCCTGTTCTGAAGTCCAGAACTGCAGGATGCAGCCTCCGCTGCTGGGCCAACGCCCCCAATACACTCCTCTAGGGGTTTACAAATAGCACTCCAGCTAAATGTTCACCTTCTCCCGGTGAAGCTTATAGTGGGAGCGAGCCAAGGGACATTTACCAACATCCTGAACATCAGCCGCACTGTGTTCTCTTACACAGTGAGTCCAGGTACAGTCATGGCACTCATGATGCGAAACAGAGGGAGACCCTCAGCCGCGACTTTTTGTCTCTGTGTGATATGCGTGTGGTGTAAAGTGCTCTAACACCTTACACTGGTATGAGTGGCGCTATAACACTCAATAAATGCATCTTAGTGATAGTGGTTATGGAGACTTGAGAGGCGCTGTTAAAGGGTGGTTGTGAGGGAATCCGTGGCGGAGGTGGTTATTGGGGGGCGCCAACAAACATTGTTGCAGAGGCGCCCCCGGCCTAAAGCCGGCCCTTTGGTATGCACACACATTTGACAGAATCATAACTAAATCATCAAGGGGCGCTACAGCTGATGAAGGGACCCGCCCTCAAATAACCCCGGGCGTAGTAGGCGTAGCGGGGCTATGCGGAGGTTCACTTAGTTTCGAACAAACTCAGTGGAACTACGCTACGCTACGTCACCTGCTGTAGTGTTGCGGGCAGTGAGAGCATACCACTGCCGCACACGCCCCCTCCCATAGTCTCCGCAGGACGCACCCCTTGAGCGTAAAGCGTTTGTGGTTCAGCCCTTGTGCGTACGTGCGTACGTAAGTTATGTAATAAAAAGCCCGGAGCGCCGGGCGTGGGCAGGTAGTTTGCCGCCACCAACTAAGCTACACGTGTCCTGTGTCTTGTATGCTTAGGTCATCTTCAGGACACTACACTGGCGACGAGGGTGGGATCCGTCCCACCTCCTCCGCTTCACTGGTGCCCCACGTGAAGCCCACAGCCTCGAACCACACCCTCCAGTCAGCAGGACCTCATCTGTCATGGCCACCGTTCCACACCTCGAACCGTTTGAGGTCTCAGGCCCCCCCCCGTCGCAAGCCACCCGGTGGAAGAAATGGGTGGAGCGGCTAGAGAACTATTTCATCGCGGCAGACATCGCCGTTGGCCGCCGACGTGCCATGCTGCTGCATCTCGGTGGTGAGGCCATCCACGACATCTCCAAAGATATCACGGAGGGCGTCCTCCCACACACCTACGCTACCCTCCGCGACGCCATCAGCAGGTACTTTGAGCCATTTGCCAGCGCTGACTATGAGCGTTTCCTGCTGCGCCAAGCGCGCCAACTTCCGGAGGAATCCGTCGACGTCTTCTACGCGCGCCTCAAAAAACTAGCTAGCACGTGCACCCTTCCCGATGCGGAGGATGAGATCCGCGCCCAGTTCATCCAAGGGTGCGCTTCGCTGAAACTACGGGAGAGAGTTCTCGAAACTGATGCCATGTCCATGCGCGACATCTTAGCCCTGGGGCGTACCAAAGAACTCTCAAAAGCACGTGCCGCCCATATGGAGCCGAAGTCGCCCGTCACCGTCAAGACGGAGCCTGTCTGGGCCGTTAGGCCCCACCCGGCGGACAAAAAGGCGGGAACACCCAAGAAATGGCGCGCAAGGCAAGGGCAGCCCGCCCAAGACCGATCCTGCATCTGGTGCGGAGGCCCCACTCCCCACAAAGGGGTATGCCCGGCTCAAGGCAAAATCTGCAGCGCATGTGGGAAGGCCAACCACTTTGCCAGCGTCTGTCTAACATCCCAAAGGAAAAAACAGAGCGGCACACCCAGGAAAGTGCGACAGGTGGCGCCGCAGCAAGACACATCGGCCAGCAGCAACATGGACGACGACGGTGATGACGCAGCATCCGTCCACGTGGTACACATGCTCAACACCCTGGCAGCCGCCTCCGCGAACGAACCCATGTGCTCCGTCCTAGTTCATGGCCAAACGATCCAGGCCCTCATCGACACGGGTGCCACCATCAACCTCATGGCCGCCAGCGTATACCAGAGTCTCGAAGAAGCCCCCGCCCTCCACCCAACCAGGGTACAAGTGTTTGCCTACGGGACTCGGCGGCCCCTACGCCTATGTGGAGTCTTCCGAACCACCGTTACCCATGACTCGGCCTGTCTAGAAACGAAAATCTACGTGTCCCAGGAAGGATCAGGATTCCTCCTCGGCTGCAAGACCGCCAAAGAGCTAGGGCTCATACACTTTGCCCTCACAGTGCAGGCCCAAGGGCTCGACCATCTAGTGACAGAATACTCCTCTTTGTTCGATGGCATCGGATGTCTCCGCGGACCCCCAGTCCGGCTCCACATCGATCAGTCCGTCACCCCAGTGGCCCTCCGCCACAGACGAATTGCCTTCCATCTGCGGCCCAAGGTCGAAGCTGAGCTGAAAATGCTAGAACGAGCAGGCCTCATCGAGCGGGTCACAGGGCCTACACCATGGGTGTCGCCCATTGTGGTGGCCAAGAAGCCAAAGCAGCCCGACGCAGTGAGAATCTGCGTAGATATGCGCCTCCCGAACCTAGCTATCAAAAGAGAACGACATTTAACACCAACGATCGATGACATCATCGGGGAGCTCGCGGACTCCAAGTGGTTCTCCAAGATGGACTTACGGTCTGGGTACCACCAGATTCCCCTCCACCCCGACTCCCGTGCCATCACAACCTTCTCCACGCACGCGGGTCTGTGGAGGTACACCAGACTGAACTTCGGCATCTCCAGCGCCGCAGAAGTCTTCCAGAACATCGTGCACAACGTCCTCCAAGGCCTGGACGGCGTGCTCAACGTGAGCGACGACATCCTTGTCCACGCCCCGACCCTGGAAGAGCACATTCAGCGTGTGCAAGCGGTGTTCCGCCGACTACAAGAGAAGGGCTAACATTGCACAAAGACAAGTGCGAATTCCTGAGAAGAGACATTAGTTTTTTTGGGTACAAGTTCTCCGACCAAGGAATAGGCCCCGACCCTGCGAAAGTCCAGGATATACACAATGCCCCTGCCCCGTCATCAGCAACAGCCGTTCGCAGCTTCCTAGGCATGGTAACCTACTGCGGGCGTTTCATCAAGAACCTCTCAGACCTCACAGGGCCTCTCCGCGACCTCACCAAGGCAAATGCCACCTGGAACTGGGGCCCCGAGCAGCAAGAGTCGTTCCTCAACACCAAGGCGGCCCTATCAGCAGACACGACTTTGGCCTACTTCGATCCCCGGAACGAGTCCCAGCTGATAGTAGACGCCAGTCCCACCGGCCTGGGAGCAGTCTTGTCGCAGCGACAGCCATGCGGAGAGTGGGCCCCAATAGCGTACGCCAGCCGCACGCTGACCCCCACCGAACAGCGCTACTCGCAGATCGAGCGCGAAGCAATCGCCATACTATGGGGTGCCGCCATTTCCACATCTATCTGTATGGACACCCTTTTGCCGTGATCACCGATCACAAGCCACTGGTGCCCCTCTTCCAGGGGACCTCCTCTCGACCACCGCCGAGGATAGAAAAATGGGTTCTTCAGCTGCAAGAGTTCCGGTTCACAGTGGCGTACCAGCCAGGGACCCAAAACCCAGCAGACTATCTCTCAAGACACGCTCGTCCAGTCACGGACGCAGAAGCGGCGGAGGCCGCCGCCACGGAAGAATATGTCCAGCTCGTTGTCGAGAGGTCCAAACCACGCCCAATGTCTCTGGAAGAGGTTGCGAGGGCCACCAAGGACGACGACTGCCTCCAGATCGCAGCCCAAGCCCTGAAGTCCGGAGACTGGAAAGCTCTGCAAAGCCCTGCATCCTTCCGGACCCCCGCCGCCCAGGCCATCCTGAAAGCACTATTTCAGGTCAAAGATGAACTGTCAGTATCTACCGAAGGGTGTCTCCTGAGAGGCCCACGCCTCGTGCTCCCCAGCAGCCTCACCCAGCAAGCCGCCCAGCTAGCACACGGATCACATCAAGGAATTGTCAAATCAAAGAACAGACTCCGCAGCAAGCTATGGTTCCCCGGGCTTGACAAGGCAGTAGAAGAAGTCGTCCACCGCTGTCCTGTGTGCCTGGCCACCAGCCTACCCAATCCTCCAGCCCCGATTGTCACCGAAGACGGGCCTACCACCCCATGGGCCAGAGTAAGCGCAGACTTCGGGAGTCTCCCAGGGGGCAAACATATGTTTGTCGTAGTGGACGATTTCTCCCGCTACCCAGAAGTGGAAATCGTGACCTCCACGGCGGCGGCCGACGTGATCCTGAAACTCGAGAAGATTATCGCAACGCAGGGAATCATGCAAGAGGTCCGCACTGACAATGGACCCCCGTTCAACGGCAGCGAGTTCGCGGAATACCTGCGAAGTCACAACATCAAGCACCGACGGGTAACACCGAGATGGCCTCAGGCAAACGGAGAAGTAGAGAGGCTGATGAGGACTTTGAACAAGGTAATCCAAATCGCAGTGGCTGATGGCCAATGCATAGAACTAGCCATATACCAGTTCCTACGAGAGTACCGCCAGACTCCCCACTGCACCACCGGAGTCGCCCCAAACCGCCTGTCTTTCAACCGAGCAGTGGTGGACACCCTCCCGCACCATCCTAAATGGGCGACTGCTCCGACACCCCCGAACCGGTCCATGGAGCAGCGTCTGAAGAACAACCTGGAAGCATCACGCAGACGGAGATCCAAAGAGAGCCCCATTCGAGCAGGTGACACGGTACTAGTGAAGGATCGCCATCCCGGCGGGAAATTCAGATTACCTTTTGAGCTGGACCCCTGGAGAGTCACCAAAGTGCAAGGGACAATGATCACCGCCGCCAGAAACGGGGAAGTGGTCACGAGAAACGTCTCTTTCTTCAAACGAGTGAGGGAGCGGGAGGAAGACCCCGAAACCGACGACTGGCACCCAGAGGACCCAACACCAGCGACTGGACCTGAAAGTCCCATACGCCGCCCTGCAGATCATCTCGAGGGGAGCCACCCAGTGCCGCGCCCCGAGGAAGCGGCCCCGGAGCAAGCAAGTCCGCAGGGCGTCACAGAGCCTCCCAGCAGCAGGAGCCCCAGCAAGACCAGCGGTGAGCCCCCAGCCCCAGAGGGACGCCATGGCCAATCCAGGTACAATCTACGCCCCTGCCCCAAGCCATCTCAGAGGTACAGAGACTTTGTCGCACGCTGCTGGCGTTGAACTGATCCACGCGACTGACCCCGCCGAGACCCAAGTAAGACTGTTCAAGTTTAATTGTCAATGTAACGGTTATGAGGGTCCACGACTCTTTGAACTTGCATATGGGACTGTCGAACTGTCGGTGATGAAACCAGCAGCAGCCCCTGCTCCCTGATTCAGAGACATTTGTGATGTGTTTATTTCTGCTGTTTTTGTTTATTTCATCCCCAGGTAAAGGAGGAATGTAGTGTTGCGGGCAGTGAGAGCATACCACTGCCGCACACGCCCCCTCCCATAGTCTCCGCAGGACGCACCCCTTGAGCATAAAGCGTTTGTGGTTCAGCCCTTGTGCGTACGTGCGTACGTAAGTTATGTAATAAAAAGCCCGGAGCGCCGGGCGTGGGCAGGGCAGGTAGTTTGCCGCCACCAACTAAGCTACACGTGTCCTGTGTCTTGTATGCTTAGGTCATCTTCAGGACACTACACCTGCCTCCACCGCCCCTATTTTAACAATTAATTTACATGACCTAAAAGTAAATTAAAACCACTTACCTGGCAAGCGGCGTCCCGGGCTGCCCTCCTCCTCTTCCTCGCCGTCTGGGTAATTCTTTGAGAAAACTGTGCATGAAACAGACGGCGAAGAAGAGGAGGAGGACAGCCCGGGGACGCCGCATGCCAGGTTAAGTGGTTTTGAATAAATTTTAAGTCACGTAAATTAATTATTAATATGGGGGCTGGAGGCGGAGGCTGGCCAAAACTCTGCTCCGCTGCGGAGTGTGCAGAGATTTGCTTTCTCCTCGTTCTCCGCGGAACTCGGAGGAGGCAAATCTCAGGGGTTACAGTCAAATAGGTCGGGGCATTGTAAAACAGTCCGCGTTAGCAGTTTATGTTAGGAGTATTCATACATTTGAAACTTTTTTATTGGAAAGGTCACTGCACTTGTGATGGTCTTACTCTGATAAATGTTCACAAGAACAGCTCGCTGGCACTTACGTTGTGCCTTTTTCTATTTAATTTTCTGCAGTTTTATGTAGCGCAAACTCAACCAGAAGTATTGGAGCGCTTCACATCAGCGCTAGTTACGATACATAAGGTCTCTTGTTTTTAAGCACGAGGAGATTACGTAATTTGCCCAGAATCCCAGGATGTTGAGCCGACGCCCAGACTCTCACCTCGTTCCCCAGTTTCAAAGTTAGCAGCTCTGCCCCTTAGGCCACATCCTCTCCATTGGATGTCATTCCAAATCCCTGCATGCATTTGATGTCCTAATTCTAGGAAGAAGGAACACCTTGCCAGTGACACACAAATCTAGAATCACCTGTGATAATATCCGGATGACGCAAAGGGGGTGTGCAGAACTTCGAGCTCCTACCCTTTTGTCGTCTGCGTGCGCCTTTCCAAATGTGTTACTGCTAAAGGCCTCGGCTAAAGCTGCTGCATGTATGTTGCAAAGCATGTTGCCTTCTCCATTCTGGCTATGGACGCTTTAAAAAAAGCTAATTTGTGGGTCATTTTCATACCAAGGCCTATAGGCCCTTCCCAGTTTTATAGGCAATACCTATTTTTTGTATATTACTCACCTGGTGTAGAAACTGACCACATTTCTCATCAGAAACGCTCTTTCATAGGATTATAAATATGGACCAGATAGATTTTCGGAGTCGATGTACATAGACCGCAGCTGTGTAAAACTGTAGCGAGTGTGACAAGGACAAATACAACACAACATAGCATCATAACAGGATTGTATATCAAAATACCGAGACAGAAATAACATAGGACCAAAATATTAAGAGTTAAATATCGTGAAGTTATGCGCATAAAGGCCCACATCTGCATATCATAAAAATATATGGATTATGACTGGGGGTGAGTGTTTGATTTGCTCAAAGGCTCCGTCCATCATCCCCTTTTGTATCGCTTTGTTCGCCCTAAGTTGGCAGGCTATGCTCAGACGTGAGTCCCCTGCTCACTTGGCCACTGGATTCAAGATAGCCTGGCTGAAGAGGATTATGAATCCGAAACCGGTCCCAGGATGCTTGTTTCCGGTCCAGGGAAGACATGGCCTTGCAGTACGGGCTGAACTGTTCCAATGAGGCACAGGGTCAGACTGATTTGCATATAGCCATGTCTGAACTGGCGTGGTGGAGTGAGCTAAAGAATGGTGATGGATTAAACCCAGATCAGTTGACTGGGGGTGAGTGTTTGATTTGCTCAAAGGCTCCGTCCATCATCCCCTTTTGTATCGCTTTGTTCGCCCTAAGTTGGCAGGCTATGCTCAGATGTGAGTCCCCTGCTCACTTGGCCACTGGATTCAAGATAGCCTGGCTGAAGAGGATTATGAATCCGAAACCGGTCCCAGGATGCTTGTTTCCGGTCCAGGGAAGACATGGCCTTGCAGTAAGGGCTGAACTGTTCCAATGAGGCACAGGGACAGACTGATTTGCATATAGCCATGTCTGAACTGGCGTGGTGGAGTGAGCTAAAGAATGGTGATGGATTAAACCCAGATCAGTTGACTGGGGGTGAGTGTTTGATTTGCTCAAACTCTCCGTCCATCATCCCCTTTTGTATCGCTTCCCAGTTTTATAGGCAATACCTCTTTTTTGTATATTACTCACCAGGTGTAGAAACTGACCGCATTTCTCATCAGAAATGCTCTTTCATAGGATTATAAATATGGATCAGATAGATTTTCGGAGTCGATGTACATAGACCGCAGCTGTGGAAAACTGTAGCGAGTGTGACAAGGACAAATACAACACAACACAGCATCATAATAGGATTGTATAGCAAAATATAGAGGAAGAAATAACATATGAACAAAATATTAAGAGTTAAATATTGTGAAGCTATGCGCATAAAGGCCCACATCTGCATATCATAAAAATATAGGGATTATCCAGTTGTATACAGGTAGAGTTAAGTAACCAAAGCCTACATTTTACAAATCCCTACACATGCTAACCTTGTCAATATTGTGGTCCAATATTTTGCTTTCAATATTTTCTTCCCAAGATATATTTTCTCCATATTTTGATGGAAGACCTCATCACAGATGGGTACACAAGAGTGAACATATATGTGGTAAGTTTAAATGAACGGTAGCCTGAGTCTGCACTGAGACGTTCCCTGATGGTAACCCCTCAAGGCGGTGGATCTTCAGGTAGGATCTACCAGATAAGATGAGTTCCTCAGATCCAGAGGGAGCACTTTCAAGGGAGACGGAATGAACAATAAGAGTGATTCACCTTGCAGGGGGTTGGGCAATGCATGAATGTGGAGGTGAGCAGAGCGCGGGCCTGAATTGGGGTTCATCTGGATAGAGTTACAGCCAAACTGAAGGGGAAGGGGAAAGGGAAAGCACTGAAGAGCCTTGAGTCTATGTATTTATTTCATCTTTCAAGAGTAGGCATCATTTAAGGCTTTATTGAACTGCTGATTAGGGAGACCCATGTGATACTGAGCACATGAACAACCATGCCTTTAACATTTTACTGAATGCAAGGGATTGTTCTGCTAATGAGATGGGGTGGACGGGAGTTCCAAAAGAGGAGCTTGGACTAAGAATCTCCTTCTCCAGTCTGGGTTTTACGGAAAACTCAAGCTCGGAGTATGCACTTACTTGCTGAATGATGGTTGTGACAGGGCTCATAGCTTTGGAAGCTATTCAATAGAAATTCTAGGCCTTCTCAAAGGGAAGTCTTGTGCAGAACATACAAAGCCTTACAATTAACTTTCTGACGTATGGGCAGCCAGTAAAGGTGGGCGAGAAGGAGTGTTATTGGCATGTCTCAATTCTCAAAACCTTGGTAAGAACTTAAAGTGGACTGCCACTTGGGTAGAGTGAAGCGAGGTGGGATATCTGGGTGAGAGTGAGTGGAGTATGCCTTCGGTGAAGCTGACTTTATCCTCTGTGGGTGAATTTGGACTTAGAAAGTCCTACAGTAATCTAATCTGCCCATGACAAGATTATAAAAGGATTCTTGGCAGCACTAATCGGATGCATAACAGTGGTTTCCTTGCCGCAGTGATAGAGAGAAGTATATTGTTGCATGTGTGAGTTGAACAAGAAACCTAGGTTTGTGGCAGATTGCCAGCAATAGAGAGTATCGAGGAAATGGATTAGCGAAAGCGATAGGTAGGAACTGGAGATCTGAAGGAGTGTGAAGCCTACCAATGCTTTAAGGGAAAGAGCATGTTTGATATCAGAGCGAGACTATGAGGTATTAGTGAAGGGAAGGGCAATTTGTGTATCATCAGCATAGATGTGATGACAAAAGAATCAGGATATATATAGTACCACCCAAATGATTGGTCTACAGCAAGAGAAGCGAATTCTGGATCGACAATAAGCGACAACAAATGGGGTAGGGCACCAACACACCAAGAATAAATGGTCGGCTAATTCAGACAAGAACCATTTTGCTGACAAACGCATGAAAAGAAAGATGTTCATGAGAAATGAACGGTCAGTGGTCTGTAACATGACCGATACCTCAAGCAGAATTAGTATGGCGCATTGATGGTTGTGTTGACCCAACCAGAGGAAGCTAGCGGTGAATTTTGCGAATCAGCGGTTCGCGGATTCGCGAAAAAATCGGCGAATTCGCGAATTTCCCCGCGAAATCGCAGATTTTTTTGCGATTTTGCACCATACTTTACTGGAGTACTTTCTACTGGCTAATCAGTAAGTGCTACCTCGTTGGGTAAATGTATAGTGCTTTTCCTGCACTACAGCTGCGTAGGGCCAGAAGAGTTGCCTCCAGTGACCATATGTGTGTAACTTTGCCATCGCACCGAAGGGCGCCGGGGTCCCTCGAGTGAGCTGTCAATCATAGTGTGTAAAGGGCAGTAAGACGGTGCACACCGCTAGTGTGTGTGTGGGGGGGGGGGGGAAACGGGGCGGCTTCTTTGCAAGTTCACATGCCTCTTGTGTGTAAAATAGGTCAGGCACCGATCAGCGCAGCAGATGGGGAGAAAGAAGCTACTGGTTACAGGAACTGCACAGGGATTGCACTCTTGAAAGTCAAGGATGCAAAGGCCTCCATCAAGCAGAAACCACACCTGCACAGCCTCAAAAAGCGCACGCTTTTTGGGGCTGATTAATTTTGCCATTGCGCTGAAGGGCGCTGGGGTCCCTCGAGTGATCTGTCCATCATAGTGGGTAAAGGTCGGGAAGATGGTGCACACCGCTAGTGTGTGTGGGGGGGTGCTTCTTTGCGAGTTCACATGCCTCTTGTGTGTATAAAAGGTCAGGCACCGATCAGAGCAGCAGTCGTGAAAGTCAAGGATGCAAAGGCCTCCATCAAGCATCATAGCTAATTTTCCTCTGTAGATATGGGGAGAAAGCACACCTGCCCAGCCTCGACAAAGCACACGATTTTATGGGGCTGATTAAGGAGTTACTGAATTTGACCTTTAACTCGAGCACCTGCTTTATCTATATCTGTAAGTACTTCCTGTCACGGAGCCTCGTTATCTACTTGTAACTAATCTCTGACCCTGCTTCGATGGTCAGAGCAGGGTCAGAGAATAGTTGCAAGTAGGCAACAAGGCGCCTCTCAGGAAGCACTTACAGGGTTACAGCAGGTGTCCAAGTTGAAGTTAATTTCTTTGTAACCATTTTGTAAATGGTTACAAAGAAATGAGCTACAACTTGGGCTCCTGCTGTAACCCTGTAAGTGCTTCCTGAGCAAAATTCGTCCCGCTCGCGAATTCGCGGATTTTGCCACGATTTTGCACGATTCGCGGATCGCGAAATCGCGGAAAATCTGCAAATTCCGCGAGCGGAACACATTTTCTGCCCATACTTAGGCAAACGATGGTGGGGGAGGGGCAATGAATAATGCAGTGTTAATCCTTATTTAAAGCCTTTTTTTAGTAATTAACAATGCCAGTACAACAGTATTTACCAATGTTTGGCATAGGTGCTTAGGAGGACCTTGAAGTGACCTCATGAGTTCATGGTAGTATGTTGATGTGAGTTAATCAAGATCAGTCAGGATGTCATTGAGGGACATTTTATATTGCTCGAGGTGCACTGGTGAGTATATCTGCCTCCACTTCACTGCTCAAGGTGCACGGGTGAGTATATTTGCCACCACTTTGAAAATTGCATTTGCAACGTAGTTTTTTGGAAGGGGATGTGGGTATAAAGCCCAGGTTGGGCAGCAAGGTCGAGGGAAATGAAAGTGCGGGGAGACAGTGGGTCTTTGGTAGGCCTGTGCAGAGTTTTCGGACTTTTTTTTTGGGAGTTTTACAAGTGCCAGAAAAACTCCACTGCGCCCTGTGTAGTTCCACCAGTGATGGAGTCTTTTAAGACGCGCTGCTCACACTGATTTTTAGTGCCAGGAATTTGCCACACGCTGTAAAATCAGCGCGAACTGCACTATGCATCTGTCAGTGGAGTGGAATTCTGCACCCACTCCTAGTCTTTGCAACAGAGTGTGGCATGCCAGGGAAAGAGTGGGAGCTGGGTAGGTGGTTTAGATCCAGGTGATCTTGATGATAGCCCACGGAAGTGCACGCAAATGGATTTCAGGTCTAGAGATGGAAGTGTTTACAACTGATCGAGGTCGAGGGTACGGTGGCAGAGGAAATGATCAGAGAGAGAAGAACTACAGGGAGTATTGGACTGCAGTAGTGGAACATGTAGGAGAGACAATTAGGTTGAGATAGTGTCCATGTGAGTGTGTGGTAGGTGTGGGTGGAAGTTCCTCAGGACTTCTGCTCTCTAGTCCATGTCCAACGCTACACATACACCCACATAAGCATTGCTTGTTGTGTACCCCATGAAAAGCATCCCCCTACTTCTCTCTCCTCCCCTTCTTTTCACCCCTCCAGCAACTTACAGCCTAACCCTCCTTTTCCTGTCTCTGTCTCCTCCCGTGACTTGCAGCTTCTTACCCACCTCTCACCGTCCTGTATCTCCACCTCTCTCTTTGCCACCTTGTCCTCTTCACTCCCCCTCCCCCGCACAGTCCGCTCTTGCAGTCGCTCCTCCTTTCTGATGTCTGTTTGCTTTCCCTGTGGTAAATACAGATCCTTTTCTCACAGACCACAAACCAGTTCTGTCTGTGCCCCAAGCCACCTGCTACCGTGTGCTGCTGCCTGCCAAATACAGTAAGGGCTGAGCCTCCTCCCAAGGTGCCCTGGCGCTGCGCCAAGTATGGCGCCTGTCATTACCGCAGTGACTGGTGAGGCCTGTCTCTGAGGCGCGGTGCCGGTGACGCCAAGAGCAGGTCCCGCCCTGTCGACAATTAGCAGCCATTCGCCTTCTTTCAACAAGAAACTGCATGGCTCAGAGACAAATGGATTGTTCTTCCCCTTTTAAGCGCATTTGGGACATTCTGTGATTGAAAATATATTCCACTTTATGAATGTATTTTAATGTCATAACTCATATTGAACCTTAAATAATCATGTGTATCTATCGGTTGAATTAAATAACATAATAAGCTGTAACTGGTCAGTGAAATGCCAAAGACTAAAAAGTGGGATGTTTTGCGCATTCTGGCCACAACTCTGAATCCCCCCACTGATACAATCCTTGGGTTTTTCCCATTCTCTGGTTCTCCGCCCACAGTTCCCCAACTGTTTTATCGCCTTAACACCTTTGGGTAATTGTTTGCGCTTTACAAATACTGGATAAATACTGGACATCGCTACCTTGATCACTGCCCCACTGATACCAATGAAGGGCGTCAGAGCACTTTACATCACACACATATTACACAGAGACAATCAATCATACATGTGGATATCAGTGTGTATGAAATGTTAAATAAGACCGAGAACTACATGGTGTAGGAGTCACATTTTATCCATACTAGTAGGCAGTATAGTTTAAGAGTGCTTGATCTGGCGAAGCAGAAACTCAAAATTTAAAATGTTAAACTGGGCTTGGGGGGGGGGGGTTCTCTTTAATAATAAGAATTCATTTCTGCCCAAATTAATTCATTTTGCAACAGTAGGATAATAAAAGACTGGGGAAAAATCAAAACACTCTAACCTATACCTTGCAGTTTTCATGCGGCTCTTTGATGATAGTTAATTGCTCACTATTCTACATTGGAATTTTCACTTATTCACTGCAAATAACAAAGGGATCTCTCTGACAAAAGCAGTAACGCACTGCCCTATTTACATTATATGCCCTTTGGGATCTGCCTGGTACACGTTCTCAGCAGTGAGCATGTTAACCCTCTGTGCTAGAAGCCAAAACTTCCACCAGACAAAACTCCAATCTCTCTCCAGGAAGAACATTAATCACCGGAATTATCTTGCCATTTTTATTGTTGCTGGAAAATTGTTCGAATGAGCTACAAACAGTTCTGTTGGGTGAAATAAATCTCCTCAAGGGGAATTCTAAAATAATGTTTTTCATTAAACATTAAATACTAGAAGGTCCTATAAATGATCCCTCAAGCATGTGTGAAACTTCTCCTACTCAAAACACAATTCTTTAAAGAAAAATGATTTCTAAAAACCACTGACACAACACAACCAAACCACTGACACAACACACCAATTAACTTGTTCCTAAAATGTATTCTTTTTCATATATCAAAACATATATATCTATCTCTTTTCATATTTCTCTTTTTAACGGCTGTCCAGAGAACATAAAGAACTTTACATCACATTAACATCTACATAGTGAAAATCTCAAATTTCCCAGTGATCACATACACAAGCCTGGAACCACAAATAATCAAAATGTCCCAAAAATGTTTTTTTCAGTGTATCCTTATATCTTTTTTACATATTCCAAAGATAGCTGCCATAGGACTTAACGTAGTGTACTATGTAATGTTTAATCATCATCATCAAATTGAATGAAAAACATTATTTTACAATTCCCTTTGAAGAGATTTTCATCACGCGACCAGTTTGTAGATCATAACTGCATACCCAGGTTCTGAGGGACACATGGTAACCCCATTATATTTAATAAGAAAATTGCTGGAGGCAAGGAACGCAGCAGTGGGTGCTTTTTAAAGCATTATATACGGCGCCCCCACCCAAGTCAGCGTCCAGTGCGGTGGCACCGGTCGCACCACCCTAGAGCCAGCCCTGGTTATATGGATATATTCCTTACTGAATACTATGCATTATAGGTCTTGATGAAAAATGTGTGCTGTCACTTATGACTGAGTTGTAAATTTCTTAGGCATATAGCGTGCTCCATCTGGTACTAGCATTCTGTGTGAAAAGTCCCTTTTCATCCGAGTGACAGCTGATAATGCATGAACCAAGGGAGGCCAGCAGTTCCTCGAAGGCGTTTCCGAGCAACAAACGAGGAAGTCAAGTAGACACCTCCCTCAGTCAAAGCAGTGCTTGAGTACAGTCGTAGGAAAGAAGTAACAATAGGCAGGCCTGGTAGAATGGCAGAGTAGGGTGGGGTGTGGCGTGATTACAAAGGAGAGGAAGAGAAGAAACAAAGGTCCTTTTAAAAAGGCATCTTCCCAATACTGATCGTACCCTTTCAGGAAGGCTCAGCAAGTAAAATCCTTTATTTACTCCGGCCTGTGTGTTACGAGTCAGATCATTACTAAAGCGTGTAAACAATGGCGACAAAGCCCTTAGAGGATCACAAAGCCACAGAACACAAAGGTCTTAACTGTTTTCTTGAATGGCAGACTTTCATCCATGGTAAATGGATATCGTTTGCCACAAATCCTTTTCTCCGCAGACAATTACAACGCGGTCGTTACAACAACTGCGTTGTAACAACGCATACCATTACTCTGCAAGTCGGAACAACGACTTGCGGAGGGGTCAGAAGGTGATGGATTTTAAATCCAACACCTTCCCTACTGTTGCACATATTGGAGATGGAATAGTAAATTATACTATTCCAACATCCAGCGCCCCCCCTAGAGCAAGTCGTTGTTAAGACTTGCGGAGTAATGTTATGCGTTGTAACACTGCGGTCATTGTAATGACCGCGTTGTAATTGCATGCAGGGAAAAAGAATGCGTATTAAGGTGGTATATTCTTCATCTATGGCTCGCAGTATCTGGGAGCATATTTCAGGCAGAACATGCAGTCGATGAGAAAGTCATCCCTTGTAGGGTTTTTTAGAGTAGCCTGGAATATGTAGTCTTCATTTCATAATGGCGAAATGGTACAATAAATACTGGAATGCAAATTATAAACTAGAAGAGAAAGAGCTATTCAGGTTTGGAATAGGGAAATTTGAGAAGTCTGCACTCGAAATGTTTTATTAATTTCAGTGGCGATCCCTGCAGTGAAGCTCGGTGAGGCGGGGCAGGGGATGTCAACAGACGAGGAATATGATTTATCTAATTTACCCTATTCCATCACCTGTCGACATTCCCCTCTTTCCCGCTCCGGCCCACCATGTTTACCTGCACGGACCGCCGCTGGAACAGAACCAACAATATTCCTCACAGCATTTCTGCAAAAGTTGATTGCTTCTTTTACATAGAATGCCTGTGCCACAAGTAATCAAGTCATGTGAGGAAACAAGGCTGCCTTTACTGTGGAGAGAAGCTGAACTCCACTCCTCCCTGACCTCATCCGGTAAGTTAATGTCTGCGTGTCTTCATACCATAAAGAAATGCAGACATTTACTCATCAGATCTCTTATCACTGCTGAATTTTGCATTCAGTTATTTTCTGAAGGATTGTGTACCACGGAATTTCCTCTCTTATTGCGAGACACACGCTGGCAGTATCAACACAACACACACACTCACAGAGTCAACACACTACGGGGAAATTATAAAAAGGACCTACTGAATGATAGGACCTCCTTGTCCAGACCTCGTCGCGACTGCAAAGCAGGCCCTGGCAAACTCTCTTGCCCATTCCTGGCGCTGCTCACAGCATAAGAGCAGTGCCCTGATTGGAGGGAGTGGCTGTCTCGGCGCTCCACAATGCACTAAAGGCCTGCACTTAGTCTCAACCTAGCTGTCTTCAGGCAGCTGGGTTGAGAGGTACAAAGTGCGCATGAGTGGCTGGCTGTCTCAAGACGGCCAGCAAAAAAAGACATGCGCACTTTAAACAATTGAAATCATCCTTTTGTCAACCCAGTGGGGAGAGGGAGTGCAAAGGTGCATTACTGCTGTAGCGAGTTGCAAATACAGCCTTTTTGCTGCGGGCTGGTGGGCTGAAGAGCTACGGACAAGTGTACTTGGCTTCTTGGTATTCGATGAAGTCGAGTGCATTCTTGGTAGCATTACCACTGAGATCTGTGGACCCCAGAGGTCTGTGACGCCTACCGAAGTGGCCTGTATCTCTTTAGAAAGTTAAATAATATTAACAGATTAGTAAAGTACACATACAGAAAAAACTAAAATGAAAGTTTTACATTTGAAATTGGGAACTAAAATGAAGTTGGTATTTTAATTTGGATTCGTGGGAGCAGTGCAAGTACAGCAAACAAAATCTAGCATGGACAATTGGTGGCTTCAATTGAAGCAGCACTGGTATGAGCTGGCAAATAAGGCATGCACTAGGAGAAAAAAAAGCAAAGCATATGCTGGAGCCTAGCATATTGCTTCATATTTTAGAAATAAAACTATATTTGGAAAAGCTCCAACTGTAACAGAAAAATGTTGCAAATTTTTTAATTGTGAATTAAATAAAATAATAAAAAATGAGTGTTTTTCTTTTATGTTAATTGCTTTTTTTGTATATTATTTTGATATTCATATAAATTGCCTAGCCTGGGGTCCCTAGCTTACAGTAGTCATACAGTGTGGGTCCACAGACGACAAAAGCTTAAAAACCGCTGAACTACAACAAGCAGTAGTAATTTAAATTGCCTATTATTTATCTGCACAATGCAGTATTACTAGCACTTAAAGTTTTATTTGTATTTTATACTTGCAGTGGAACTGAAAGCATTGAAAAGAGCCAGGTTATACAAAGATTTATCACATTACAATGTAAATCCAGTAAATATATTTACAATGCAATGTTTATCTGTGTTTGTAGTAAAATGCAGAAGCTGATGGAACCAGAATGCAAACAGTTTTAATGAGCCAGGAATATTTCCTTTTGTTACGTTTGCTAAATGATGCAGCACAGTAAACAAGAGCAAACAGCTGACTTAACAGGTTCAGCGAGGGTTGAGTTGAGCGTCTGTAATTGCTACTGTCTGAGCACAATGTTAAATCTAAGTCTGGTCCGAATTTCAATTAAAACAGATTAGAATATTGGAATTTTGGGAACTCCATTGAAAACAATGGAGTGCTCCGGGCTTATAATGGCTGGTATAAGCCTGGAGCTCCAACATTCCAATGTTTGCAGACCCGAGAGCAGAGGACGGCCCGGGACCAGGGTTCGATTCCCGGCGCGGCAGGTTTCTGGATCAGGGTCAGCAGACTCGATAATTCTCTCGCCTCGGTGCCCACTCTGATCAGCGATCACACTCGGCAACTCTGGGCATTAGCTTGCCTCATCTTCACTAACGGCCCCACCAGACCGCTGGGGATGCCTGGTCTCACCCTGGAGATACCCATTAAGGGACCATCTCTCAGGGAAGCCAGGAAGGGTTTCGCAGCGGTCGAAGCGCCTTGGGACCCTACGGGTAAGTAGTGCGCTATATAAATGCCAATACATTTACATACATTTACATTCTTTGTTCACAGCTCTGGCTGTGAACAAAGGCTTCAGGGAGCCTGAGGGGATTCCAATCCCCTCATGCTTGCAAAAGGCTTTGTTTTTTTTGTTAGAACATTCTGTCCTCTAGTGACAGAATGCTCTAATAGCCTTATAGCCCTTCGTAGATGGGCTATACCGCTATTAAAGTCCCTCTCCCTTGTTAAAGGCCCTCGTCTTCGGCTCTGGGCCATTGACGCTGGAGAGGGCCTTTAATAGCCGGTATAGCCCTCTACGGCGGGCTATGAGGCTATAATAATCGAAGTCATTCAGCAATTCCTCATTACTCTTTGACGCAGATTTACCGATTATTACTATGCAATTACTCCTCCTCAACTAATTTGAGGAAAAAATCCTAATGCAAGAGCACATTTAGCGAGTGTGTGCGCTTTGTGTTATGTCGCGTTAAGCAGTATTTCTTAGCGAAAAAAATGCATCCTCATGTCCATTTTGGACACGAGGGCGTATTTTGTGCTAAGAAATAGTGGTTAATGCCGAATTGCTCTTCTCTCGTAATTCTCTGTAATCTCACAGATATTTTAGGAAATTCAACGTGATTATGCTACACAAAATGATCCGAGTAATGCACACCACTAATTAATTCCCCACACCAGAACTCTAAATCTGAAATGAATGCATCAAAAATACATTGTTTACATATGCTCTCCGAGGAGTTGGGGTCTCAGCGTGTATTCCTGTTTACCTAAAAACTGCTCCCAACAGTGTAGTTGGGTGTAAACACCCCATCATATACCATCCCTAGAATAAATAGATTCACAAAGAAAAAGCAACTGCTCTCAAATTTCAATCAAGGATATAGCACACTATCCCAAGGTATATTTTGTGACTAGTTGATTCAGCTGCTACATCAAATTTCAGTTCAGAATCACTCATTTTCCTAAGTTAATTAAATGTTCATGCATTGGCCAGTGCTTAATTTATATTAAAAATTAAACGCAGGGGTCCAGGCTATTTCATACAGTCCACTTCAGCTGGCACCACTCATTGTCATCTTAAACTAGAAGTTAAAGTCCTCGGGGCATATTATCAACAGATGGCGATGAATAACGCAAAACGCGCATAGCACGTTTCCATTCATCGTCGGCTATCGCTGAATGTTATTGCCTGGTTAGCGCGTTATTAACAACGCTAATCTCCGAGGCGATAATTAATCCAGTGATAGCGGCGAAAGGCAGGTATATCGTTGGAAAACCAGCGATAACAATGCAGAGATGGGGAATTCCATGGTTGATAGGCCATGGTGGACTTAGCCTGACGATCCACCTCCCTTTATACATATTGCTAAGTCTGAAATGTAGCAGACGTTAGCTTCCAGCGATAACCGCAGTTAGCGCAGCCTTTAATATCGCTATGGGTGTCCTAAGCCTGCTCGTTAATACCGCGAAGTACAGTTAGCGATCTTTTTTATGTTGTTTTGTAAAGGAACGCCTACTCTGCATCTCATTAGCAATGCAAGGCGAGGCGTGGGGGAAACAGCTGCTAACACGCGCTAATGCATGGTAGAGCCGCCTTGTTAATAAGGCGATAATATTATCTCCGCTTTTTTGTCTTTCAAAGGCAAAAAAGCGGAGATATATGGTCCTTGATAATATGCCCCCTCATTTTATATGATTTTTGTTAAGGTATATGGAATGTCTGAATGCTCAAATAATGAACTCTGCTACAAATACACACACAGCACCACCGTGTGGTGGATTCTAATAAATACATGTCAGTGTTTACAAATAAGTGCAGTGCACTGGCAGGCAATGACCAGAGCCTCTGAAATTATGCCACAGAAGAGGGGGCAAATTATGCAGCAGGGTTGACTACATTATGCAGCAAGACAGAAAAATTATGCAGCATAGTACGGTAGATTTTGTAATAGTATTACTTCATTATTTTCTCATTTTTTCACTTGTTAACACTGACAAGACACATGTTGCACCTCAGCAGTACCAGTTTAACATTCAAATATAGAAATAATCTACAGAAAGGTTACCAGTCAACCATAGCAAATGGCCTTCCACTGCACAGCAACGTGTCGCTGCGTTTTAGTAACTTTTGAACCGTTTGAGATAGAAACATTTTTTTTTCTTAAAATCTGTAGATTTTGCAGCAGAAGCTGGATTATGTGCATGGCCGGACTGACTACTGGGCAGTTTGGAATGATGCCAAGCTGGGGGCTGATTTCACTGCGGTGGGGGCTGATTTCGTTCATGGAGACCTGCGTGTGCTTCGAAATAATTAAAGCAAAACAAATTTCGTTTAGCACACGCAGGTCTCCATGAACGAAATCAGCCCCCAGCTCAGCACCATTCCAAACTGCCCGGTAGTCAGTCCGGCCCTGATTATGTGGCAAATCCATAATAATGCGAAAGCACCACTGTCATACAGTCACATAATTTCAGTGGGCCCAACAATGACACAAAGTCAGCACTGGCATTGCCACTGAGGAAGTAAAAACATCTATTGCTAGGCTTTCGTCCTACTGCTTACTATGAATACGCCAATATCCTAATGAGGCTTAACATGCAATGATACATTTCTGTCTTGAAACTTGATTTTTTATTAACCAAAAGAGTTTATTAATCCTAGTATGCCTGTTATGATTCATGTATTTCTGAGGTTTAAAAGCCATTTTATTTAGTGGCATTTGCACATGTCCCTGCATCGTTTAGTAACCATGCCCTTGTTTTAAAACTTTTACTAAAGGACAAGGGAACCCACTAGGTAAGCAAGGACCTGGGGTATCAATTAAGCTAAAGACAACGGTCCTTGACAGGAAAGATCAACGTATCAATGATTATAGGCCACAATAAGCACTATAATGAAAAAAAGTCCAGCCGGACTTTGAAATTTACATTTACAATTTACAGTACATAATAGTACACTATAGTGTACTATTATGTGCCTAAAACCGTATGTTTTCCACATATGTGAAGCAAATGCACTTTACATTTCCTTTTTGCTCCTATTTTTTATATGCCTGAAATACCCCAAGTATTTGTACTGTTTGATTGTATGTGTAGCATTGTGGATGCAGGATTGTGTCCCACTGTTTAATTGTTGGTTCGTCTGATTTAATATATTCAAACGTTGAATAAATTTCAAAGTCCGGCTGGACTTTTTTTCATTATAGTGCTTATTGTGGCCTATAATCATTGATACGTTGATCTTTCCTGTCAAGGACCGTTGTCTTTAGCTTACTTGTTTTAAAACTGGCACTGCAAAGCATGAAAACTGCTGAACTCAGAATTTATTTGTTATAATATTTCTTGTATCAGGGGCTTCTTGCCATTTTTTGCAATGAGATGCTCCTACCATCTTCGCGTTAGTTAGTTTCACTTTAAAGTAGCAGTTTTCATCACATGGTTTCCTTTCTGTTCAGTTGTATTGAGAAAAAGTGTGTAACGTAGATTTTAGTATTACATGCTCCAGCGTGATATGGGCAGGTCCTCTGTCCTTTGAATTTTCAATTGTCTATTATTGTTTTTGCTGGCATGATGTCTGTTTTTGTATTACAATCATGTTAGATTTTTAGGTCTTCGAAGTGCTATGTTTTATTTTACACCATGTTTAGGTCTCAGCTATGACGACTTTAGTTGTCTGTTGAGACCTATTGTTTCCAATACATTACGTATGCTTTGCATGAACTTTGAGGTAACTACTTGCAAATCATTGACTGGCTTCGTCTTTTAGCTCACTTCCCTGCTCCTGATTCAGGGGCTTGCTTCCGGGTTCTTGTTTTTGTCCCATGGGCATTGCGGTTCCAGTGTTTTGATTCGATGATGTATCCTTCCACTGCTGGCATCAGACCTTGCTTTTCACTACACTCAAGTGACTATTCTCTCTCGTTCTCCCTCAGTGCTGCAATATCGGCCTCCTGTAACAAAAGCAGCAGCAGTGTTTCCCACCAGCACCCTAAGGGGTAGCGGGTATTGGAGTTTTCCCGGCGGTCCGGAAGGATGGAGTCTGGTTTCATTACTGAGGGCCAGTCCGACTTAATTGACAGGGCTGGTTTGCATTCTCAGTCCGGCTGTGACTCTCTCTCTCTCTCTCTCTCCTTACCCCGCTTTGTTCCTCACCCCCTTTCTTTCATCCACCTTTCCAACCCCACAACTAGTCTAGACCTATGGACTTTGCCAGCGTTTGTTTGTGTTAGTTCTGTGAAATGCTTAAAACTGAATTTATCTTATCAGTTTCTTCTAAAGCACAAATCAGCTCCATACGTAGCTATGAGGAAGCACATTCCAAAGTACATTTGTACCACAATATTTCATAGCTGTGGAATGACCCTAGCAGTGCACCTCAGCATTTCTATTTGCACACAAATAATGTAAAACAATCTGTCATCTATGACACACCCAAGAAGTAGCTGCCACCTTTCTGCAAAGTGCCTCAGCACCTTATCTGGAGCAGATTGCAGTATAGTAATGCAATAAAGTACAATAAAACACAATACCTGGACACTCCTCTCATTGAGCTGGCTTTATCTCACTGTAAACACAACTCAGACGTTAACAACTTCCCTTAAGGTTTTGATACAGAGAAAAAGCAAGAACATGAAGTATAGAAGTGAAGTTCAATGCTTCTTGAGTCTTCCAGTTGTAACAATGGCAGTGCAAATGTGAAGGTTCATAATCGATTGACTTAAGTCTTATTTTGCAGAACACAGGATTTTTCAGATGCATTGGTAGTCTCCAGGGGCGTAGCTCGGTCAGTAAGATTGGCGGGTGGTGGGTGCGAGCGTAACATTTTCCAACAGTTACGCAGACATATCATGTTGCATTATATGAGAAGCAGCCCACGAGGGGGACTTAAGGACAGGGCCACTAGAATCATGTGCCAGTGGAGGGCCAATTTATGCAGCAGGGTTGAGTAAGTTATGCTGCAAGCAAAGACAAATTATGTGGCATACTGCAGCACATTTTGTTATAGTATTACTTCATTATTTTGTTATTTTTTTAAACTTATTAATATTACCTGGGTATTGGTTACACCTCGTTACTACCAGTATAACACCAAATATGGCTATAAGCAACAGAAAGCTGTCCAGTCAACATTTGTAAAGGGTCTTCCACTTTGTAGTAACTCTTGAACCATTTGAGCTACGAACAACATTTTTTGTTAAAATCTGCAGGTTATGCAGCAGATGGTGGATTATATGGCAAATGCGGGAAATCTATAATTATGCAAAAATCTCAGTGTCCGCATAATTCCAGTGTAGCCCTGCTTAAGGTCCAGTGGAAAGTGAGAAGAGTTTGGATTGTTAAGGGTACTAAAAATGCAACATTTCTAAAATAACCAACATTTTTAAGATCTTGTAAATGGAGGAGAGAGAGGGAGTGTGTGCCTGTGTGTGTGTGTTGTCAGTGTGTACATGTAGGAATCCCAAGTGAATTCCGACAGATTGACCCAACTGAAAGCACCTGTCACCAGATTTTTTCTAGAGTGTATATGTATTAGGGGGGGGTGTAATACCCCAAACAACCCCCCTGAAGCTGCGCCCCGGTAGTCACATTGGATAATTGTTAGAAATTGGGTTCCTGGTTGGCAGAAGTATGCACTCTTTCCAAGCAGGAACCACAATCCCAGTCAGGGTAAGAAAGTAAGACACTTTAAATTAACCCGTGCTCATCCTCTGGTGGGTTGGGACAGAGCAGTCAGGCTTAACTTAAGGGTCAATAATAATAATAATACCAACATTTATAAAGCCCCAACAGCAACCTCAAACAGAGGTGTCCCGGCGCTATAGCAATAAGCGGCACGCAGAATGACACACAACAGCAAAAAAACCCTGAGAATATTAGCCTGGGCTGAAGAGCCACGTTTTCACAGCTTTCCTAAATAGTGACTCTGATTGAATATGGCGAATGCCATTAGGCAGAGAGTTCCATAACTTAGTCGCCCGACCGTGAAAGATCTGCCGCCTAGCCGGGCTTTCCTAACTTGTGGAGTACAAAGCAGTTTATGAGAGTTGGACCTCAATGAGCGATTTGGCTTATAGGTACGTAACCATTGTTTCAGGTAGCTAGGGCAATTGCCATGGATTGACCGAAATGCCAAAGTCAAGGCCTTAAATTAAAATCTTCTTGCACCGGCACCAATTGGAGCTCTTTGATATGCGGAGAGATATGATGACAAAATGGTACACATCTTATCAGTCTCGCAGCCACATTCTGTACCATCTGTAGTCTTTTGACTAGGTAAACTGGCAGGCCCAGGTAAGGGCCGTTAGCGGAGTCCAGCCTAGATGTCACAGTGGCATGGACTATGACTCAGCGGCTTTCCTCCGGCAGTAGATGTAAAAATTCCCGCAATTTTCTCAATTTGCTGAAACAGGAGGCTGTCACCTGTTGAATTTGGGCAGAGAAAGAAAGATCTGCCTCCCAGGAGAAGTGTGGCTCCATGGTTAGAGCGGCAGACCCTGATGCAGAGGTCTAGCCCAGGGCCAGGGTTCAATTCCCCGCCTCGGGGGGGGGGGGGGGGTACTGGGCTCAAAATTCCACGGACCTGATAATTCTCGCCTCGGTGCCTATTCCAATCATGGAGTCCCACTCTGCAACTCTGGGCAATAGCTTGCTTCATCTCCACAACGGCCCCCACAACGCTAAGGATGCCTGGCCTCCACCTTGGCGGTGCCCAGGAGTGGACGCCTCACAGCGAAAGCCAGGATGGGTTCCACAGCGGTATTTGTACAAGCGCTTGAGACCCTTGCGGGTAGAGTAGTGCGCTATACAAGTATCCATTTATTTACTTCACTCCCAGGTTTTTTGTTGTGCCTCCTGGGACGGGCGGTGAACCCATTTCCACTGGCCACCACAGATTTGATGCTGGTGGCAGGTTCTTGCCGAAAAATAGCACTTCAGTTTTCTCAGCATTGAGTTTGGATTTATTGTTATTCATCCAAAGGGCAATGTCTTTCAGACAACCTTAAAACTCTTGAAGGAGTCCACCGACTGATCTTTAAAGGAGACTACCAACTGTGTATTGTCGCGCCTTCACACTCCAGTTGGCTATAAGTGAGAACAGCGGAGCCAAATATATATTAAAAAGAGGCAGACTTGGCGCCGACCCCTGAGGTACTCCACACCATAAATGTTTGGGTTCAGACTGATAGGGCTGCAGAGCAACCTTCTGTGTGTGATTATATAGGAATGACTTCAACCAGGTAAGGGCTGCGCCACCGATTCCGATGTCCTGGAGTCGCTGAACCAGCATTAAATGGTTTACCGTATTGAACCCCGTCAATAAATCCAGGAGCACCAGCATAGCTGATGCCCCTGCATCTACCACCATCCTCACTGACTCTGCCACCTCTAATAAAGCTGTCTCAGTGCTAAAACTGGCACGGAAACCAGGTTGGGTATCATGCAGAATACCATGGCTCTCAATGAAGTTGACCAGTTGTCGCAGAATTTTTGCTGGCGCTGGTAACAGTGAGATTGGTCGGTGATTGCTCAATTCCCCTAGATCCACATTAGGTTTTTTCCTGACGGGAAGAAGTATGGCATGTTTCCATGTGTCAGGGAAAATGCCAAAAGTGAGAGATGTATTCCATATGTGAGTCAGCACATGGATAGAAGAGAGCGCCAACTCTATCCACAATTTGGGGGGACAAGGGTCCTCCGGTGACCCTGACTTACATCTCTGGATCTCTGCCAATGCTTCCTGCTGAGAGATGGGGAAGATTTCTGTGAGAAAGAGCTCGGTTTACTACTCTCATTCACTTCTGTTTTAACAGTCTCTGCCGCTGCTGAAAAGAAATTATAGACCTTCCGGATTTTGCTATCAAAGAAGTCAGAAATTCTTTCGCACAGTGAAAGAGAAGGCTATACTTCGAACTGTAATTCTCGCGGTTTAAGAAAGGACTTAACAACCTTAAATATTTCTTTGCCTGAATTGTCTGCATTATTGATGCACATCGCTTATAATCCCTCTTCGCTTCCCTCAACAGTTTATGGAGCTCTTTCAGTGCTTTCTTATATGCCACTTTAGCCGTGGCACCATAGTCCTCCCTCCACTGACGTTCCAGGCGTTTGCACCTGCTTTTATTTGCCCTGAGAGTCTCTGAAAACCAAGGGGCGGAGGGGGATTTCCTCATTGTTTTCTCTGGCTGGGGCAGTGGACTCCACCACAGCTAATATCCACTTATTTAAGGCCAGTGTATCTGCATTAGGATCTTTAGATAATGGCGGTTGGCTGATCTGCAAAACTGAACCTAAGGACTCAGCGGTCAGCTTTTTCCAATTTCTTTTTAAAACATAGCGGATGCCCTTTTACTGACTAGATTTATCCAAGCTAAAAGAGAATGGAATTAGGCAGTGGTCAGTCCAAGCCATGTTTGAAGTATTTGTGCAACACATCAAACAGTAACGCTGTGAACACACCAGCTTAAAAAAATAGGGAATAATTGTATTATTAAAACAAGGCCAAAAGGACAAAAATCCAATCAGTAGAAGTGGAGAAATTAATTTTTAAAGATTAAATGCAAAAATAACACTTAGACACAGTAAGTGCTTAAAGAGTTGATTGGTTATGCCTGGCCGGGACAAAGTCAAGAGTTCAGGCTGACCCTGCTGGAGCGCAGGTTGGATACAGGATCCACATAGTACCTGCCGGGCTCAAGTACCATGATCCTAGCTAAAAGCAACAAGATGAGTTGACGATCTACACGCAGTTGGGGCGATGTACCTGATTTCTCCACTCAATGGCAGTGGTGCGTTGGTTCAGTGAGCAATGCGCCGGTCCCAAGGTGTGGAGGTTCTGAAAGAGATGTACTGGGTTTCCCCACGTTGAAGAGGTGGATGTAAATGTAATGTAAATGTAAATGTATAGGCATTTATATAGCGCACTACTTACCCGTAGGGTCCCAAGGCGCTTCGACCGCTGCGAAACCCTTCCTGGCTTCCCTGAGAGATGGTCCCTTAATGGGTATCTCCAGGGTGAGACCAGGCATCCCCGGCGGTCTGGTGGGGCCGTTAGTGAAGATGAGGCAAGCTAATGCCCAGAGTTGCCAAGTGTGATCGCTGATCAGAGTGGGCACCGAGGCGAGAGAATTATCGAGTCCGCTGACCCTGGTCCAGAAACCTGCCGCGCCGGGAATCGAACCCTGGTCCCGGGCTGTCCTCTGCTCTCGGGTCTGCCGCCTCTAACCAGTGAGCCACACTACTTCTCGATCTTCTCCACTTAGTGGCGGTGATGCGTTGGTTCCAATGCAGTGGTTCCAGAGGCGATGCAGAAGTTCCAAGTCCGATGTGTCGATCTGGTTCCCGCAACGGTGTGAATCCATCGGTTCCGATTGATGCAACAATGTTGATGCATGGGTTCTATCAGATGCAGTACTTTATACTCACTTCCAAAGGCCCAGGACGGGATTGGCACCACATGGCAGAGCGGTCCCCACAGCAGACAGAGTCCAGGCGCTGTTTTCAGGTTGAAGAGAGAAGTCTTTGATATCCCTGAGACTTCAGAAAACAGGAGGCAAGCCAGCAAGCTCTTGGAGATACTTTGGGTCTGGCATGTAGAGATGCAGGTCCAGTCCTTCTCACTCCAGGCAAGAGGGCAGCAGGCCAACACAACAAAGCAGTTCATCAAAGTGGCAGTCCTCCAGGTGCACAGCAGTCCTTCTTCCAGGTAGAATATTCTCAGTTCCAGAAGTATTCTGATTTTCTGGTGTCAGAGGTCCAGTACTTATACTCAGTTTGCCTTTGAAGTGGGGTAGACTTCGAAGAGATGCTTTGAAGTGCACAGAGTGCCTTTCTTTCGTGCTCTGCTCCAGACTCACTACAGAGGTGGTATGCAACCCTTTGTGTGGGACAGGACACAGCCCTTTCAGGTGTAAGTGTCAGCTCCTCCCTTCCATCCTACTCAGGATGACCCATCAGCATGTAAATGGCCCATCAGTCACACCTATCCTTCCTTTGTGTGTAGCTGTCTAGAGGGAATACAGTAAGCCAGCTGTCACCCATCCAAGACATGTATTCCAGAGACAGGCAAAAGGCACCAAATAGTTACAGTAAGAAAAGGCCAACTTCCTAAAAGGGGCATTTTCAGAATTGCAATTTTAAAACCAACTTCTCCATAAGTTGTGTTTTTAAATTGTGATTCCATAGACCCCAAATGTAGGGGTCCCATCTTTTCCCAATTGGAAAATACACTTACAAAATGTAAAAAGACAATCCCATTGTTATCCCATAGAAGATCTAGGCCATGCCTTAGTGAAACACAAATTTAAGAGTATTTCACTACCAGGACATTCAAAACTTAAAATACATGTCCTACATTTTAAATACACTGCACCCTGCCCATGGGCTGTCCAGTGCCTACCTTAGGGGTGACCTATAGGTAATAAAAAGGAAAGTTTGGGTCTGTCAAGTAGGTTAACTTGCCAAGTCATCATAGCAGTTTAAAACTGCATACACAGGCTCTATAATGGCAGTCCTGAGACATGTTTAAAAGGCTACTTACCTGGGTGGCACAATCAGTGCGACAGGCCCACTAGTAGCATTTGATTTACTGGCCTTGGGCACAAGTAATGCTTTTCACTAAGGACTTATCAGCACATTCAATACGGCAATTGTGGATAAGCCAATGTTACCATGTTTTAAGCATAGAGCACATACACTTTATCACTAGTTAGCAGTGGTAACAAGCCCAGATTACTAGAGCCAGCAAAAACAAAGTCAGCAGCAACAGTCAAAAACAGGCGGTCAGAAGGGTAAACCACACCAAGGATGCCAGATTTAACAATAATCATTCGGTCTGATTCTGGACACTCGCAGTACCTAAGGAAGAGGTCACCTGGAAAGCATTTGATTGATGAATTGCCTTAGACATTTACTTTCCGTTGATTATCGCATTTCCATCCCTTTTGGCATATGTGTAAAATGGATTGCACGTTTTGTCAACTGTTCCCGTTGTGTCTTTAACGAATGCTGTTGCCTTTTCCATCATGTCTGTTCCATAATGCTGCCCACTGTAGGGTGATTCGGGTGGATCTTTGAGCTTCAAGTGTGGATGAAACCCAGTGTAGCTGCCACTAACAAGTGAGACGTTAGATGTCCAATCATTGTCCTTAGACCATATGTCTCTTCTCTCCAGTGTTCCCTTCCTGGGGTACCAATGGATGAATTCCTAGTTCAATATGTGTGATTTCTTCTGCAAGGGATATTCTCTCCCTCCAGCAGGATACCAGCTGAGGGTCAGGACCACCACACATGCAATATTGTGCCAGGTGGAGCACATCCTTTCCAGCACAAATCTGATTATTACACAAAGTTTGGAGCTGAATTTGGGTCAGATGCAACCATGTAATTATCTTATAGGCATTTTCCTTTTATTGTAAACAAATAGAGGGCTTTATCGCTCTCATCTAGATGGTAGACCAAACCCCTTCAATTTCACAGTTGAACTCTTTTTCTCTGCTCTTTATGTAGACGTGTTTGTGAGGGGTTTTGGATCCATTTAGAAATGTATAAAGTGTATTAGAACCTTGGAATGTTGGGAGCTCCGTTGAAAACAACAAAGTGGTTCAGGGATAATCATGGCTGGTGTAAGCAATCCGCCCCAGCATTCCAATGGGTCTTTCTGTTTCTCCCTTTTTAATTTAGAACATTCTACCCTCTATGGGCGGAATGTTCTAATAGCCTTGTGCCTCAGGCTATAATGGTTGTTAAAGGCCCTCTTCCTTGCTATAGGTCCTCACTCGGACCTGCTACATTTGGCTTGTAGTACCTCTCCACATGTTGTACCTGTACTCTCCGTGTGGAAAAGCTTACACTGATGCCCCCTCTGCAATGCCTGTTATTTGGAAACTTGAGCTTTGCTGGTGGCATTGCTTCTGACACCTGTTCTTTGTGTTAGGAAAACGTTTACTTTCGCTTCCTATGATAGACGTCCGTTGTGTTATAGTGAAGCTTGGTTAAAAAAAAGCTTATAGCTATACACAATCTAAAACGAATGGATTTATCAATGCTTGTTTTTAACCAGTATCTCTCAATTTAAAGTAAGTGGTGCAAAGCAGGTGATCGAAAAGTGTACGACTTGGGCTGCTTCCCCATGGAGGAGGGGGGACTTTAGGTCTATTGAAAGATTGTGAGTTGTGCCTCTGGAATTAGGGGAGAAAACACCGACAGTGTTTAGTTGAACATTTGCCACTGTATAATACAGTGACTGCAACCACCTCCCGGTTGTTAATGGTCAGGAAAGCCAGTAAGGGAACTCGCCTTCAAGTTGAAATCGATGAATTAATTGCTTCCTGCTAAGAATATTTGACATCACTTAGCCTGTTCCTCAGAGGGCATTAGTGCGTGTTCCACAGTTTGAGTTTGAGTCAACGTTGAGGATGAGTAAGCAGGGGAAGGGCAAATAACAGCGGTTACATCTCTACATCCAGGGGTAATAGGCTTCTAGCACTCGTCCCGGTCTGTTTATATCTCTTTTTATGTTTGGCATGAAAGAAAAGTTGTCTGCTCGACCTATTTTTACCAACATCCTAACCGAGTATTTCTCTCTCACCTTATGCTATTGGCTGTTTGGTTTATTATTCTGCATGCCATGAAGTGCTTTCATTACAATGCTTAAGGGGCTGTTTTGCATCTCAATAGTATATTCAATTATTCACATAAAAATATTTATCACATGTAAGCACTGGGTAAGCAATCGATTTTTTTCCACATCATTCGGCTTTTTAATATTTTTTTATATTTCGCAAAATGCAAACTAGAGTTTTGGGCTTTTCCCAGTGCCTGTTCACACTGCTGCTGAACTTAGAACTCAGGAAAGCAACAGCAGTGAGTGCAAGTGTTCTGCACATTCTACCCAGGGTGATTATTTTTATTGGTGATATTTATTAGTGGTGGGTGAGTCACTGAAAGCTCAAGCCAGGCTGAAGCCTGACTCCGGCTCAGCTCCAGGCCCGGACTGGCCGTTGCGGGCACCGGGCAATCCCCCGGTGCACCGCAAGGGTGGGGGCCGGTTTTGGGCCCCTTTTTTGTTACAGGACCATTTTGGCAGCGTTGCGGCAAATACAGCCCTGTAACAAAATCGGGCAAAACCTGCCCTGGCAGAGAGCTCAGCGGCACCCCCAACCCACGGGGGGGGGGGGGGGTGGATGGGGGTAGGGGGTACTGGGGGGGAGGGGGGCGGCCGAGCACTTTGCCAGGCCCGGTTTTGGTTCCCAGTCCCTGCTCAGCTCGAGGTCCTCTTGGCACCTCGAGCCCATAACGAGCCGTGCTTTCAAGCGACGTCTGCCTTACACCTCCCCCTCTACACAGGCTGTGGCAGCAAGGCCAGAGCTGTAGACTTTGGAGCTGGGGAACCAAGTTCAAGTCTTGTGTTGGCTCAACATGTTGTGATTCTGGGCAAATCACTTAGTTTCCCTGTGCCTATAAAAAATGAATATGACCTTGTGTAATGTAACTGATGCTCAAGTAAAGTACTCCAATACCTTTGTGTTGAGTTTGTGCTATATAATAACTGCAGGGCATTAATATAAAAAAGAGAAAACAAAAACATGCCATAGAATTTACAAACCAACTATTTAGTGGGTGATGTGTAGAAAGTGAAACCGGAAAACCTGGATAAATCACAGCCCCCCCACCTAAATTGGGTGATCGTAGGCAAATATTTTATTTCTTTAAAACTCCTTTTTCTCCATTATCTTGTATGAAAGCACTTTCAAATATGTGATTTCAGAATACAGTTTGTAAAAAAAAACAGCTACTCTGTTCGATTTAATAGACTATAATGTTGCTCTTTAATAATCTGGGTCACATACAGGGTTTATATGACATCTGTCTTGCCTCTTAGTTGACTAATGCTCCATATTTGAAAACGATGACTTGTAATAAGCACTTCTCAGTCCAGTGTCATAATGTGATGTATTAAAGTCAAAGCTTTTACATGTTAAAGAAATACACTTTTTTGAGTTTTGAAGTGACTTTATCATATTATATGTGATGTTATTACATGATTTACATAGCAAACCAGTGCTTCATTTGTAAAATCAATTGTGCCAAGGACATCATTAGGAGGCCACTGTAGCCAACACCACCTATTGCCCCTGCTAGCTCTACCAATAACAGTACCAAATCAGCTGCTAACCATCACACTCCTACAAGTGTGACAATCCAGACTATTCCAGGCCCCCAAAGCTATAAGATTAGCAAGGGTGGCAGGTATTAATAATTTTTATTGTATATTGAATGAGTAAACAACTGTTGTTATCCTCACTCTAAATCAAGCAAACAGCCCACCATGTGGTAGACTGTCTTAAGTGCTGGTGCTGTGCACCACAAACCACTGGCTCAAATTAAGCACTGAATTAGGGATGCAATACTAGCCTACTTTAAGGGTAACTCTGGATCAGCTGGTGAGCTTTGTGTTGAATGGGGAGGCATTCGAGGCGGCGACAAGTCGTGTGCAACAAGATCTTGTGCATAGCAAGGGCAGTATTTCACGGAGTGGAGAGACAGTTAGACGATAGAATCAGAGAGGTGGAGCCCTCAGTAGTTATCTGTGCCAATGAATACTGTTGGGCTGCTCTAAATAAATTTAATAAGCATTAGCAATACCAAAAGGTCTCTGTGTACAGCTGTGCGATGGCTGTGTAACATGGTTGAAAGTAAAAGAAAAATATCGATATGACATGGCCAATGTTAACCGTGTCAGAGCACAATGTTTTTAGGTCTCGCCTACCGATGCGCTTGCGCATTCGAGCTGGCGAGAGATATAGGGGCTTATCCAGAGTTTAACCAAAGCGGGGATTTGATGCAGTGCACTTGCGCTTTTAGGTCAATGCGCAGGCGCAATTGAGTTAAAATGCGCGTGCACAGCATCAAATCGCCAGCCATGTGTTCCCCAGCTTGGTGCCGCCAGCAGCTCTTCCCGCTCCGCTCCGCCCCCTGCTGCATCAAAGCGTGCGCTCTGACTCAGCCATTTCTCCTCCCCTTTCAGTTTCACGGCCGCCAGGCCGTGTCTCCTGTTTTTTAAAACTTTTTTCCCCTACTTGTTTACTCTCTCGTCCTCTTCCACTTGTTTCTCTTGTTAACACAGCAGTCCGTGCGGCAACTGAGGGCTTCAGACATGCTACAATTCTTAGCTCATTATCGTCCAATCCCTTACCCTGTCCTTGCATGAATATGGCAGCTGCACACTTTTGTTTGGTTCTGCATATCAGCGTGGCACACCGCATTTTGTGTTTACATGTATTGGCATCGGATTCTTGCACTGCTGGCCCGGTCGGAAATGAGGGCTTCAGACATGCTACAATTCTTAGCTCATTATCGCCCAATCCCTTACCCTGTCCTTGCATGAATATGGCAGCTGCACACTTTTGTTTGGTTCTGCATATCAGTGCGGCACACCGCATTTTATGTTTACATGTATCGGCATCGGATTCTTGCACTGCTGGCCCGGTCGGAAATGAGGGCTTCAGACATGCTACAGTTCTTAGCTCATTATCTCCCAATCCCTTACCCTGTTCTTGCATGAATATGGCAGCAGCACACTTTTGTTTGGTTCTGCATATCAGCGCAGCACACCGCATTTTATGTTTACATGTATCAGCATCGGATTCTTGCACTGCTGGCCCGGTCGGAAAGTGTTATGGTAACCATCTTGTTCCTGCTTACATTTCACATGCTTTACCTTAAGCAGTCCACGCGGACCCAGAGGGCTACAGACACACTACAATGCTGGCCTCATTATTGCCCCACCTCCACCCCGTCCTTGCAAGAATATGGCAGTGGCCCACTTTTGTTTGGTTCGGCCTTTCAGCGCGGCACGCCGCGTTTTATGTTTACATGTATCAGCATCGGATTCTTGCACTACTGGCCCGGTCGGAAAGTGTTAAGGTAACCATGTTGTTCCTGCTTACATTTCACATGCTTTACTTAAGCAAGAATATGGAGGATGCCCACTTTTGTTGGTTTCTGCATATTAACGCGGCATGCCACGTTTTGTCTTTGCATGTATCAGTGTCTTATTCTTGCTCTGCTGGCCCGATTGGAGTGTGTTAAAGTAATCATGGTATTGATGCTTACATTTCGGGTGCTTTTCTTTCGTTCTGTTATTTAATCCACTACAAATGCACACGTATGTATGCGTGCGACCCACCGTAGTGCCGAAGTCTGCCTGGGTGCATGTCTTTAGCGCGAGGAGTAAGTGCACAAAGGCACTCGGTGAGGAACGCACCTTTTAACAACACTCGAGCAGCACTCGCGCTCAGCTGCCATTTGCTCCTTTTATCGTCTGCCTCTTCCTTTCCCGCTGCTTGTTATTTGAAAGATGCATGCTCATCCCCCCGCCAAGGGTCTTTAAACCCAACAAGCTGAGCATTCCTAATTCCTAGCCCTCCCCCCACAAACAAATTCCATGGAAACAGAGCCCCAGGCTGGGAGAGAACAGTAGTGGGGCCGGAACATGGGGGCTGGGAGGAGAACGTTTGTGCCAGCAGCGAACACCAGGCAGTGTCACGTATTTTGTTAGTATCTTTTGAAAATATTTTTTTTCTCCTACCTGATTATGGTTACAAAATTCTAATTAAGTAGCGGAAGTACTTTTACTGTTTTAGCCAGGCTTCTCTTTGAGTGGGACTTTGGACAGCTGTTGAACGGATTTTGGCACTTTACAGACCGCTCTAAATTTGGCAGATCGGGACTGTAAATTGCGGGTAAAATAATGGCACTACAACGCCCGCCCACCTTTCCGGCTTCTAGTGTAGTAACATCCCATCGAATGAAAGGTCTATGGTCCCTACTTTGACCACTTTGGATTTAAAGGATAACTGTTAAAACCCTGCGTTTAGTATATCTTTTTCGTCAGCATGTTTCAGGTGATTTTTGCAGCGCCCCGATGCTCACCGGCGGTGCTGGTTCATAGTCATTGTAATAGGTGCGTTGGGGTCGAATGAGGTCGTTCAGAGTCGGAGATACACACTTTCCTTTAACACACCCTCTCCAAATCGCCAGCCATCTGTTCCCCAGCTTGGTGCCGCCAGCAGCTCTTCCCGCTCCGCCCCCTGCTGCATCAAAGCGTGCGCTTTGACTCAGCCATTTCTCCTCCCCTTTCAGTTTCACGGCCGCCAGGCCGTGTCTCCCCAGCTTGGTGCCGCCAGCAGCTCTTCAAAGGATTTCTCCTCCCCTAATTATTCACGGCCGGCCGGCTGTACTTTCACTTTCACGGCCGGTAGGACGTGTCTCGTTTTTTTTTTACTTCTTCATGGACTCCTCCAACCCTCCTCCCACCCTCCCTACTCCTCCCACCCTCCCGGCTCTTGCTGGTATGTCTTTGACATGTCCGTGGTTTCTTATACCTTACTTTACCTATTTTTTTGTTTTCAACACATTTCTTACAGTCTTTCCCTTTCTGTTCTCCTTATTCATTAAGCGGTTTTCCCCGAGGTTTCTGTTAGCCATGTAACTCTCTCATTATCCTTTTAATATGTATATTTTTTATTATCCTCCGTTTCTATTATCCATCCGCTGATTTACTTTTTCTTCTATTATTATTGTCCCCCGTTCTCATTTTCTTATGGTCCTCCTATCTTTCAGCATCTCACAGTTCACCTTTTCCTTACGATCTTTTACCCCATCCCCTTTTTAAGTATGCCGTTTTTAGGAACTGGAATAAAAAAAAACAATATAAGGTGAACATACCGCAGTTTCCTCTGCTCTGTCATTGTGTCCTAACATCCCACGCACTTGTCCCTGCATGTAAAATCAAACATCTCGCTGACGTAGAAGAGACCCTAAACACACCTGCTTTGGCCTTAAAAGATCACACCCGTTTTATGTCCCGGTCCCCTTTTTACTCACAATCACAGGATGGGGCACCAGCTCAATTATTGCTTCTTAATAAGACTGCAAGTGCGCTAAAAATGCCAAATTCCCAGTTCGCGTATGAAAGGACCAATTCCCAGGGTCCTTGGCCAGCATCTGTGTTTGAAGTTACTGCTCGTTTCTCGTACCCGAATCACAATCCTTCCCTTTGAAGCCCAGCAGCGAGTGTTGTTACTATCACTAGTGCAGCAGGTGCAGTAGCACCAACGCCGAGTGGTTAGCAACTCCCGCTGCAGCCCGTCCTTGCTGTATTTTAGTACCCACATGGTGGGCAAGTTTTACCCTTTTCTTTGGTTGCATAAGGTAGCATGGAATTTTAGTTGTGCTTGCGCGCTTCTGGTGTTCTGGGAATGGACATTCGTGTACTAGCTATGCACTTTAGACGCGTTTTAATTCATTCCAGTATTTTGCACTAAATGCAGGTGCACTGTCAACTTGCCAACGCTGAAAAACGGGGTGATGTAGCGGGCTTGACTTGCACAACACCGCACCTCATAGCTCACACGCGTGATCTTGTGCACATGCATCCTATAATCCACACACTAGTTCAAGAGCAGTTGGAAGTCTTTCAAGGCATTACAGGTACATGATGTGGTTCACGCTGTTCTAAATCTTCTCCACATTTTTTTTGGTCATTGGTTGTAAACCTGTGCCAAAATAATTCATTTTTGTGTTTTAAAATGTAATTTTTCAATGAGCAACCAAACACGTCGTCTTACAAGTGCACCTGCAACCAGCGGCACGAGTGTCCTTCCTGTGTCGACTTGTAGTTAGTTTGCACGCGAGGAGTGGCCACCTAGTCCTCACTCTAACACAATAACTGCCTCTTTTAACATATACACTGGAGGATGTGTCTACTGTTTTTTTACTCGGGAAACAGTGTTTCTACTGCGTTTATCTCTAACCTGCTGTATTTTCACCGAGATGTCATGGGAGTATTCATTTTGGGCGTTAATGTTCAACGCTGCATTAACCACTTTTCAGGACTACAGGTGGGAGCACACCTATGGTAAATAGATAATTACATTACAACAGTGACATTTTCACGGACACTTATTTGGATCTGTCAAATAAACAAACAAGGATTTTCTTTTTTACTTTTCTTCAGTCAGAGCTAGGAGTGTGCACATTTCAGCGAGTTAGAAAAGACAAATGCTTCAATGGGTTGTTTAAACAATCTGCTCGCGTATGAGCTTTTAAACATTGTAGCATTCCGTCATTTGTATGGAGGCTTGCAGCGAGTTTCCAATACACAATGCTTCCCTGGCATTCCCTTTCTGAAAATAGCCAGCTCACGTATGAGCTTTGATGTAAAATTGCAGCATTGTAGCCGGCATGATTTAAGATTCTGAACTGGGAACTGCCACTCTCGCTTAGTAAATTAGACTCCAAACATTTGTTCTCTTGTGCCTTCAACATGATAAGCCGGCTCGGTAGTGAACTTGCGAAGTAGACAAACTCGTTTGGCTCAATTCTATGCGAGGGACATTGACTTTAGGAACAGAATGGAACAGATTAGGCAACGCTTACTTACAGGGGAAAACTAAACATGTACCTTTACTAATGCTATAGATGTAACATTTGCTAATTTTATAACTATTGCCATTTCTAATAACAAAATTAATACTTTTATATTTTGAAAAACAAACAAAAATTAAAAAATATTTACATTTTCCACACCAAAAGCTCAAACTTTTCTATTGCGAGACCTATTGCATTTCCAATGCTTGTTTTATTTATTTTCAGCCATGCTGCATTGCAGCCGTGCTACTGTACAAAGTGGCTAAAAAGAACATTGACAAAGCCAATAGATCTTGCATAGGTGAGACCTATTGTCTTGTTCAATGTTTGTTTCTCTTTCTTGCATCTGAGGGTAGTTACAGATAACATATATCAGCACAAGCTTGAACGTCTGGGGTAAACAAGGCCACTGACAGCAGGCAGTAGCAAAGCTGCGTGCCTTGGAAAGGTTTGATGATTACGAAGGCCATTAACGAGTGATCAACAATGAGCATTAAATAACAGGCAAATGCTGCATTTTGAGCATGCCCACAGTGATACACATTTTGTTATCTCAATGGGAAAGGCAAACATTTTAATCTGCTTAAAAGTGCACATTTGGCATACAAGCTACAGAAAGTACAGTAGAGATTTCAGTATAGCAGAGATTTTAACATTGTACCAGAACTATGAACTAACTATGGACGCATCTATCATTTCCACAAGAATATAGATTGTACTGGGCAGGGGAGCGCCACTGCTCAGGTACATTTTGTTGTTATGTTTTAATGGAAATTTAGGATTCGTCTACCATGTTAAGAAATTTAGCCCTTTATTCCATGACTGCAATTCCTCTGTATACCCAAAAACGTTTTCTAAAGCATGCGCTTTCAACTTGAACAAAAATTGCCAAAAAACATTGGGACAACAAAAACGCATAGGGGCTTGGAGCAGGGGAAAAGGCTTGCAAACGCATACACTCTTTGGAGTATGTAAAGTTGGTGGTCCCCACAGAAATGATGACAGGACTCTGTAGTAAGGAGAACTTATATATATAACATGCACCAGAGAGCGCCGAGCCGAGAGTGCCGTGCTCCTACACTCGCGCCTCTCTGAGTAGGGATGCGCGCGCATCCCCAAAATGGCCGCCGGCACGTCACGTTGTGAAACAACGTGCGTTCACTGAAACGCTAACATTACATATCTCCCTTTTTTCCAACCAATGGAAAATTGTAACTTACAGTCCGCCGCTCATATCAAAGTCTTGAAATCTGGCTGGCCTCACCACTGTCCTTCCCCCTCTGTTCTTTTTTATCGGCGTAGCCGTGGCCTCTCACTCAGGAGTCTCTGCGCTACTTCCACCATTGTTCAGCGCGGCCAAGCTCTCCCTTGATCTCCTCATGTTTGTCTCCTCCTCCACTCTGGGGCTTCCTCTGTTACTTTGCTCCCCGCCGATTTCTTCTCTCCCCATGTCTGTCTCCTCATTGAGTTGTTCACTTCCTGCACCAGCCTCCTCCACATTTTCCAATTCTCGTCCACCTGGGCTCCACTGTAGCACTTTATTGCATCTCGCCATGCGGTCCTGAGACCATACATTGCCATTGCTCAACAGGGCAGCTCTGTCGTACACTTCCTTTACCTGCAAGGGTTTACTGTATTTGCTATCCCCTTTTCTTTGCATCGTCGCCAACTTAACTCGCACCCATTCACCTTCCTCTAATCCAGTGTCCTTCACATTTCTTCCCCTGTCATAGGGCTTTGCGTAGGTGGCCTGTGCTTTCTCCAAGTTTACCTGAACCACCGCCGGGGACCATTTGCTCATTATGGTCTTCTCCTTCCACACTCGATTGTCCTTTGTGAAGGGGTCCCGTCCCCTCAAGATTTGGAAGGGACTGTATCCGGTACCTGTAGGGGTGATCTTGTACGCCCATACCATTTTTCATATTTCTTTCTCCCAGTCCTTGTTATTGGATATCGCTGCTTGCACGGATCCCATCACCACTCGGTTAAAGCGTTCTACTAATCCATTTCCCGCCGGGTGATAGATCGACGTGTGCTTGGAGAGGATCCTGTTTCTTTCCATGAAGCCGGTCCATTTGTCTGAGGTGAACTGAGGGACATTGTCGCTTAGGATGGATTTGGGAATGCCCTCCCTCACAAATGTGTCATTCAAGAATCTTAAAATCGTCTCCGTGTCCATTACCTCTTCCACCTTCATTTCAGGCCATTTCGAGTATCTGTCGATGAGGACACACACATACTTTTGGATACTCTGCCCATCCAAGATTGGGGCCAATATGTCGATGAATAGCTCCTCCCACGGGTTCTGTGGGGGTTCAAATCTTCCCAGCGCCGGGCGCAGTGGCTTGAGTGTTTTGTCTGCTCCCTGGCACTGTGGGCACTCCCTGACATACCGTTCCGCTCGTAGGTCCATACCTGGCCACCAATATCCTTGCTTGGTTCTCAACTTCATCTTGCCTATCCCCAAATGGTCTTCATGGAGTATCGCCAATAGTTTTGCAATTATGCCCTCTGGGGGAATGACCTTGTCTCCCCTATACACGAACACTCCTTGATCATCCATAGACAACTCTTCCCTGACTTCATAGTACATCCTTAGGGTTTCGCTGGTGTGTTTCTTCTCTGGCCAGCCCTGTACTATACATTTTTTCACCTCCTGCATGGCTGGGTCTTCACTGTAGGCTTCGCTCCATTCCTGGTTGCTGATGACCTTCTCTTGGTCATCCGTCAGGGCCACCATCTCCTCTCCATCGGTCTGGTCCTCTTCTCCAGGTTCTGTGGCCGCCGCCCTGCTCAGGTAGTCCGCAACTTGTTCCGACTACCTGGAATGTACTCTACGTCGTATCTAAATTCCAGTAGTTTTAGTGTCATTTTCGAGATCCTGGGTGTGGCACTAGCATGCCAGCTAGAGGTTAGTCCCTTCACCAATGGTTTATGATCAGTCTTGAGTTGAAAGCGTGTGCCCCACAGGAATTGTCTAAATCTTGTCATTGCCCACACCACCGCTAGCATCTCCTTTTCAATGACGCTGTATTTTCTTTCTGTGTCGCTCAATGTGCGAGAGGCGAAACTCAGTGTTTCCATCACTCCTTGTCCTCGGTCCTGCATCAACACCGCACCCAATCCTTTATCGCTGGCATCTGTCGTGAGTACCGTTCTTCCCTGAGGATCGTATCCTTGTAGGGGTATGGCTCCCACCACATCTTTCTTTATACTCTCGAATTCCCCTTGTGCCTCTTCCGACCAGCAGAACACTGCGCTCTCTCTAGTTAATTTCCTCATGTGGTGCGTCTTTGTTGCGAAATGCCGCACAAATTTACTGTAGTATTCCGCCATTCCTAAGAAGGACCTGACGTCTTCCTTGATTGTGGGTGGGGTAGCATCACAAATCGCATTCACATTTTCCGTCTTTGGGGTGATCCCTTGCACTCCAATTTCGTGCCCTAGATAGGTCACTGATTCCATGCCCAGGCGGCACTTTTCCCACTCCGCCGTGAGGCCCTTTCCTTCTAGCACTTTCAGCACCTTGGTCAGTTTTGCATCGTAGTCTAACCTGTCTCGTCCCATCACTAGGATGTCATCCTGGAAATATTGGATGCCATCCATATTCTTGAACAATTGGTGCATCAATTTCTGAAACACCGCAGCCGCTGATGCTAGTCCAAACGGCATACGGCGGAACTGGTAGCACCCGAAGGGCGTAATGAATGATGTCAACTTCCTGCTCTCCGGGTGCAATGCAATTTGATGGTATGCGGACGTTAGGTCAATAGTTGAGTATCACTTGATACCCCTCGTTTTGGCCAGCATCTCTTCAATCCTTGGCAAGGGAAACTTCTCCCCCACAATGTTCTTATTTAATTCCGCGCAGGTCCACACATAGCCTGACCTTCCCACTGGGTTTCATTGACCACTACCAGTGGCGCCAGCCACTCAGCGCACGTGATGGGTTCGATGATTCCGTTTTTTTTAAAATTCTTGTAGTTCTATTTGCACCGCTTCTCTCACCACGAGAGGTACATTTCTCACTTTGTGAGACACCGGTATGGCGCCTGCCTTGAGAATGATTTTGTGCGCGGACTTTTCAAGCTTCCCCACTGTGCCTCCAAATACCTTGGGGTACTCTCTCTTCCATTTGTCCAGGTCTGGCCACACTTCCGGTTCGGTGAGTAGGATCTGTACTTTACCACCAGGGTCCAGTTTGATGCCCAAGTCACCCTGGTCTAGCCATCCCAACACCGATGGTCCCTTCTCGGATATGTACAATTTGCAGTTGGCGCTGCGTCCTCTGAATTCAAATTTTAACGGTCTGAATCCTACCATGGGTATGGGGTCTCCGTTGTATGTGACTGGTCTTATGTCCAGTTTCTCCAGGTCTGGGCCCAGATGTGGCTTGAATGTTTCGTTCCACACTGCTCTCTGGACAGTGGTATATGGCGATCCGGTATCAGAGACTATATTTATCGGTACACCTCCGATCGTCATGTCCAGCACTGGCTTGGTCGACCTTTTGTTGTCTACGCTCAACACTTGGTCGTAGATGCAAAGTACTGTGTCCTCGTCTTCATGGTTGTTCTCCTCTCTGTCCTCTTGTCCTTGGTCGATGTATTTGACCACACTCCTGGAGGCTTTCCTGTGGCACACTTTTTCGTAGTGCCCTACAATCCCACAGTACATACATTTGGCGCAAAACGCCGGACACTTCCTGTCGTAGGCTTCATGTGCCCAGCTTCCGCACTTGTAGCAAGCTTTCTTGTTGTTCCCCGTCTGTTTCCCCGGTGGTCCTGGATTCCCTTGCCACCTGTTCGGTCCCTTCGATGTGGGGCCCTTGCTTCTGTTGTCCTTACGGTGCTCGTCGTCGTCTATCCTGTTCACCATCGGACTTGCTGCGGTCTCTCTTTTTGCCCCCTCTGCGCATCTTCGCGCCAATTCCGCTCTCTTGACTATGATCATTACTTCCTGCAGCGTGGCGTCACCGCTGGCCCACAGCTTGTCTTGCACCGCAGTACTCGTAGTGTGCATTACTATTTGATCCTTGATGAATTCATCTTGGAATGTGTCATATCTGCACGTGGATGCCAATTTCCTCAATGCCGCCACATACTCTTCCACCGATTCCCCTGGTTGTTGCTTTCTTTGCTGGAAGTTGTATCTGACCATTGAAATGCAAACCACCGGTTTGTAGTGTTCGTTTAATTCCTCGATTGCGTGGGCATACACATCGTCATCTGTGCTCCCCCGTGGTTTGGGTACCAGATTCTTGAAAATCCTTAGCTCCTCCGGGCCTAGATTGTGTAACAATATCCGCCTCATCCTTTTACTGGTAAACTTCTTGTCATTTTCATCCTCCAGCACTTCGATGAAGTTGTCTATGTAGTCTCTTCAATCTTCCCACGTCATGAGGGGTTCCCCTGGTTTGGGTAAGAACTGCACGGGGGCCGTCGCTGACGCTGCTTGCGCACACATCTTTTCGCGCCTTTCTGTGGCCCGGGTGTCACCGTGACTTCAGGTGCACTGTTTTCCTCTTGTTTCTCATTTTGCCGCTGGGGGCTCTCTGTTTCTGCCCCTTCGCTTTTCCCAGAGGTCACCAGTGCTCCTGCCCTCGGTTGTGTTGTGTTGGGGGTGTCCTAGGTGGTGTGCCCTTCTGCGCGCTCTTTCACTTCTTCCCCGGTGCTCAGTTCAGCTCCCTCTGTGTGGATGTGGGCTCTGCCGCGCTGTCTGGTGTCCACTGTTTGTTTGTGGTAGTTTACTTACAGTTGACCTGTCAGTTGTGCTGGTTGCAGGCTTGCAGCTCTTCCCTGTCCTGTTCGTTTTTTTTTTATGGTGGTGTCTCTTCTTTATTCCTTTCTTTGTCCCGACCTCGTCGACATTGTAAAGTTGGTGGTCCCCACAGAAATGATGACAGGACTCTGTAGTAGGGAGAACTTTGTTTATTGAATAACATGCACCAGAGAGCGCCGAGCCGAGAGTGCCGTGCTCTGACACTCGCGCCTCTCTGAGTAGGGATGCGCGCACATCCCCAAAATGGCCGCCAGCACGTCACGTCGTGACGCAACGTGCGTTCACTGAAACGCTAACATTACAGAGTGGTCAAAACTAAAGTTGAAAAAAGTACCTTTGAAAGTTTGCAATCAGTAGAAGAACACTGGTTGCTGAAAGGAAACAGTACTTGGTCCATGCTGCAGGGAAGGGACAAACACACAAATAGAAAGTAAACCCAGCAGACACTGAACAATGAGAAGCAAAGAAATAAACGTGATGATGTAGTCAACCAATGGTAAGTAATGGATGGGTTCTATATCCCTTTAAGATAACAAAATGTCTTGTAAGCGACAGCGCATATGCTGTCACAGGAAAGACCTCAAATGGAATGCACATCTGCCATAGAGAAGTTAAGCTGCTTTAACTGAAAATGGGTAAGTCAGGAAGTGTATTGGCATGGATTATAAAAATAGACACCAGTAGGAAAACTCTGAAGTCCCTTATATAGAAATCATAGGGAATGGCGGGAACAACGAGGGCAGAGCCACGGGTGGCGGAACACAAGCGCAAACAAGCTTATCTGACAGATACTCAACACACACCAATATGATTGGGCGCACTCCGGAAATGGTTTCTCTAGAGGATAATTCTAAGAAAGTCAGCCTGAATACCTGTACCACTAGAAGTGAGGGTGTGAACTTGTCATGACGTTATCAATGCAGGAAAATTCCACTGAAAACTCACCTAAAATGAATCGCAGACACATGCCGTGCAATGCACTAGATGTGAACGTAAATTGGTTGAACGAGTTTAATACTCTGTAGGCGCACGATTTACAACGACCCCTATTTTATTTCTAGCAACTTTATTTATTTACTGCTAATTTCTGTATTTACGAAACATGGCGAGAACCAATAATAAAAATGTTTTAAAAAACAGAGCTCCAGTTCTGAGGAGACTCCCAGTCCTGTCAGTTGGACAGCTGGATTCCCTCTGGGAAGCTGGACGGAGCAGCTTCTCTGCCCAGGGGATTTATTTCTTTCCCCTGTTGGGTCAGATTGTTTATCTTTCAATGCGGCAAGATATCACTTCTTACCAGCAGAGGGAGCGCTCGCACATATATCAAGTTATTTTCTATCTCCCAAGGTGTCTGTGGCAATGTGATCATAATAAAGTTTGCTCCTTTAATGAATCCAGATCACTGGTCAGAGATGTTTTAAGGCAAGGGCAAACTAGGCAGTTGCCCAGGACCCAACTTCCTCGAGCCCCCCTCGGAAAGGGAACTTTCTCTCCTATTTGATCTCTTTCTAATCTATTTTTCTATCATTCTAAAGCGATCTCACTTTCTGATGTTTTATTTTTTATTTTTATGTGGAACTCCTTGGAATTCCAAATCATAATAAAATAAACTGAAACTGACTAGCCCTACCACTGAGTTTGTTTTTTTACCCTGTGTCATTTTAAGGATTTAAAACAGTTTTTGTGTGACCCAGTTAAAGTACAACATTTAGTTTAGTATTAGTTGTCATCATGCAGGATAAAATTAGCAGGAAATGAGTAAGGAAATTTAAATGTGCTTTGTACAGGGGTCCCCAAAATATGTCTTGTCAGGGGTCCCCACGTTCCTTAAGATAATTCTTACAGGGAAGCATTGCAAAGTATTTCCTCAGTAAAATATATATATATATATATATATATATATATATATATATATATATATATATATACACATATATATATATATCCTAACCTTCAGGGAAGTATTTAACGCCTTCCTCATAGCTCAGTTCAGTGCTTAATTTGTGCCGGTGTAGGCCTGTAGTTTTATGTCACATGGGATGCTTCTAAAGGGGAAATACTTTGGGCCCTAGCACTTAATTTTTTTTAATCAAGCACTGCCCTGATTGCACCTCTGTATGACATATTGCGCCTCAGTATGAAAGATTGCGTCTCAGTATGACGGATTGCGCTTCAGTATGACAGATTGCGCTTCAGTATGACAGATTGCGCTTCAGTATGACACATCTTCTAGAGCCAAGGATTGCAAGCCCACTGCATTGTGAAAAAGAATGGGCCGTGTACAGAGATAGTCTTGCATTATGTACCATCTGACCCATATGTCCTGTGCCAAGAAACGTGTCCCGCCTCCACATTACATATGCCCTCTGACCGTCATAACCCAACCCAAGTCCACTGCTGATGTAGACTGTTTGATTTAAACTGTGGAACATACTGTGACCCTTTCTCAACGCCTTACCAACCCTCCTATCCCTGGCTATTAAACACAACATCCTGACCCCTAACAAGCAAACCCTGAGAAGCTTCAGTCGCTCCAACCCATGAATGCGAAGGTATAGCTGGAAGGGAGTTCCATGTTGTGTGCCCCTACACCAGACGTCTCCTTCCTCATGACTGAAAGCCTTGGCATTTTATATCTCAGATCTTTAGAACAGTGGGCGATGTCGCTTATTCACGGGGCGGGATCCACCGGTGGACACAGCTGCTCATCATGCACTGTACAACATCCAGGTTCACCACTAGAGATGGGGATGTGATAACAAACCCTGGGGAGATTCCAGCCACCCATCTGTGACCAACAGCCTCATCTCCAGAGACCAAGAGGGTGGGTCGGAGCCAGTCTGCTCCCTGAATGGTCGCCTGTGCAATGGGCAATTTCTTGAGCCCAGTTTAGCCTGGCTCTCATACCTGGCACTTTTATCTGTGTTACATGTATGGGGCTCATCTCCCAGAGGTGTCATAGCCAGTGTTGGTGGTGTTTCTGTTTAATAATACATGCTTCTTCAGCTGTTTCAGCTTCCCCTTCTTCCATGCAGAGTGACTCACTAACTCCCAGTGGACCCTACTACAGCAATGCAGGGCGCCACCAGCTAAATCAGATCACTGGAGCCCTCCCCACCCTTCCCATCCATGGGGGCGTCTTTCAGGGTCCAACCGTAGCATATTGGGCCCAAAGGCAGGGGAGCAGACAATCAGGTTCTAGATACCCAGCAAACCTCCCTACCGACAGTGCTCACCCCATTCCATGGCCGATTCGCTCCTCGCTTATGATCCAGGCAGCACTGCACGCTATTGGACCACTGACGAGTACACCTGTGTAGAATCTGGGCAGGTGGACCTGACACCCTGGGCATCCAGTGGTTCATGCCACGTGATGCATGATGATGATAGGTCTACGCAGGACAACAGTACCGAGGATCCTGCTCTCGGGTGCTCACCAGCACTACACTGCCTGCTCAATACACTATCCTCCAGGAGTTGTGTCTGCCACCTTGGTGGTAAACACTGTTCACAATGTTCCCTGGGCCTCATTTATGAGAAATGACGCATCGCTGCGGGAAAGCAGCGAAGCGTCACTTCTCAGTGCGCACTCCTTGCGATATTCCTGATGCGTCATATTTAATGTATGACGCATCATGTCGCAAGGAGTTACAGATACGTCAGTATTTCTGACGTATCTGTTAGCGCAAAAGTGACGCATTGCTGGAGTGTGTCACAAAAGTGACGCAACTCCAGCAATGCGTCCTTTCACATGGGGCAAGCCCCATGTGAAAAGGCCTGCGTCAGTCTTACACCTGCTGTGAGGCAGGCGCAAGATTTTGACGCAACAGCGTCCTAAAAGTGACGCAGTTAAATCTCATAGATTTCACTGCGTCACTTCTACGACCCTTCCTTGTGTCAATACGCCCCCTTGCATATATTATACCTGGCGCAGGTATAATGTGGCGCAGGGGTATACAAAGTGACGCATCTACCTAGATGCGTCACTTTGTAAATATGGCGCAACAAGGCGCATTTTTTACGCCACTGGTGCATCACAAAAAGTGACGCACCGGCGGCGTAAAAGTGACGCGCAGCCTCATAAATGAGGCCTCCTGACTCCACAGTCCAGCATCCTGTTTTACTCCTCGCCTGCATAGTCTATTCATGTCGCTGCCACATGCTTCTCGTTCTTGGCCAGCTAGACTTTGGATTCTGCAGATGGGGACCGGGCATCTGGTGACAGAGCTCTGGTAGCATGCTGCCAACTCCATCATTGCGATACAAAAGGGGATGATGGACGGAGCGTTTGAGCAAATCAAACACTCACCCCCCAGTCAACAGATCTGGGTTTAATCCATCACCATTCTTTAGCTCACTCTGCCACCCCAGTTCAGACATGGCCATATGCAAATCAGTCTGACCCTGTGCCTCATGGGAACAGTCCAGCCCGAACTGCCAAGCCATGTCTTCCCTGGACCAGAAACAAGCATCCTGGGACCGGTATCGGGTTGCTAAAGAATGGTGATGGATTAAACCCAGATCTGTTGACTGGGGGTGAGTGTTTGATTTGCTCAAACGCTCCGTCCATCATCCCCTTTTGTATCGCCAACTCCATCATGGGCAGCAACTCACATCCTCCCTGGATTGATGCTAGGAGAGGTTCTGACTTTAATCTCACTCTGCCAGGTTCTACTTTTATGCATGTATCCTCTCCCTGGTATTCCTTATTTTAGGGGGTCATTCTCTTACTGACAGGTTCCATTTTTAGGAGATATTATCGTCCTATTACGTCCTGCCCTTAGTGGTTTATGCTCTCCCTGTCAGGTTCTACCCTCAGGGGGTTTGATCTTTGTTTGACAGGTCCAACCCTCTGGGGTTGGGTCTCTCCTTGACAGTTCCTGCTCTTAGTTGTTTATTCTCTTCCTGTCCGATCCTACCCTCAGGGGGTATTTTCTCTCGGCCAGGGCCTGCCCTCAGGGTTGTTCTCCCCTTGACAGGTCCTTCCCTCATGGGTTTATTTACTCCTTGACAGCTCCTGCCCTTGGGGTTTATTCTCTGCCTGTAAGCTTCTACCCTCAGTAGTTTATTCGGATGTATGACGTTACAACGCATACTTTTACAACTTCTACCTTTACAACGCAATTTTTACACCGCAACATCCATTACAACGCATACCATTACAACGCATGCCATTACAACGGATTATTTGAAACTACCTTTACAACGCATTCCACTACAACGCATACTACCTTTACAACGCATACCATTACAACGCATAACATTACATTGCATGTAAGGTAAGTGTTGGATAGTGCAGGGGTTAAAATTACTATTCTAACTCCATGGGGTGCAATAGTAGGGTAAGTGTTGGATAGTGTAGGGGTAAAAATTACTATTCTAACTCCAGGGGGTGCAACAGTAGGGTAAGTGTTGGATAGTGTAAGGGTACTATGTGTTGTATTGCTATGCGTTGTAATAGTATGCGTTGTAATGACTGCGTTATAATGGCATGCGTTGTAGTGGTGTGCGTTGTAGTGTCATGCGTTGTAATGGTTGCGTTGTAAATGCATGCGTTGTAATGGATGTTGTGTTGTAAAAGTTTCGTTGTAATGGTAGTGCGGTGTAAAAGTTGTAAAGGTTGTTTCCCGTTTATTCTCTTTCTGACAGGTCCTACCATTAGGGGTGTGTTTCCTTCCTGACCGGTTCTACCCTCAGGGGTTTATTCTTTTCCTGTAGGGTCCTGCCCTTAGGGGTTCATTCTCTCCTGGAAAGGTTCTAGCCCCAGGGGTTGTCTCTGGAAGTGTTCTTGCAGCAACTGACTGTCCCCTCCCTCGCTCTCATTCAGGGAGCATCCAACTCTTGCACTCTTCAGTCACAAAAGCAGCTAACATCTCCATGAGCAGCCTGCATGGGCACACTGGGTCCACAATGAGATGCTCACGCGCCTATACGTGACTATAGATTGTACTGGCAGGTTCATTTGACGTCTGTCTATTGTGAATGGGTACTTAAAAAGAATAGGACTTTCACTGATATGTGCAAACTGGAACAATTGGCAAGTACAAGCATATATAGACTTCTTCAATAGCTAGTAACCTTCACCACTAGAATGACTGGCTCATGTTTGCACATGTGCATCTGGAAGGTTGAGAGTGAGTGTGTGCCTCTGTAGATGCATTTACATGTAGGGGCAGTTCTGAGGGCATCTGTACAGATTTGTGTCTAATGTGAATTAGATTCTGAGTGTGTGCATACACTATGTATGTGTGTTTGTGTATTTGTAGGCCATGGCATCAGCCATTCATCTGCTACCCTGGTATAGTGTTAGTATCATGGGCTTTATTTTATGTTCATTGTTTTTGGTAATGCACATGTAATAGTCTATGTTCTGGGCTTTAATTCTAAATTCAGGTGTGGCGCTTTGAAGTATGGGCAGTTGGAGTGGTACCTTGTATGTGGAAGCCTTTATTACCAGGGCTGCAATAAATACTGGTTTAACTCTAGTAATTTAGAGCATCTTTTACAATTTGGCAACGTGCGCAGCGGGGGTGCCGTGTTGTGGCTCTTTACTTTGTACCAGTTTGCACTCATTATTCGTCCCTCGTGTTTGTTGTTTTTATCCGTCTTGCTGCATTCAGTTACCCTCTAGTCTACATTTCCCTATTTTATGCTGTCTTGTGATTGATACTATCAACTAGCTATCTCTCCCTTCCCTGTTCTGTTCCTGATGTGCCTGATGGATGGCTTCCTGGGTCCTCATCTGGTAGCCCAGTCTTTTTGAGGGCTCAACATAGTGACACCCGCTGCCGAAACCAGTAAGCTTGCATTTCTTCTAAGGGCCTGATTATGAGTTTGGCGGTCCATGGACTGCCAAACTCACAGTGGCGCGATGGTGGCGGTCTGGCCACCACTGCAGCGGCGGTCTGACTGCCCTATTACAACTTTGGCGCCAGGGAACTGAATTCCCTGGCAGTGGAGCGGCGGTCAGGGGCTCACAATATCCTTGCATATTACGAGTTTCATGACCGCCAGTAGTCTCATGGAGGTTCATACTCCATGAAACTGCTAGCGGTCATGAAGCAATGGGGGGCCTACTGGCCCCCCCCTTGTCCCATGCATGTTGGTGCATGCAGGGAGTCGCTTATTGTGCCCCCCTGTGTGCATGCCCCCTCCAGTTCCAGCACGGAATGGACTTCACAGTCCATGCTGCGCTGGAACTGCCTTTGGCGCTCCCACTGCAGTGCCCATTTTCATTGGCACCGCCATGGGTCCACCAAAGAAAGGCCCGCCAGAACAAGAAAACTCATAATCTGGCAGGCGGGTCTCACACAGCTTTGGTGGTGTGGGAGCAGGGCGGTGTCATGGTGGACCCCCTCCCATACCGCCAAAGTCGTAGACTGGCCCTTAGTCCTCTGAGCTCACTCTGGCTAGTACCTACGTAGTTATCAATGGTCCTCTGTTTCTTGAACGGCTAGTTAAATGAGCTTGTATTCCTCAACTACTGAGGTTGTTCTGTACCTTCCCTCACCTGTGACATCATCAATCTCACTATGAGAGCAAGTCCAGTGTTCTCTCACTCCTTTTCCCTCTTTTCTCTTAATTCCTGCAGCTGGTGTGTAAATCATCTTACACATGCACTTGGGCATTGAGGGATGGCACGGACTTTTAGCTGGGCTGTTCATCAGAAGCGTGACACCGCCATACCACATTCTGTCAGGGATAACTTTAGGGAGGTGTGAGATCATAGGAATCTCTATCATTTGTCAAGCATGTTAACAGACATTGAAGTGTATTTAAAAAGAAAGCAACAAATACTTTATACAAGAAACCGCCAACAGTAATATCGTAGAAGCCGATGACATTTCACATTACGCTGTTACATTTGTCCCAGGATTTACTGATGTGACAAGGCTTGTAAAAGGCTTGGGTGGAAAACTATCCAAGGTAGCTTTAGTGTTGTAGAGAATTAATTACACTATCTCTGGAACGTCCACCTCCCAAAATGGGTAGCTAACCTTAAAGCCATCACCAAGTAGCAAGAATGTAAGGAGTGTGTATTATTATTTACTGAAGAGAATAATACTACAAAAAAACCCAAAAATCTTCTACATTTCTAGGGAACAGAAGAGTTTATGTGCAAATGGCAAAGAAACAAAGACCAGCTGATCAAGGAAATGTTGTTGTGAGTGCACTAGAAGATTCGGGCCAGATGTAGTAAGTGACTTCGTAGTCACAAACCTTGCACAGGGTTAAAGGGTTGGTGCCCAATAAATCACTCTTTTTTTATATTCAAAACCCATTTTGTGGCCTGAATACTTTTTCCCGTTTTGCAAAATGGATTTAGAAATCCATACCGAATTTGAATGCGAAACTAGCATATACGGGGCGTCCCTTCCAAACTGTCAACCAATCAATCAGGGAATTATAAAGTGCGTTACTCACCCATGAGGGTCTCAAGGTGCTGGAGTTCGGTAAGATATGTATGAGAGGTTTGTGATCATAATTCTAGTCACAAAACATTGATCAATTACCAACTCCCAAGTTCGGGTGCTAACTGCTTCACAAAGGGGAAGTTTTTGACCCCTTCCCCTCTGGCAATCAAAACGACAACTTTGATGTAGTAGGCACTGGTCTAGAGGACCACTGTCACCTCTGACTGTAGTTTTTCTGAATCAATTTTTTTTAAAGAAGTCCCAAGTCTTTTAAAGAAATTTGGCTAATTTAATGTTTTTCTTTTTTTAAATGCAGTGCCAGGGATGCTTTGCTGTTTCTTGTAGACCACCATTCCTGTCATTGCAGCCTTTCACAAGGGGTCACAAATTGCAAGCCGCCGAATCAATATTAAAAATAAGCAGGTTCTGTGACCCCCTGCGATTCCTTACATTGTGAACTGAACTATTATAACATAAATCAGTTTGCAAAAATAAAATACCAGTTGCAAAACATCAGTGCATAATTTGCTACTACATTTTGCGACCAGTATGGTGGTTTATCTGCTCTCAACATTCTTGTTATTCACAACAATGTGGACTGTGATTGAGAGATTAAACATTTTCCATATCACTCAAGGGATTACTGAAGTAGTCAATGCCAATGTATCTTCTGGAGAGAAGTTAGCAAGTAGATGTTGGTCTGGAAGCCTGCATTATGAGTTTCAATTCAATTCAAAGATAGCTTTATTCGGTATTTAGCAAACACCATAAAAGCAAACAATACAAAATACAGTCAAAAACACGACATTAAAAACTTGATAATTAAGAAGAAGAAATCACTGCAACGAATACACTTCATTACACTTATCAATCAATTAGTCTAATCTTAAAAACCATAAAATCTTTTCATACACTACATTTGGTAGGAAGATAAATTCATTAGGTTAATAAAACGGTTGAGGTAAATATAACATATTTATGTATTATGTGGTGTTATTAGGCACAGAATAATACTCCAACAAACCCTCAGCCTTCTAGTCATTTCTCATGGTTCCTCTACATTTTATGATGAACGTCAAGAATTTTATCACCACTCCAATAGTAAGCTCATCTTGGAGCAAATACAATCTATGGAGGGCAGTTTTACAGCTTCTCAAACCCCATAACTTTAGTAGTGGTAGCAGGTGTTTTTTCCTCTCCCACTGATAATACTGGCAAAAAAGAATACAGTGTATATTAGACTGGGTGGCTACTCCATCACATGGGCATTTTATCAACTTCCCAGACCAGTCATTTGGAACAGGGAACGTTATTAGCCTAAAAAAAGATTCCGTCCTCATTCGTGCCAAAAGCATTCTATGATAACATGAAAAATTTGGTGCCAGATAAGGATGGAGGCCATGGTCATGGAGGATCTGGCGATGGGCTACAATGGTCGACTTATTCCCATCTAGATAATATCTCCTCTCCTCCAATAGACCAAGGCATGTCTCTTTTAATGCTTTTTTTGACATTTGGGCACATGAGGTTGGGTTTGAGAAGAATTCTGGTTGGCCGATGGAATTCAATTTTTTTTTAACATAGGCCAGCCATGGCTGCTTAGAGCCCTCGGCTTGCTGCAGGCAATCATAAATTACTTCCCTATTGAAGGTCGTGTCCTCGCATGTCCAAATCTTGTACCACAACATGACTGGCGCTATCTTTATCAGATCACTAATATGGGATCTGTCAAGTTCATTGTGGCATATAGTAGTAGATGTGGAACGCGGGACTCCTAGAAGATACCTCAGGAAAGCATTTTCCACCCTTTGAATTTGAGAGCTATCTGCAAGTCCCCAGATCCCCGCCCCATACACAGCTGTAGACACACATTTTGCTGCATAAATCTTAAGTAGTGTGTCTACCGGTTTCCCACCGAGTCTTTTAGCAAATTGCTTGACCGCCCCTATTGAACGGGCAAAGGCCAAATTCCGGGAGGTGATCGCTGAGGACCATGTCCCCCTATTGCTAAAAATAATACCCAGATAGGAAAACGTTTTAGCCATAGCTATCTTTGAATCATTGACAAAGGTTTTGCAGTCAGGAACTTTTTTGCTGGTGGTACATGACATCGTAAAAGTTTTCCCCACGTTTATTTTTAGGCCTCTAGAGCTCATAAAGGTTGCAAAACCCATTAGTGCCTTTTGAAGTCCCCGCTGTGTGCGGGCCATGATCACCGCATCATCGGCGTATAGCAATAGTGGGACTGCGAGACCATTTATCTTAGGGTAGTCCACCTCCAGATCATTCAAGAAAACTGCTACCTCGTTTATATACAAGTTGAATAGAAAAGGCGCGAGTATGCAACCTTGGCGAACACCCTTTGCTATGGGAAATTTTCTAGTTTGCTCGCCATTTTTGCCAAATCTCACCGTGGCGCCTGCATCTCTATACAACTCCTGTATAAAACTTAAGATATTTTTATCTATCCCCATTGTGGTCAGGGTTTTCCACAGCATTCCATGATCCAAACAATCGAACGCCGAAGTTAAGTCAACGAATGTTAAGAACAGGTTCCCTTTTTTTATTCCAATGTATTTGTTCATTATGAGGGACAGGTTTAGACCCTGCTCTATGGTTCCCAAACCCGACTTAAAACCATATTGGAATTTTGAAAGTATCCCATTGCTCTTAGACCAGGTTTGTAATTTGGTTAACAACACCCTGCCTGCTACTTTCATTAGGTTGTCTAGCAGAGAGATAGGGCGGTAACATTTTGGGTCTTGTCTGTCCCCTTTTTTAAATATTGGGATGACTATTGCTTCATTCCATGTATTGGGAAAACCTAGTTTAGTGTAAGCATTCAATACATTTGCTAGTAAGGGGGCCCAAAGGTCTACATTCCCTTTAAACAGGTCAATGGGGACTCCATCAGGTCCAGGGGCCTTTAAACTAGCACTCTGGCAAATCGCTTGTTCCACGTCTACAGGGGTAAACATTACTTTTAATGGGAAATTTCCCTGAGACGGTGGAAGAACCCCTCGTCCCGCATCCATCTCGTCTTGTGGGATTGAAGCAAGTGATTCTTTCTTATAGAGGGAGGTAAAATAATTAACCCAGACATCTTCTGATATGCCTATTTCCAAGGAGTCTACCTTCCTATCCAAGAAGAAGGGGGCATTAATTTCTTTCCAGAATGACGTGTTGTCCCTTAGAGCGCTTGCCTTTATCAGGGCTTCCCAGGCTGCATTTTTGAGTTCTTTCTGTCTAGTTCGTAGGGTCTGCTTATAAGCTTGTCTAGCCTCCTTAACTCGGCCGCTATCCCTAGGGATGGTTTTTAAGGCCTGTAAAAGGGCTTTGTGAGCTTTAGTACAGGCTCGATTGAACCAGCCATGTAATCTTGTGTCTTCCCCTAACTTTAGTTTTTTAGTTAACTTGGCGTTTATTGTGGTTTTGATCCCTTCATACGCCTGTATTATTAGCTCGGGGTTGGTACTTGGTTCCAGTCAGGTAGCAAATTGTCTAGTTTCTTTCCGTACCAGGTCTTTCAGAAAGTTTATGGGTTCAATTTTTGCCCATTTAATGGCGTAGCCATTTTTTCTGGTCTGCGCCACTGAGCGACCATGAAGTATATTCATAGTACTTATTTTTTGGGTCCCCGCTTTCCCTAGACTAAGAGAAGTGCTGATAGGAAAATGGTCGCTTATTGCTAGATCCTCCGTATCAAAACCCCCCACCCAGCCTTGATTCCTGTTAGAGACTAAAATAAAGTCAATTACAGTGCCTGCCCCATGGCCAAAGAAGGTTGTCTGAAACGCTACGGGTGGCTCACAAAGTTCGTTGGCGAAGGCCAAATCCCACTCATGCATGAGTTGATTTAGCAGGTTGCCCCCTATGGAATGTTCGAAGTGCGTAGTAGGATCCCCTCTTAAGTCAAAAATGCCACAATTTTTTGTTTGACTATAGGGGCATAAGTGACAATTAAAATCCCCTGCTATGAGTAAGCAGTCTGCCGCCTGCCCACCTCTCTTTAGCAGTGAGTCCAATTCCGCCATTAAGGTTTTAACCTCAACTTTTGGCGCGTTATTATAAAGGTTGATCAGGAAAAAGGAGCGCCCGTTTGATTTAATAAACAAACCCTGTAATGAGCTCCCTGCACCTGCTTTCAGTCCACTTGCCTCATACATACTCTGTTCTATATTACAGAGGTTAGAGGTAAAAATACACAGTCCCCCAGAGCCGCTGCCTCGGTTGCCCTGAATGGAGGGAACATAAAAAGTGCTAAAACCCTCGATGTGGGTCTCATCTAAGTCCCAGCACTCCTGCAGGCAGATTATGTCCTGCCTTTCCATAAAAGTTAGGAATAGCTGGTCCCGCGCTTTTTTAGCCAGCCCAGCAATATTCCATGATGTTATTTTTAACGAACATTTCCCCTCATTGGGTGAACTGGATTCTTCCTGACTGGTTAGTGGGACAATGCCCACGGGCAGGGCTCCAATCTCATTATGAATTTGGCTCTTAGTCTTATCTACTGTGTTCAGGTGTAAATGCATACAGGTGGTTTTAGCTGTGGACTCGAGTCCACTCTCCTTCAGTGGCTTACTAGGTTGTTCTGTTAAATGCTGGCCTGACAAGTTTGCACCGCCCGTATCATGATCTGATGTGCTCTCTGTCATCGTGGGATTAGTGCTTTCTACCTGGGGAAAGACGTCATGATTCTTAGAAGGGGGGGCTAAGGTTACTGATACCCCTGTAGTGACCTTTGTTGGTCAATCGACCATATCTAAACAGTCGTATCTGTTCCTTGTAGGAGCCCCCCTCCAATAGTCAGGATTTGGGTTTCCTCTGCTATGGTACCAAGGGCGGGAATCCCAGCCTCTGTTCCAGTAATTATTACTGTTCCTGTTTCTACTTCTATTGGTGTACCCCACCTGCGTCCAAGGCCAGTCTTGGACTTCATCCCAACCATTTGTGTCACCATAATTGGGAATGTTTAAAGGTGGATAGAAGAAGGAAAGACGCTGTACGTCAACCCCCCCCCTTTTTTCAAGCGCTGGCCAAGAAGAAATATAGTCAACCATGGCAGGATCGTCACAGTTGACTATAACACAGTCACCCTGTAAGCTTTTTTTCGTGTCCCCAATCCAGTACACTCTTCTCACAGAATTTATTCTGCTGTGTTGGAAGGACTGTAAAGGTCTGTTTTGACTTAACCATTGCAAAACTTTGTTCCTCAGTGACCACGGGGGCTCGTCCGAACCATCTGGCAATTCAGACACCCCTGTTAGGACGACAGTGTACGGGGTAGCCTCAGGTGGCAGATGGAACGGCCGCCTGAACCTAGTGCCCTTCCTTTGTTTTCCCTGAGATTGGAGAGACTGGGTTTTTTGTGATGTGTGTAAAGTCTCCTTTAGATTAGCTAGCTGGGTATTTAAAGCCACAAGGGCTGGGGTGGGTTGCGCATTATCACTGGTGATATCGGATTGGCCCTTCCCCTCTACAATTGGGGGTTTAGGGGTATTTTGTGAGTTTGGTCTGACACTCTTATTAGTCTGGGTGTTTGCTACTTTATCTTGTGCAAGGGGTTTTGGACACGCCGCTGGTAAGGTAAGCGGTTGCGCCGGTTTACTTGGTTCTTTGGTTTTCCCCTCCCCCGTATCTAGGGTGCCCAATGACTTCTGAATAAATGCAGGAGTATTTAATTTTGCAAGTTGTTTTTCAATTATCCTTATGCTTTTTTCCAAGGGTTTCAGATGGCGTTTTAACAATATCCCCATACTATTTGTAAGAAAATCATGTAGTGTCACACATGTGGTGCATGGTTTGTGTATGCCACCTTCCGCACCTATTGCATCTAGGTTCCCCAGTGGCTCGGTATTCTGTGGGGGCATGTTAGAGACCACTCTATTGGTGGATGGGGGATTTGCTGTACTACAATATTGTTACTATTCTTATTCAGGTTGCAGGGATTCACACAGTTAGGTGGCGCCGATGTGATCTCCTGTGTAATCAACCCCTTACTTGACCTCTTAGATATGGCACCCTCCCTTTCACCCGTGGAGTTAGGTTCCAATGCCATGTCTTGGTTGTGTAGGTTGTGTAGGAGTTGTAAGTCCGGTGTTTTTTCCAAGTCCTCCACGGAATCAGACCCTAATGACAATTGAGTTGCTGACAAGTCCACAGTATTTGGAACTGTGTGAACTAGCGCACTTGCTTGATTCAACAGGGGAGTAATCGGACCCTTGTGAATTGGAGTTTGTGCTAGAGCCAAGGGACCCATTGACGATCTTTTTCTAGCAATCTCCAGTTCATGTGACACCCGTCGTTCTATCAATTGGATGGTATTATCGATGGCTGCATTGGCCTTGTTTAAAAATAAGTCAATGGGTCCAGTTATGTCAGTAGATTTATCAGTCTTTTTGCTTCTAGTGGCTCTACTCATGATCGGACACTATGGGTCTCAAACTATACAATAATGATAGAGCAGAACAAACTGGTTTCACTGTTGACAAAGATATGGGTGTAAAGTCCCTGCAGTTATTATCAGAACAAGTCTAGGAATGAATAGTAGAACACAAATACCGTGGCCCAGTCCAGTCTCGCACAGTCTGGAACGGGCTGAAACGGGCCCGCCCTTGGCCCGGGCTTCGCCTCGCGCTTCTCCTCGCGCGCGTCCCGCGTTGCGCGTGATGCGGTTCAATTTAAGGGGAGGTTTATGCACGGGGGCGTTACCGCCGGGGGAAGAGGCACCAGCTGGAAGAAGCGAAGGCTTCTGGTCCTCGCAGTCCCCCGGTGCAGGCAGCCAATGGTAATGGGGTCTAGCGCTCGCTGGGAGCTGGTAGGCAATCCGTCGACCACGGAAGAGCTCCCACCAGCGGCGCGACCTCCAAGAAGTCTGGACACAGCTGGGCAAAGTTAGCAAAGAAGGCGCCCTTCGTTTGGCAGCAGAGAGATCCTTTGTGGGCAGTAATCAGCGTCAGATATGTGAGCGGCACCCGCGAAGCGGGTGTCGCGAAAAGTACGTAGCCGGCAGGTAGGGGGCGTTACCGCCGGGGGAAGAGGCACCAGCTGGAAGAAGCAAAGGCTTCTGGTCCTCGCAGTCCCCCGGTGCAGGCAGCCAATGGTAATGGGGTCTAGCGCTCGCTGGGAGCTGGTAGGCAATCCGTCGACCACGGAAGAGCTCCCACCAGCGGCGCGACCTCCAAGAAGTCTGGACACAGCTGGGCAAAGTTAGCAAAGAAGGCGCCCTTCGTTTGGCAGCAGAGAGATCCTTTGTGGGCAGTAATCAGCGTCAGATATGTGAGCGGCACCCGCGAAGCGGGTGTCGCGAAAAGTAAGTAGCCGGCAGGTAGGGGGCGTTACCGCCGGGGGAAGAGGCACCAGCTGGAAGAAGCGAAGGCTTCTGGTCCTCGCAGTCCCCCGGTGCAGGCAGCCAATGGTAATGGGGTCTAGCGCTCGCTGGGAGCTGGTAGGCAATCCGTCGACCACGGAAGAGCTCCCACCAGCGGCGCGACCTCCAAGAAGTCTGGACACAGCTGGGCAAAGTTAGCAAAGAAGGCGCCCTTCGTTTGGCAGCAGAGAGATCCTTTGTGGGCAGTAATCAGCGTCAGATATGTGAGCGGCACCCGCGAAGCGGGTGTCGCGAAAAGTAAGTAGCCGGCAGGTAGGGGGCGTTACCGCCGGGGGAAGAGGCACCAGCTGGAAGAAGCAAAGGCTTCTGGTCCTCGCAGTCCCCCGGTGCAGGCAGCCAATGGTAATGGGGTCTAGCGCTCGCTGGGAGCTGGTAGGCAATCCGTCGACCACGGAAGAGCTCCCACCAGCGGCGCGACCTCCAAGAAGTCTGGACACAGCTGGGCAAAGTTAGCAAAGAAGGCGCCCTTCGTTTGGCAGCAGAGAGATCCTTTGTGGGCAGTAATCAGCGTCAGATATGTGAGCGGCACCCGCGAAGCGGGTGTCGCGAAAAGTAAGTAGCCGGCAGGTAGGGGGCGTTACCGCCGGGGGAAGAGGCACCAGCTGGAAGAAGCAAAGGCTTCTGGTCCTCGCAGTCCCCCGGTGCAGGCAGCCAATGGTAATGGGGTCTAGCGCTCGCTGGGAGCTGGTAGGCAATCCGTCGACCACGGAAGAGCTCCCACCAGCGGCGCGACCTCCAAGAAGTCTGGACACAGCTGGGCAAAGTTAGCAAAGAAGGCGCCCTTCGTTTGGCAGCAGAGAGATCCTTTGTGGGCAGTAATCAGCGTCAGATATGTGAGCCTTTATGAGTTTATAACAGGAATAGGGCCTGATATACAGTTTCGTGGTCCACCTAGTTCAAGTGGTGTATAATAAAATGCACTTGTAGTAAGCCGGACGGGATATCCGTCATGTTTGTGACAATGTAACCAGTCTGCCAAACTCTACATGAGGCCCAGGGTCATTCTGCGCTAAAACAATCCGAATATTCAAGACAGGTTGTGGGTAAATGGAGATTCTGCTTTAAAGGATATTAAAGCTATTGTGCGCAAGGCAGATTCTAATGATGGTGTGTCGAACCAGTATTCGATAATACCAAAGTTGATAATAGAGAAGCTGCCAGCAAGATTAAATCATGATCACTATCAGTATCATAGCACAGCAATAAAAGACCTTAGAAACAATAGATCTGAAGGTAAACTGAGCGAGATTCCTAGAGAGTCAAACAGAGATAGAAAGGACATTCCAGATGTTATAGATGCGGCAGCTTAGAACAACTTGCAAATACTAACAAATGCTATAAAGATTAGATGTTCTGTGTTGTATAAGAGGACAGTATGTAAAAAGAACAAAATGGTCCTAAAGTAAAATGTGTGACTGATGAACAACAAAGTAGCTCCTCAGACAATGAGGATCCTAAACATTTTGAATGTATATGAAGCAAAAAAGGGAAAGTTTTGGGAACTGATGGAGTACTTTAGGAAAACCAATCTGTAAAATGAAAGTAAATGGAATTAAGATTAACTCTTTGGCGGACTCTGGTTTGCCTTATGACAAGGAAATACGGAAAGAAAGTTATGTGGAGAAGCTAGGAGAGAGTTTAAAGCCATCTGACAACAAACCTGAGAGCTTACAGGGGAAGCAGTAGAAGTGTTGTGGGGATAGGAAATTATCCTTTGAATTTAAAAACATGGATGCAGAAATATAACAGTATATCACTCAAAAGGGACCATCTGTTCTTCGGTGGTTGGATCAGGGAGCCTTACTTAATCCTAATAGTCTTGAATAGGTGTTGCACATTAGAAGTAATAGAGGTCAGAAGATATCATAAGATGCTAAAGGATTCTCCCAATGTTGTTCAGGTAAAACTGGTAAATTGGAGGGTTTGTCCCATAGAATTATTCCTAAAGAAAATGCAAAACCTAGTATTCATAAGGTTAGAAACATAACATTCTCATAATATTGAGGGAAGTGGTCACGTAAGAGTTAAGCAAGTTACAGAAAAGAAAGAGAGTTAAACTAGTAAAGTTGTCCAATTGGTTGGCTGCAATGGTCGTTGCATCCCATTCCTTAACAGCCCCCAACAGGAGCATTTTTCAGTCATAGTAAGAATAACCTTGGCAAGCATATGGGAGCTTTGCACAATTTTGTCAATTTATTGGTGTTAAGATGTGATCATGAACTACTCACAACAGTTCTCAGCACCAGTTGATTGTCTAAAGTGTCTCCACATATTGCTCATGTGTACACTATGGCCCAGGGGAAAATGTGAAGTAGCAGATGCATTTAGTATGCATTACCTTAAAAAGGAATTCTCAAATATGAGTGGGAGGATTTTAGGATGCTTGGATGTGTGTTAAAGAAATTAAATTGACTCATAGGAAGGAATGGAAAGATGAGTACATATTGTGTCAGTTTGGGTGAAGTGAGGAAATATATATAAAGGAATGCTGGACTAATGAAAAGAATGTGACAAAGGGAGTGAGAGGGTATTGGGAAGTCAAAGACTTAACATTTGAAGCCAATGTTTTGGTTCAGAGGTGGCCTGCTAGTGCCTCAACAAAGGCTGAGGGGAACGATGATAGATTAATGTCCTGAATGCCTTCTGGGAGTCATAAAAACAACGAGAAGGGTCAAAGACCGATATTGGTGGCCAGGAACAGATGTAGAAGTAGAACGAAAAGTGTGGTTCTGTGTGAAATGTGACACCAGAACTCAGATTAGCATCAGACGTCCCTTGTACCCTATGGGCTGTCCCAGTGTGCCTTGGAATAAGTTGGTAATACATATCATGGATATATTTATTTATTTATTTATGAGATTTTTATTGCGCAAACAAATACCCGAAGGTGTCTCGGCGCATGTTGGGCTAGCGGGGAACCGGGACAGAAATTCACTGGTTAAACAGCCATGTCTTTTATTTATTTATTTATGAGATTTTTATATTGCAAGGAGATCATAGTGTGTTGCTGTATATCACTGTTTTATTAGACTATTTTATAAAATGGCGGTAGTGAAGTAAACTGAATCCAAGGGGTCAAATTTGGATCACGTCTTTATGCAAGAGAGCTTATCAAAAGTTGAAATAAGTGATAATGGGTCACAATTCTAGTCAGACCGTCTGGGAGACTTTTTGCCCAGGAATGGGGTGCTGCGGGGAGACACATCAGTTTATCAATCTGTAGTAAACTGAGGCATTGAGAGGTTTCGTAGGGTGATAAAAGGAGCTATACAATTGGCAAGAAATGGAAAGATCGTGTTGAAGAAGGTAGTATGGTGTTATAATTCAAAGCAAAGTCCAGGAAGCCATTTTGTAGATTATAAGAAGATCGTTTATTAACCTCTTGGCTGCTAGGCGTTTTCCCCCTCCTGTGCTGGGAATTACCATTTTGCTGTTTTCATGACGAGCTCAGCTCGTCATCAGCACATGACACCCGTGGGTGATGACGAGCTGAGCTCGTCATCAGCATCGAAAGGGTTAAGCTTAGTTACAGGTCAATCGGATAGTAAATAAGAGATAGCCCGACCAGGATGAGCATCCCTGCTGCTCAGCCCACACGCTCCAGCTGTTTCTCTATCAACCACACCAGGCACGCCAGCATTCCACTACATCATCAAGCATTACAACATTCCACACACATCACATTCATAGTAGGTGAGTAGCAAGGAACAGATAACTAATGGAAAGGATGCAGAGTAACATTACTGGTCACAACACATCTCCTTCCCTAAGGGAATACAATGAATAATAAAAACGAACTAGTTACACATTGAAAGGACTCAGGATAGGAGAATAGCAAAACAGTCCTAAGATATCAAATACATTAAAAGTACACCATTGTAATATTATGCAGGGCTGGGAGAATTAAAGACACCTCAGTGGTGTTGCACCCTCACTCACCCCCTTCTGCACACTATGGTCTCAGGTAAAACACACTCTACTGTGCACCTGACAGGACCTACTGCCTCAGGCAATTCACACACTCTACTGTACGCCTGACAGGGCCTATAGTCTCAGGCAAAACACCAACGCACACGCCCTGCTGTAGGCCTGAAAGGACCTACCGTCTCAGGCAACACACACACTCTACTTTACACCTGACAGGACCTATAGTCTCAAGCAAAACACCAACACACACACCCTGCTGTAGGCCTGACAGGACCTACCGTCTCTGGCTACACACACTAGGGCAACCAACCCTATAACGCAGCATTAGGATACGCAAACCTACAACATACCACTAAGGTACATTACCCCACAACAAAGAACTAGGGTACATAACCCCACAACACAGCATTCTATTTCAGCACATCAAACCCAGACCAGAAAACAGCAATCCAACAAGCAGCATGGCACTGTAAAATAAAATTAACCATATGCCTATCATACGCCAGTATCACTAGTGACATCAATATAGAACATTATACCGAAGTAAGGCATAGTGTGAACAGAGTCCAGGGAGTCACCAGAGGTATAGCAGAGTCTAAATTAGGTAGGTACTAACAGCTCTCTTTGTGGTAGTGTGGACAAGCAGTTAGGCTTATCCAGAGTGTGTGTTACGCATTTATTGTATTCACTCAATCAAGGACTGATTACACACACTCAGAGACAGAATCCAGACCAATTAGGTAAGTATAAAAAAGGTATACTTATGTTTTATTTTAGAACCAAGCAGGACTTGGCACAGGTAAGTAAAATACATTTCTCAAATGCAAGACTGTTCAATGAAATGCAGTTGAGGTTGATTTTGCAATTGTTACAGCTTTGTATCACTTTAAAATGCAGTTTCAATTACACAGTAATTACTTTCAGATTACTTTTTAGTTACTTTTGGATTACTTTGAATACTGGGGGTGGTATGCCTAGATACCACACCTTAGGTTCTTACAATACAAGGTAAGTACGACTTTTTATACTTTGCAAGTGAGTTGTCTTTTCTCATAATACAACAGTTAAACACAGAACATTTTTAGGCCCAAAATCTCATAACATGGGTTCCTATTGAAGAAAAATGGTTATTGGTTTTAAAGGTAAGTACACAACTTACGAGTGGGAGGTTTCGGGGCTAGGACCAAGGTTCCCCAAGGTCTAGATGGGCACTCGAGTTGCACCACCAGCAACCCTGGGGCGACGTGGTGCAGAGTGCAGGGCCCAATGTTAACTGATGGGGCTAAGGGGGCCTTCGGTTAGGGACTACTTAGGAGCAGGCCAAACAGGTGTGGGTGCAAAGCTCCTGGGGTTAAGGTCAACACTGGAGGTGCCAATGGCCATCACAGGAGCTGCACTACCAGCGGCACTGGGGCAGCCTGGTGCAGGGTGTAAAGAGTACGTCAGGGACCAGGTGCTTCTCAATGGAGACCTTCGGTTCTGCAAAGTTGCTACAGGCTTGGACAGGGAGACTCCCTGAAGGCGATCACTGTCTGGAGAGATAAGTTGGGATCCTGGGGTATGCCGGGACACTGTCGGTTGAGCCACCAAGGCAGTGGGGCGTTGGGTGCAGGGGTGTCTACTGGAGTCGGGTTTTCTTACCAGCTACCCTTGCTGTGGGGGGGACCTTCAGGTTGAAGGCTGCAGGTGTTGTCTTGAGGCTTAAGGGAGGTCGGGGATCACCAGGTTCCAGGTCAGGATTGCTGGGGAGACTTCTTGTGCTGTTGAGCAACTCGAACTCCGTCTGTGGATGTCAGGTGCACAGTGGTGCAGAATTGCAGAGGCGCCCGAATCCAGATTCTGTGGTCAGTTTTTGTTTTAAGTAAGTCCGGTGCTCACAGGAGACAGAGTCTGTAAGAGGGTCACAGGGCAGTCCGTCCGGGCTCTGGGGGTCGCTGGCTGCTGGACTTGCACCGGGGGGGGAATCGGCCCTGCAGGTAAGGTGATAACTCAGGTCATTTAGAGTATCTTTTACACCAGACTTGCTCTTTGGTACCCCTGCCATTTCAATTGACATTCAGAGAGTCAGGTCACATGAGTAAAGGGCTGGAAAATAAAGTAAGCACAGATGTAATAGCTGTGATTTGTTTTGTAATTTCCACTGGTATCCTTCCCTTATCCCCTCAACAGCATTTAAGTAGCTATTATAGGCAGCACGATGTCAGCCATTTGATATCATCAGGGGATCAAGGAATACCGGATGTCACAACTGCTACCCCAGACATTTTCATAAATTGCCATCCATGGTCTAGGCCTTTTAGTCTTTGCTTGCTGGTCAGTATTGCGCTGCTGGCCTGGTACAGCGGCTGACTGTGGGCCTTCACACTGATCCAGCACTGGCTGCATAAAGTTATCTCTTACCTCAAGTCACCTTTTTAAAAAAAATGTGTTTACAGATCTCGCAATGGAGTTTTGTTGCCGATATTTCTACATCCCAGACAAGGGACCGAGCACCTGCCGCCTACCCGCTGCCCCGTCCATGACCCACCACGTTGCCCCCACAAATGGTAAGTCAGCACAAAGTGAGTAAACTGGTCCTTCATGGCTTTTAGTTTTAAATAGGTTTACATTTCCTCTACCACAGATTGAGTCTAGGGAGCTATTGGGAAGCTTCTCAAAAGGCCATGTCTTGAATAAACGTCAGAACTGAGTCAGTCAGGTGCTCGGCTTTCTCCCAGAACCATGATATTTTTCTAATGCCCCCCGAGTCCTACCTGCCTTTTTAAAGGGCTGGCCTCTGTGGAAACCTCCCTTGCAGCACTGCGAGTCCAGTCATGTGCTGAAGTGCTGAGAATAATGACCTGCTCTTCTCTTGAAGGTGCATCTACCAACATAACAGGGCTCTACGACAATGATGTCATTGGACATCCTCCGGGCCTCAAAAAGGAACCCAATGACCGAGAATTCCAGGAAGATCCCAGCCGGCCTGGTGAGAAAGAGAGGACTCCAGAAACGCAAACGGCTCCAGGTAAGAACTATCTATAGCCTTTCTAGGGTTTAAAGTGCTTCACACACTCAGGTCTGAAACTGATGGAGCAGGAATCTCACATACTCACTTATAACCTCCCACACTCAGTTGTATTCCCCAAAACCATCAGTTTATTTGATCATTTGAATTTATTGATACAGCACAAACATAGTCCAGTTGGACTCCAGAGCGCTTTAATGTCACATCTTATCACAATCGAAAGGGAATGAATCACTTGTGTCAATATTCCAGAGCCTCATGGAAATTGTATCGGAGACTCTCATCACACATTCACAGTCTGCGGTACATATTTCTTTTGCACTTGTGTGGTTTAGTGGGTAGCTTCATCATTGGGTCTATCCCTTGGGTGTTCTGTTCGCCAAGTGATCTACTATCCTCCACCAAGAGGGAGACTGTCTGGATAGCGACAGTAGTGAAGACAATTAAAATGATCTAGTTTCCTGTATGAGACAATTTATTTGGCGAGGAAAGGGATATGGTTAAAAGAAATGGCAGTGTACGAGTTAATGAACTCATGGCCCACAACACCTTGTGGTAGGTCAACATATTTCAGCCAGGAATGCCTCTACGGATCAGGTGGCCTTCATCAGGACCAGTATCCCAGAGGTCTGGAGTTTAGAACACTCTGTGTACAGTGTAGGTTAGTTGACTCACTCCCCTTTCTTCATCAGTGAGCCCAGCTGCCAGTATCTGACTCAATGTTATAGGTGCAGACTTTTGCCCATAACATTTTTCATCACTGAGCCGAGATGCTCGGATCTGACTCAATGCTATAGGTGCAGACTTTTGCCCATAACTTTAAAATGTTTAACATTAGAGGTGAGAGAAACGACAGCAGTGCTGGCAAAGACGACCAAAACCAAGGATGCGTCTGTCTTTTTCTGTGCCTCAAGAGAGACACAAAACCTCCTTTTAAAGTTATGGGCAAAAGTCTGCGCCTATACATTGAGTCAGATCCGAACATCTGGGAATAATGGATACTGACAGAGCCAGCAGCCAAGGTGAAGGGCAAGCCATGGAATATCATTACAGCTCCAGTATACAAAAACTAAAATCGTTCTTATGATCTGCTTTTCTAAAATGACGAGTGATCAGCAGAAAGGAGATAATGATGGGACATGTTTCTTTATTACATGCTATAGTTTATATCAGGAAAGAAGGGACCTCTCTGCCTGTTACTAAAGCCTAAAGTGAGTAGGGTGATGGCATGACCGTGCATTGTAGGGAATAAAATACACATGCTTTAGAAGGGTATTGCAAGTTATTTTGGAGGTCCATGAGTTATGCAGGAACTCATCTGTGACTTGCAATATCCTGAAATTCACAACAGTGGCGTTTTATCACATGCATGTACAAGACAGCTTTCCAGAGAGAGGAGGGGGAAATATCCATCATGAAGATAAACGGATGCATACAGGTCTGCGTACCGATCATGAGATAGTTTGTAGATAGGGAATAAAGTAGAGTTTTAAGGAAGAAGGGCTAAGTTTAGGTAGACGGTAGGTAGCAAGTAGGTAAGCGAGGGTGGGATAGGAGAATGTGTCAGCAAACAGGAAGCTATGTTGGAGGAGTAAGAGGATAATAAAACACTCTTATAGGAAGTGAGAGGTAACACAGAGAAGAAAAGGGAGAAACAGGACATCCTATGCAGAGCGTGCAATTCTTAATTGCAAAAGCTTAGGGTGTCAGGGATGTATAGTCAATAACTATTTGCTGATAAGATAAAGGATGAGACTGATGGGTCTTGTCTGATATCCCACTGAATGTTGTTTCGTACCATAGGCGTAGAGCCAGAGAATGAGCAAGACAAGGTTCAGGATGTAGGGGTTTCAGGATGTGAAACTATATAGATTTCTACCTTCACCACATACTTTAGCGTTTTGTTCCTCTTTCAGTTTGGTGTAGTCATGCTTAAGGGGGCTATTTGTACAAAATATTGAGTTGCATAAAATATCAGCAAAAAAATATTGTGATAAAAAATATTATGATGCAGAAATATCGGTGTCAAGAATATCGATTTTTCAGGTAAGTAATATAGTTTTCAAGAATATTGTTGCTATTAATATAGTTTCAATAACATAGTTGTAAAAAATATCACATTTTAATTATCTTTATATGTTATAGTTCATTAATTAATTTTATGTGTTATGTAATTTTAGTGTTATTATTGTTTGCATAATTGTTAATAATATTTTTTTAATAGTTTGTGATTTTAAGTAATTTATCATTTTTAATTTAATTGCTAAAACTAATTTATATTGTTGTAGTGGGTTGCTAGATTTATAGGATGGGGAGTTAATGAGGTGTCATTCATTACTAATTAATGTATTAATTATTGAATTGATTAATTATGCTAATTTTGTAATCATTATATTTTTTAAGATACATTTTATGTTTTGGCTGCTGGGATTGTAGAGGTTTAGGGTGTAAAGTTAATAAAGTAATAAGTAATTAACAATTAATTACTAATGTATTGCTATTTATTTAATTGATTATTTAATATGTAAATTGTGTAATGACTATATTTTTTAAGTTATATATTAGGTGCATGCTGCTGGGTTTGTAGAGTTGTATGGTGGGAAGTTAAGTAATTAATTAATTAACTAACAATTAATTATTGACTAACAATTACTTATTAATTTATTAATAATAGTTTAATTGATTATTAATTATGTATATTGTTTAATCATTCAATTTGTTTGTTATATATTAGGTGCGGGTTATGGGTTTATAGAGGTATAAGGTAGGAAGTTAATTAAGTAATAACAAATTAACAATTATTTAATACATTATTCATATCGAATTTAATATTTATCATGTAAGTTGTGTAATATTTATATTTTTTAAGTTATATATATATTGGCTGTGGGCTGCTGGGTTTGTTGGGGTATAGGGTTGGAAGTTAATTATTAATGTATTAATTAATATGTAATTGATTATTATTTATCTTACTAGTGTTATATTTATTCATTTAAATTATATTTGAAGTGTGCGCTGCTAGGTTTGTGGGGGTATTTTTTTATTTGTATTTTTATTTTAGAAGTTTTATATAGCGCTGGCCTGACCCGAGGGAATCGGAGCGCTTTACAACAGATACATAAAATAGTACAGGGTGTGGTAAGTTAACTAAGTAATAAATCAATCACAATTTTCTTAGACGCATAATTAATTATTAAGTTGTTTAATAATCCCATTTACTCACCACGACACCAACATGTCCCAGTCTTTTACGCTTCTTGCCTGGAATGTTAATGGTCAATTAGACCGTATTAAGAGAGGAGCGGTCTTCCAGTTCATCCAGCTATACTATGACATAATGGGGTAGGCCAACTTTCACGGACCCAAGGGACCGCCCCCGGCGTGGTCGAGGGCTAAGAGACTGGGACTCTGTGACGCGAGGCGAGTGTTGCATCCAAGATTCTTCGGCTTTACTCATGCATTGGATTGCTCTCCCGCATTGATTATCTGTTTCTTCCTGCCACTGATCTCCTCCGGAGCACAGGATCCCAGATCTTGCCAATGGGGCATATCGGACCACATGTCTATTCAGCTTAGGTTTGATGTGGCCCCCAGAGGTACTTGCCCGATCTGGAACCTCAATGCCTGATTCCGGCAGGAGGACAAGTTTGTAGACCACTTGCAGCAAGAATATAAGGCCTTCCTCAAGGTGAATGAGGTCTTGCTCCCGGGACCATGTGGGAAACTGGCAAAACTTACATGAGGGGCATGGCCCGATCCTATCTCAAGGGAGCAGAACGGGAAAAACAGTGTCTAGTGGTTGAGCTTGAGCAGTTACTAGGACAGCTTGATTGCAATTCATCAGGGTCACTTAGCGATCAGAAACACAACCGCTAGAGATGGATCGGACATCACTATTCCAATTAAGCATGGACGAAACCTAAAGTGTTGAATGGTGACCACTCAAAAGGTTTACGAGTGGGGTGACAAATCCAGTAAAGTATTGCACTATCTATCCACTCACCAGTCTGAAAAGAGGGTGAACCCAGGTGTTATGGGGGGCTCCAGTGATTGGGTGTAAGATTCTCAGGTGATAGCCACCACATTTACCCACAATTACTACTATAAAGAGCTTTATGCATTCTGTAGTTGCTCGGATAATGAGAGATCAGCCCACTTGGTAGGGGAGTTCCCCCTGCCCAGAGTGTCTCCCCAGGAAAGGGCTGCACTAAAGAACGTAATCACCGGAGATAAATAGGGGACCCGCAGTCGGAACTTAACCCAGGCAAAACACTGAGACCCGACGGACTTCCCATGGGGTTCTGTTGTAAACTCTGCCCCAACATTCTTCCCCCCTACTTAAACTGTATACTGAAGCCATGGCTAGGGGCCACCTTTCCCTGAGCTGAATGCAGGCCGCGATTGAGATACTTCCCAAACCCAGGCATCAACATGCACATGTGCATCTTTCCAACCCATTTCTCTCATCAACAGCGAGCTCAAGCTTTATGTTAAGGTACTGGAGAATCAACTGCTAATAGTTATTCTCAAGCTGGTCCACTCGACCGGTGTGTATTCATCCCGAAGTAAATGTAAATGTAGTATACTTGTAAAGCGCACAGCTGCCCCAGCAACGGGGCGTCCTGGTGCTGTATAACACTGTGGAACCCTTCCTGGCTCTCCCTGTGAGATGCCCCTCCTGGGCACCCCCAAGGTGAAGCCAGGCATCCCAGTGTTGTTGGGGCCATTGTGGAGGTTAAGCAAGCTATTGCCCAGAGTTGCAGCGTGGGACCCATGATTAGAGTAGGTGCTGAGGCGAGAATTATCGAGTCCGCAGACATTGAGCCCAAGACCCTGCCGCGTCGGGGCTTGAACCCTGGTCCCGGGCCTGATCTCTGCTTCAGAGTCTGCCGCTCTAACCAGTGAGCCACACTTCTCCACGTGGCACTAGACATTGCGTTTGCAGAGTGCATATAATGCTGTCCCGTATCAGGGCTCTGGGTGGTCTGGCGGCCCTTATGTTAATTGACTTACCTCGACAAGAAGCTCAAGGGTATGGGCCTTGGGCCTCGATTGCAGGTTTATGTCAGGGTTCTGTACACAGGCACCCTGGCCAGGGTGAGGGTTAATGGACTACTATCAGAGGCTTTTCCAGTGACGTGGGGCACCAGACAGAGGTACCCACTGTCCCCTTCCTATTTGCACTTGCCAACTAGCTGGTGGTGGTGTGGGTCCGCTGCAATGCTCTGGTTTGGGGGTTTGGCTGGGGCTTGGCAATGGAGGATCGCATAGCGCTTTACGCAGATGATGTCCTCCTATTCTTGGCTAGACCTATGGTCCTAGGCTTCTCCAGATCCTGGGCATTGTTGGGGAGGCATCAGGACCCTGGGTTAACTGGAGCAGATCCCTATTGGTTCCACTGAGGGGAGACCGCCGGGACGAGACCTGGCAGTCCAACATTCCGGTGCATTGGGTTAGCTTTCAATACCTTTGGGTCCACACATCCTGGTTCCAGAGCTGATGTAGAGCTTGAATCTGGCACAAGGGCTTCTCGGTGCTAGGGAAGATCTTTCCTATCTCTGAACACTATGATAGACTCACTTTGCATACAATGATGATCCTTCAAAAATTCCTTTATATTCTCCAGAACTACCCTTTGCGCATCCCACAGACCTGGTTTGGCTTTGTGCAGGCTTTGAGCGGCAAGTTTATTGGGGCTGGCTGCCCTTCCAAGTTATCTTTTAGCAAGTGTAGATGGGCAATTTATGACGGGGCCTCGCTATGACAGGCTGCGCTTTTATTACTGGTCTTCACAACTAGTGTCTATAAATGAAGGGTTGAATGGAGGATGGAAGGATCCCAGAGATAACATCCTACACATTCTTTATAGTGCCCCCATCCCTTACGGCATTCCAGAGGTTACCCAGGTAACGTTTGGAGTGCCGAGGGCCGCATTGCGGTTGCTGTAATGGAACCGCAAGTTGACAGTGGAAACACTGTTGTGGGTGGGCAGGTGGCTGGACAAGGTATCCACCCTAGAAGCATCTGTGCATGCACTTATGTCTGTGACCCCTCTGAGGAAGTGGTGAGAGCATCATGTGAGGGAATTAGATGCGGCTGATTGCAGAGACGCTTGTATGGCCCATAGCACTTCGAAGATCTCTTCTAGTTTCCGCTTTACACAGTTTAAGTACTTACATCTGACCTCCATGCCCCCTTCACCTACAAAAAGTGGGTATTCACGCCTACCCCGCCTACTATAGGTGCAGGACTCATGTGGGAGATTGTTTTCATGTTGTCTGGCAGTGGCCATTGATTCAGGATTATTGGAAAGCTGTATTTAATACCTTGTCTGCCGTGGTGGGTGAGACAGTGGCAAGGAATCCTAGAATCACCTTGCTTGGTATACTTGATAACCTAGGAGGACCCAGTGGGGACAGAATATTGGTTTGTGTGGGCACGCTTATAGCCAAGAGAGACATTGCCTGTAGTTGGAAGTCCACAACGGCTCCCTTGACCTCGGCCTAGACTCGGACATGGACTGGTGTTGTGATCGGGAGGCAACGATTTACGAAGCCTGAGATGCCCCCACAAGTGTTATAGAATTTGGGGGAAAATGGTGGGACTGTCATGGTCTGTCAGTCTTATTACGATGTCGGGTATTGAGTCCACCCGACAATGTTGTGGAATCAGAACTGACCGACCTCCGGTAGGCGGTCCTGATCGCAGTATTAGGATGCGACCTCACATGGTGTGGTCACACATTCCCATTTCTCTATGGGACCTTGTGCTTGCGAAAATGGCCACAACGCAAGCTGCCATAGAGAAATGGGAGTTTTTGTTAATCTCTGCACTATGTGGCAGGCACCACACGGTTCCTGCCACCCAGTGCAGGGATTGATGGGGGCACCATACGTGACCCCCAACTTGAGGCCACTGTTGCACGGGGGCCCTGCTAGGGGCCCCCAAAGTCGCTTTCTGAAAGGCTTTTCATGTCGGAAAGCCTGATATGAAAAGCCTGTTTGAAACCGACATCACCCCGCACACAATTCAGCGACGACATCACTGACTGTCAGCCCACACGCCCTCCCCTCCGATGATTATATTCTCCTAGGGGACCTCAACTTCCACCTGGAGAATAACAACAACAACAACACCACCTCCCTGCTGGACAACCTCGCCAATCTCGGACTCAAACAACTGGTGAACACCCCCACCCACTACGCTGGACACACGCTCGACCCAATCTTCTCCTCCAGCAAGCACATCTCCTTCAACCACTCCACAGGACTCCACTTGACAGACCACAGCTGCGTCCACTTCAGCTTCAGAAAGACCACGACCTACCACCACCCACAACAGGTCCCCCGCAGAAGCTGGAACAAAATTACCACCGACCAGCTCACCACATCACTGAACCAGAACCCTCCTGCCAGATCAACAAACCCCAATCGAGCAGCCAACAACCTCGCACAGTGGATCACCAACTGCGCTGACGACCTAGCACCCCTGCAAAACCGCCCCAACAAGCCAGGAAGCTAAAAAGCCTCCTGGTTCAACGACGACCTCAAGAACTCCAAGAAGAACTGCCGAACCCTCGAGAAAGCCTGGCGAAGAAACCCAACCACAGACAACATGACCGCTCTCAAGCACGCCACCCGCAAACACCACCAACTGATCCGCACCACCAAGAAATCAGCATTCAAGGATCGACTAGACAACAATGCCCACAACAGCAAGGAACTCTTCAGCATCGTCAAAGAGCTCACCAACCCCAGCTCCGGCAACAACGACATCACTCCCTCACAAGACCTCTGCGACTCCCTCGCCTCGTTCTTCCACAGCAAGATCGCAGACATACACAACAGCTTCGGCGATCAGACCACTCCCCCAACCACAGAACCAAAACCTCCCACCACCACCCTCCGCGCCTGGAGCACGATCAGCACCGAAGACACCATCCGCACGATGAACACCATCCACTCCAGATCGCCAACCGACCCATGCCCCCACCACATCTTCAAAAAGGCCGACTCCGTCATCGCACTCCAACTCCGGGACATCATCAACTGCTCCTTCAACACCGCTACCTTCCCGGAAAGCTGGAAGCATGCCGAGCTCAGCGCCCTCCTGAAGAAACCTTCAGCAGACCCCACCGAACTTAAGCACGTTCGCCCCATCTCGCTCCTCCCATTCCCCGCACAAGTCATAGAGAAGACTGTCAACAGTTAGCTCGCCGCCTTCCTCGAGTCTAACGGTTCCCTTCACCCCTCACAGTCCGACTTCCGAGCCAACCACAGCACCGAAACCGCCCTCAACGCAGCCACAGACGACATCCGAACCCTGCTCGACAATGGGGAAACAGCGGCCCTCATCCTCCTGGACCTCTCCGCAGCGTTCGACACGGTCTGCCACCGCACCCTAGTACAACGCCTCAACAATGTCGGGATACAAGATAAAGCATTGGAGTGGATCATCTCGTTCCTCGACGGAAGAACACAGAGAGTCCGCCTCCCCCCGTTCAGATCAGAGGCCACGAAGTCATCTGCGGCGTACCACAAGGATCATCGCTCAGCCCCACCCTCTTCAACGTCTACATGAGCCCCCTCGTGTCCATCGCACGCCAACACAACCTCAACATCATCTCCTATGCCGACAACACCCAGTTGATCCTCTCCCTCACCAAAGACCCAACCACCGCCAGAACCAACCTACACGAAGGGATGAAAGAAGTAGCAGAGTGGATGAAGAACAGCCGCCTAAAACTGAACTCAGACAAGATGGAAGTCCTCATCCTGGGATCATCCCCCTCTGCCTGGGACGACTCCTGGTGGCCCCCGGCCCTAGGCAGCGCACCCAAACCAACGGACCATGCACGCAACCTGGGCTTCATCCTAGACTCCTCCCTCTCGATGACCAACAAGTCAATGCTGTCTCATCATCTTGTTTTAACATCCTACGCATGCTCTGGAAGATCTTCAGATGGATCCCCATCGAAACAAGGAAGACGGTCACCCAAGCACTTGTCACCAGCCGACTGGACTCCGGAAACACCCTCTACACCGGAACCACAGCCAAACTGCAGAAAAGACTTCAACGTATTCAGAACGCCCCCGCACGACTCAACCTGGACATACCTCGACACAACCACATAACCGGACACCTGAGAGACCTGCACTGGCTCCCCGTCAGCAAGAGAATCACGTTCCGTCTCCTCACTCACGCACACAAGGCCCTCCACGACCTAGGACCCAGATACCTTAACAACCGCCTGACCTTCTACACCCCCACCCGCCAACTGTGATCTTCCAACCAAGCCCCAGCCGCGATTCCACGCATCCGAAGAGCAACCATGGGGGGAAGATCCTTCTCCTACCTGGCGGCCAAGACCTGGAATTCCCTCCCCACCCACCTCCGTCGTACCCAGAACCACCTCTCCTTCAGGAAGCAACTCAAGACCTGGTTATTCGATCAGTAGCGAACTCCTCTTCCCTAAGTGCCTTGAGACCCTCTGGGTGAGTAGCGCGCTATACAAATTTCTGATTGGATTGGATTGGAATCCTGACAGCGGAAATGCAGTCCTAAGGGACTATGTGTTGTTTCTGACTGGCCGACGGGTTGCTTGAGCCTGTCAAATGCCAGTTTCAATTCTGACCGCCACTTTTGTAATACAGTGGTCGGAATTGCAACCGAAAATGTAGGTCAGAAAGCCTCCGACTGCATGTTGGAGGCTTTTTGACCAACATCAAAATCAGGGCCTTAGTGTGAGAGGTGATGATGAAGAACTCTGTTTCGTCTGGTTTTACCATTGAAGGACTGCAGCACAAAATCCATTCAGAGGGTATTAATTAATATTTTATAGTCAACTGTATCACAGGATGCCTAGAAGCTCTGTAGGATCAATGGGCAAGCATCTCATTTATCGAACATCTGATAATCAATCAATCAATCAATCAGGGGTTTATAAAGTGTGGAACTCACCCATGATGGTCTCAAGGCGCTGGGTAAGGGGAGGGGTGCAGCTCCGGCTCAGTCCAAGAGCCAGGTCTTGAGGCTCTTCCTGAAGGTGTGCAGAGTGGGGGAGCATGTGAAGTTGAGTGGGAGGTCATTCCAGGTCTTTGCTGTGACGTAGGCTCTTCCACCTGCTCTGGTTCTGCAGATGCGTGGGGTCTCTGCCAGGGCGAGTTCGGCTTAGTGGAGGTTCCTTTTGGGTACGTGGAAGGAGACTTTTTTTGTTGGGTCCTATGTTGTGGAGGGAATTGTAGGCGTGGGTGAGCAGCTTGAAGGTTACTCTCTTTTCGATGTGGAGCCAGTGGAGGTCTCATGGGTGCTTGCTCATGTGCTCATGGGGTTCCGAGGACGAGTCTGGCTGCGGTGTTCTGGATGGCATCCAAACATTGTTGAACATTGTGGTTTCTGTACTATGGGCATGTTCGAATTTCAATAGCTAATTGTTAAGCAAAGCGTTGTAATCGATATGTTGGTTCAGTTTAGAGGCACACATTTATGAATAATTTTGGCTAGAATTGGGAATCAGAGATTTAACATCTAAGTGACCCCCTTGCTCAGATTGTCAAATCTTGAGTTTCTGAAGCCTTATCCTGTGTAGATGACACCCAATTAATGATCTCATTTAGGAAGATCTTGGACAGGTCAAATTGAGATTTAACGACTGCATGAGGAAAATAAGTGCCTGGATGATGCACAATTGTTTACAGCTGAAGGGTGATTGGACTGAGATTTTGTTGTTTGGGCCGGCAAAAACTCTTCGGTCCAGAGACTGCTGGCTATCCGAATAGGGTCCTGCTCCTTTCCCAGGAGGGAAGTTAAAAAATTCTTTATGATTGATGAGACTCTCTCCATGAAAGAACATGTTACCTCTGTCTGTGGCACCTGTTTTGCTCCTATGTGCTTGCTCAAAAGAGTGTTCCAAGAGCTCCCCTTAAGTTCCAGGGAAAAAAATGGTCAAGTCTTGATCATGAGCCTATAGTCTATGGTAATGCCCTGATGGTTGTGACTAATGAAGCCTTTTTTTTCCAAACGCCTGAAATCTTCCTCCTGGTACTCCATTCGTTCCAACTTTAAAAGCCCTGCGCTGGCTACCTATCAGAAAGCGCTCCTTGTTTAAACTTCATTGTTTCACTCATATGTCAGCTGACAAGGGCTCAATCTGATCTACAAAGGAAACTCCTCCCCTACTGCCCCACTAGACATCTTAGATCAAAGCCTTTCTCAGTGCCCGCTGTATCAGCACCGCCAGTCTCTTTCCTCTCTTGCCCCCTTTCACTGCAATAAACTCCATTTCCATATTCGCTCTTGCACAGACTTTGGTAGATGGTGTGTACACCAGCAGCGGGCAATAACCTCACACACAGGTGTGTGCACAAACATTGAACACTAAACTCTCACTCCCACAGCACACAGTGCAGGCAGTAACCTCATCTATTTTGTGATAAATCCCTGCATTGAGTAGGGATATTGCTTGCTGGTGTGTACACCCGCAGCAGGCAGTAACCTCACACACAGGTGTGTGCACAATCATTGAACAGTAAACTCTCACTCCCACAGCACACAGTGCAGGCAGTAACCTCATCTATTTTGTGATAAATCCCTGCATTGAGTAGGGATATTGCTTGCTGGTGTGTACACCCGCAGCAGGCAGTAACCTCACACACAGGTGTGTGCACAATCATTGAACAGTAAACTCTCACTCCCAAAGCACACAGTGCAGGCAGTAACCTCATCCTTTCAGCTATAATCCCCTGCATGGGTAGGGATCTTGCTTGCTGGTGTGTACCACCAGCAGCGGGCAGTAACCTCACACACAGGTGTGTGCACAAACATTGAACAGTAAACTCTCACTCCTACAACACACAGTGCTGGCAGTAATCTAATCTATTTTGTGATAATCCCCTGCATTAAGTAGGGATCTTGCTTGTTAGTGTGTACACCAGCAGCAGGCAGTAACCTCACACACAGGTGTGTGCACAATCATTGAACAGTAACCTCTCACTCCCACAGTGCAGGCAGTAACCTAATCCTTTCAGCTATAATCCCCTGCATGGGTAGGGATCTTGCTTGCTGGTGTGTACACCAGCAGCGGGAAGTAACCTCACACACAGGTGTGTGCACAAACATTGAACAGTAAACTCTCATTCCCACAACACACAGTGCAGGCAGTAAACTCATCTATTTTGTGATAATCCCCTGCATTGAGTAGGGATCTTGCTTGCTGGTGTTTACACCAGCAGTGGGCAGGAACCTCACACACAGGTGTGTGCACAAACATTGAACAGTAAACTCTCACTCCCACAGCACACAGTGCAGGCAGTAACCTCATCTATTTTGTGATAATCCCCTGCATTGGGTAGGGATCTTGCTTGCTGGTGTGTACACCAGCAGCGGGCAGTAACCTCACACACAGGTGTGTGCACAAACATTGAACAGTAAACTCTCACTCCCACAGCACACAGTGCAGGCAGTAACCTCATCTATTTTGTGATAAATCCCTGCATTGAGTAGGGATATTGCTTGCTGGTGTGTACACCCGCAGCAGGCAGTAACCTCACACACAGGTGTGTGCACAATCATTGAACAGTAAACTCTCACTCCCACAGCACACAGTGCAGGCAGTAACCTCATCTATTTTGTGATAAATCCCTGCATTGAGTAGGGATATTGCTTGCTGGTGTGTACACCCGCAGCAGGCAGTAACCTCACACACAGGTGTGTGCACAATCATTGAACAGTAAACTCTCACTCCCAAAGCACACAGTGCAGGCAGTAACCTCATCCTTTCAGCTATAATCCCCTGCATGGGTAGGGATCTTGATTGCTGGTGTGTACCACCAGCAGCGGGCAGTAACCTCACACACAGGTGTGTGCACAAACATTGAACAGTAAACTCTCACTCCTACAACACACAGTGCTGGCAGTAATCTCATCTATTTTGTGATAATCCCCTGCATTAAGTAGGGATCTTGCTTGTTGGTGTGTACACCAGCAGCAGGCAGTAACCTCACACACAGGTGTGTGCACAATCATTGAACAGTAAACTCTCACTCCCACAGTGCAGGCAGTAACCTAATCCTTTCAGCTATAATCCCCTGCATGGGTAGGGATCTTGCTTGCTGGTGTGTACACCAGCAGCGGGAAGTAACCTCACACACAGGTGTGTGCACAAACATTGA